>NC_089596.1:49968047-50276498 GCF_019320115.1 Miscanthus floridulus
TGGCTGCCTTCATGCGCATTAGCCCTAGGGGGAATGTGGTGTCCCCTAAAGGCTAACTTGAATTGATCCCATGTGACATATGCATTGGTAGGTAAAGAGGATAGGAAATGGGTCCACCATATCTCGACCTGGTCCCTGCAGCTGATGGGACTGCATTTTCTACCTTCTGATGTTCTATGACCCTCAATAGACAGGAACTTTTGCTCAATGGTGTTGAGCCATTCATCTACCTGGAGCAGGTTCTTTGGCCACCTTGAAGACAGGAGGCTTGGTGTCTAGGAAATCATTGAAAGAGCTATATTGATTCGGCTTAGGCCCCTATTGTTGTGAGGGGTGCGAGCCATGTTCTGCGCAATGAGGCACTAGGGTTTCCTCCATAGTTCTCTGACTACCCAATAATTGTGCAAAGAATTCATTCATAGATGGTGGTGACGGTGGTGGTAAGTCACCGTCGTTGCCCTCTTCGTTGCTGTCTACTCCAGCGCGAGTGCGAATCATCTGCAAAGTTGCAACGACAAGTGATTATTGGATGATGTCAAGAGATTATAGATGAATTGTATAATCATGCCAAACTAAAATTACTGGAGAGAATCTTAAATTCATAAAATAAAATAGAGGCATAATAATTTATTCTGGCAACATGACATCACCAATTTGATCACTTATCGGGCTCGCAGCGCGTTAACATACAAATCATAATCACTAGTAAAACAAAACTAGAATTTCATTAAAGTTCAACCCACCATGAAACAATATGTAGAGTGCCAATATTACATGGGAGTCAAATCACGAATACCAAACTTCAAACTACAAGTCCATTACATAAATAGTAGGGATACATCTAGCTGTTTAACTAGTCACTAGGCGATTCTAATCTTAGTATGCTCACTATCGAGGTTGGAGATAGGATCATCCTCATTCTCTAGCTCCACTTCTTCTTCTTCCTAGCCATCATATTCAACTAACATCTCTGGATCTTCTTCTTCCTCATCAAGGATTAGGTGTACTTGGTTGTTCAAAAAATGCACCTCATGCTAAAGATCAGCTACCACATTCTGGGTCTATTGAAGCTGCTGGCGCAAGTCCCTCTCGACACAGTCCTGCTGGACGCTCAAGGCGTGGGTCTTGTCTCGTTCTGCTTCTGCCATAGTTGCATGGTTGTTTGCTAGGATCTGTTGGCACGTAGCTATGAACGCCTTGGCATGGGCGGCCTCCAGCTGCTCCCGTAGTCCTGCTAACATTGCTTGATATTCTGCTCTTGCCTCTTGGGTAGCAGATCTCTGCTGATCAACTTGCTCCATTTAGGTGTGGAGATTTCCCAAAGCTACATATGCTTGATCAGTTTCCCATCGAGCCTCACTCGCTACCTTTTTGTGCTTGTGCACACGCTTCTTTAGCTTACGCTGTGTAGTTTTGGCTCTCCTGAGCTTATCCATGCAAGTTGTAACACCTCGGGTGTTTAAATACTAAAACATGCCATATCATCATATGCATAGCACATCATTTATGTGTTAGTAAAATTTTTGATATGCATACACTAAAACGAGTTTACCTTTATGTTACATGTGTTGACTTGTATGGCTTGAATTGAGTTAAAATTCTTTGTATTGAATTGAATTTCCAAAAACTCTGATTTTCAGTATTTAAATTCTACCCTGAAAACCCATTTCAAAATCTAAGTATATTTTGGGGTTGAGCCTAAAAGCAAAAGTGTAGAGCTTTTTGAGTTGTACACAGTTTGTTTTTGGAGATTTCAAAGTTGTTATGAAAAATTTGAAGTAATTTGAAAAGGCGAGATTCTTTAAATGTTCCCTTTTTGAATTCAAATTTGCATTTCAAAATGTAGACTAAATTAGGGGGTGGTTATAAAAGCAAAGTTGTATAACTTTAAATTTTGAGCAACTTTTATTTTTGAAGATTTTTGAGTTGTTACATAAATTTGGGAGTAATTTGGATTTTTAAATCGAATGGCAGTTTGGTAATTTTGATGAACAGTAACCGCAGAAGCCAACTCACCGTCTACGGTCTTCCTTCCTGCTTCCAGACGCGACGGTGGTCCGCCCTTGGCTTCGCGCTGGCATGGGAAAGGCTCCTGCATGGCTTCTCCTTGCTTCTGAGCCGCTCTATAAGGACTTCACCGTCGCCTGTTTTTCTCCACTCTCCTCCTCTGTTTTCCAGTCGCCATTGTCGTTGCTCCGTCATGCGTTTGCCATCGCCGTAGTGCCTCCACCATTTCAGCAAAGCTTGTTCCAGCTCCGCCTACTCCTTGCGCACCTAGCCAACCGAGTCTTGGTGCCTGATTCCACCAGGAACCCGCTGTGCGCGCCTTTCTTCCTCTTGGCCGGCAACCTCACCGTTGTGCTTGCGCCGTCGTGGCCAGCGCTTTCCGGTGAGCCGTTGCTCTTGCTCAGTGTACCATCCAGCTTTGCCTTGATGCCGTGGTGCTTAATACCTTGTGGCTTGATAGTTTTGTCCACCGCAGTCGCTGGAGCACCCGCCACCAGTCGATGTTTTGCTCTGCCGTGGTTGCTCGGATCGTCGACCTGCTTCACCGTTGCTTCTCCAGCCCTGTTCTTTGCTCCATTGAGCTCAGGGTGAGCTACTGGTGCTTCCTGTGCACATCGAACCACTCATCCATTGTTCTTCCGATCCAGCTTTATGCTCTAGTGCGTTCGGGGTGAGCTCCTGGTTCTTCCCGAGTTGTTTATGTGAGCTCCTGGTTCTTCCCGAGTTGTTTATGTGAGCTCCTGGTTCTTCCTGAGTTGTTTATGTGAGCTCCTGATTCTTTTCAAGTTGTTTATGTGAGCTCCTAGTTCTTCCTGAGTTGTTTGTGTGAGCGGGTGTTTTGAAAATGAATTTTTTCTTTTTTAGAAATAATTGAATAGTGCTATAATTTGTTATTTTTGTATAGATTTATTTAGAGCTAAAAAAATTATGAAAATTTTTGTGTGACCTCTCTGTGATGAATATTATTTAGTAAAAATATGAAATATTGATTTACAGAAATTTTTGAATGTAATGAAAATTGCTCCATTAATTAATAAATGGATTTCCATGATTTTTCTAGGCTCAATTAATTATCCAAAAATTATGAGATTTGTTTTGCCACTTAGTTATCATGTGATGAACGTTTACAAAAATTTTGAGGTCAATTGGAATAAGTTGATTTATTTCATAATTCTTAATTAAATAATTCATTCATAAAAGCAAATAGTAACTTTTAATGATTTAGGTTTTGATTGAATTTTTGATTGAGTGGTGTCCTTGGGTCATTAGTTGGTAATGATCTTTGGCAATTGATATAAGTAGTACAAAAAAGAATTGGTTAGTTTGACTTGTAACCGTACCGCGAAGGAAAGTTGTATTCAAGTTGTTAATTTTTACATCCATCATCGAGCATCATGTTTTGTATTCCGCATCATGTTAAACATGTCATTGTTATTACGTGTAGTGAACGAAGGTGAACACGTGGTAGTTAATCAAGTTGTTGAGGAGGTTAATCCGTCTGTTGAGGTCGGATCAAATACTTGTGAAACATCGCAGGAGCCGGATTTTTCCGTCAACGAAGGCAAGCCCCGGATGCATACAACCCTACCTTGTGTTGTATAAATTAATTTTGCTTTTGCTTTCCGTTACTGCATTAAGTGGTTAGGAGTTAAGTAAGACCCTAATTGGTGCATTACCACCCTTGTTATTCCATATTTAGCATATTACCAGTTTTAAACTCGTATATGCCTAGTTTTGCTTAGCTATGCGTAGAACGATGAAAGTCGGGTGACTACCTGCCACCTGCAAGTTTTAAATGGAACATTGGTTAATTATGTTAGCATGTGATATGGGAATGTGGAGTAATAAATCTAGACCGGGCAGACTCGGTGAGTGTGAGCCACCAGATATGGAGGTCTTGTGAGCGGGTTCTTTCCGCCTGTGTCGATTAAGGCACGTCCGTTGTTGAATTGCATGAGGTGAGAATTTGTAGTACTAACCATATACTCCGGTAAGCCTGAACTTGGCAATTCTATTACGAGAATGGCTACTCATGCACTGGGAGTGGAGAGATGGCGGGAATAGCGTGTACCCACATGGCCATGGGCTGGAATGGTGGAGTACTGTATTCTCGGGTGGCACGGACCCGTTCTTGTTTAGAGGATCTGAGGGTAGGTTGATATATGTAAGTCAGGGACCTGCATATGTCGTGTGGTCTATAATTCCCAGCTGGGCTTAATCGGTTCGAATCGTTGTTGCTCCTCGGTTATGGAGACTCAACTCACTGTTCATCATCGTAGTACTAATAACTAGAACTCGAATAAGGCTTGTGAAGGTGTTAGATATGAAGTTTCATGATCTCAGTGCGGATCGTGTCAGCTTTGTATATAATTCTTATGAAGTTTCTATATAAAGAATTTTGTTAAAAGAGCTTTTATGCAAAAGAACTTTGATTATTGCTAAAGCCATACCTTGAATCCCTGAGCCTGCATTCCTGAGTCTTCTCAGTGTTATTTTGGTTAAGTCTTGTTGAGTACTTTTGTACTCAGGGTTCGTGACCCTTGTTGCAGGTGAGCCTCATGAGCAGATCTATTTTGGATCGTGCTGCATGACTATCGTTTGTTCTGACGATGAGAAGTAAATGTGTGATCCTTGGGCAGGATGTTTATTTGTGTGTTATGTATATATTAATTATGCCACTCCACTACTACTATGGTTTGTAATAATTATCGAACTTAGTTTGTAAGGTTTGAAACAACTGGTTTGTAAACTATGTTATCGTAAGACTTCCACTGTTTTTACTCTGGTACTGATATTTGAATAAATGTTGTAATACTGCATTGACTTTGTAACGTGATCCTGCTCAGGAAATCGTGGATGATTGGGGTTCCCCAAGGACACCCGACAGTCTTTTTAAGTTAATGGAAACATATGCATAGATGTCAAAGGTCATTGGACAGTGACAGGTGCATGTGGGCCCTATAACTTAGGAGGTTCTGCCACACAAGTGGTATAGGACTCCTGCCAAAATTCCCTGGTGTCCTGATGATGTAGAACATCTTCATTACTAGAAACATGGTGCTCATAGCGGGACTAGAACTATCGGTTGTTTTGGACCGGTGGGCCCTCAACCAACTAGTGAAAATGTACTATGTGCCCCTAATCCCGTATGGTGATGCAAAGAGACACAAGGTTTATACTGGTTTAGGTGATAGATGCCCTATGTCTAGTCTAAGAGATCGATCTTGTATTCCTTGCACCGAGGTGCTTGTAGTAGGGGGTTACAAGCAGGGTGAGAGAGGGAGCTTGTCCCAGATCTCTGCGTGGAGCGGTGTGGGGTGCTTGAGATGTTGATCTCAGGCAGTGGGGAAGCGTGTGTATTATAGAGTGTTGAGCATGTGTTCGTCTAAGCGTCTACGGTGAGTTCGTGAACCCGTGAGCTCACGTGCTCGTGTCTCGTGAGTATCTGTCTATGTTCGTCTCCATCCATCCATGCCTGTCTAGAAATGGCCTCGGTCACTACCTTTTATAGTTGAAGGGGGGGGGCAGGGGTGATACATGTGTTCACTACGTGGCATCCTATGAGTGGAGGTGGCATTTCTGAGCCCTGTAGCTTGCCACTATGGCGGCATGGTCGACGGAGCGGTCTTGTCCTTGATGCACTAAAGCAACGCGCTGGTCACGCTCGATCCTATGTGATGTGGGAGCTCTAGTGATAGCTTGACGCAGGGCATGGTGGACGACATGCTAGTCGCTGTGTGTCAATAGCGTAAAGAGCCGTGGCTCAGTTGGTGCCGAGGCTGACCCATCGTGGGGGGGCTCAGCGGGCGTGAATCCTGAGGCTGCCGAGACCTTGAAGTGGATTGCTGAGGCTCAGAGGGAGTAGTTGGTCCTATACACTAATTCTGAGGCTACAGTGACCTAAACTTGACTCCCCACGTCATGTTGTCCTTGGAGTAGGGGTTAGGTAGCATAGTGTAGTGTGGGCGTCAGTCGTGGGCACAGTACCGAGCACAACGTCTGATAACCCCTGCCCCGTCCTGTCCCAAATGGCATGGTGTTGATGTGACTTCCCATCTCATCGGCCACCCCGCTATGTCGAGCCATCATCCAGCTAACGTCGTGGGAGTGGTCGGTCGCGTTAGTTGGACGTGATGTTATATTAGGGAGATCGGTCGAGGCAGAAGCGATAGGGTTGTTGCCGAGCTAGCCTGAAGCGAGGCGGAGAATCGGCACCTCGTCTAAGGCTTTACATGCAGGGCCTCGAGCGAGACAGAGGATCAGTTCCCTGTCTGAGGCCTTACACACGGGGCCTCGAGCGGGGCGGAGAATCGGTAGCCTCGGACAAGGTGGGGGTTTGCTAGTAGTTGTCTCTTAGCTTTGATTTTGACAGGGTCTAAGCGATTTTTTTTGGTTTTCACGTAGGGGACCTCTTTTATGGTACCCGACAGTAGCCCTCGAGCCTTGGGGAGAGTGTGAGCGCTCCCCCTGAGGCTTTGATGAGACTTGGCTCACGGAAGCTCTTGGCAGGATGGTGTTTCGTACTCGAGGCCTCGGTGGGTGCACGCGAGCGCACCCGCCAGGTGTAGCCCCCGAGGCCCTAGAGGAGTGGATTTATTCCTTCAGGGGCTTTTCACGTGTTTGCGAGGGGTTTTATTGCGTTTGCCGAGCCCATGAGGGTGAGTTCAGGTCACTAGATCTCGGCTTGGTTGCAGGAAGAGCCACTGAGCCTCTGCATGGAGCAAGAGGGCGATTAAGAGTTTCCCTATCTTTTTTGTGCAGCCCTCATGCATCCTTTTTGTTCGGAAGGAGGGATGGAGTATGCCAGGCTACCCTCGGTGGGCGCGAGCAGTGACACCTCTAGTGAGCTGTTCTCGGGTAAGTCTGAGTGGAGGCCCATGCCCCATTCGATAGGGTCGGCTGGTGGTCCAGAGATGCACTCCAAAAGTACTAGAGGGCTTCTCTAGTGGGTCCTAGGGCCATTCGATTGGCCCTAGAGGCTTGATTCCTCCCTTCAGTGGGATCCCATTTGGAGACCTCCTTGCTGGTCTTGGACATGACTTGGGGCATCCCAAGCGATCGCTTGGTCGGGCCTCAACCATGTACAGGCTCGCCCATAGTCATCCCTAACTCTATTATTCTAGGGCAGCTATCGAGACCCTCGGGGGCCCAGCCTTCGAACCCCTGGACTATAACAGGCTCAATGCCCTTTATAGTGTTTTGCCAAGCCTCCGAGTATGAGCTCGGGTCACTGGTATTCGACTTGGTTGCAGGAAGAGCCCCCAAGCCTCCACATGGAGCAGGAGGGCGATTAGGAGTTTCCCTGTCTTTTTTGTGCAACCCTCATGCATCCTTTTTGTTTGGAAGGAGGGGTTGTTTGCTGAGCCCTCGAGTGCGAGTTTGGGTCGCTGGGTCTCGGCTTGGTTGTAGGAAGAGCCCCCGAGCCTCCACATGGAGCGAGAGGGCGATTAGGAGTTTCCCTATCTTTTTTTTGCGACCCTCGCACATCCTTTTCGTTTGGAAGGAGGGGTTGTTTGCCGAGCCCTCAAGTGCAAGTTTGGGTCGCTGGGTCTTGGCTTGGTTGCAGGAAGAACCTTGAGCCTCCGCACGGAGTGAGAGGGTGATTAGGAGTTTCCCTGTCTTTTTTGTGTGGCCCTCATGCATCCTTTTCATTTGGAAGGAGGGGTTGTTTGCCATGCCCTCGAGTGCGAGTTTGGGTCGCTAGGTCTTGGCTTGGTTGTAGGAAGAACCCCCGTGCCTCCGCACGGAGCGAGAGGGCAATCAGGAGTTTCCCTATCTTTTTGTGTGGCCCTCACATATCCTTTTTGTTCGGAAGGAGGGGTGGAGTATGCCAGGCTACCCTCAGTGGGCGCAAGCAGTGACACCTCCGGTGAGCTGTTATCGGGTAAGTCCAAGTGGAGGCCCATGCCCCATTCGATAGGGGTCGGCTGGTGGTCTAGAGACGCACTCCAAAAGTACTAGAGGGCTTCTCTAGTGGGTCCTAGGACCATTCGATTGGCCCTAGGGGCTCGGTGCCTCCCTGCGGTGGGATCCCATTTAGAGACCTCCCCGCTAGTCTCGGACACGACTTAGGGTATCCCGAGCGATCGCTTGCTTGGGCCTCAGCCATGTATGGGCTCGCCCATAGTTGTCCCTGACTCTATTATCCTGGGGTGGCTATCGAGACCGTCGGGGGCCTAGCCTTTGAACCCCTGGACTGTAACAGGCTTGGTGCCTAGTTCCTTCATCTGAAAGGAATCGGGTGGGGGATATTCCCCTCCCATCGGCTGACAATGGTAGGTGTGCCTTTTAAGGCGGTTTCTTAGGGAGATGGAACGGCACCTGCCATTGCTATGGTCGGATGTGACGCGATGTCAGTGGATGGGATGTTACTGTGCGCGCGATTAATAAGGAAAAGGTGGGCGCGTGGGCGGTTTAATCGGATCCAGATTAACTATGCCAGATCTAAGGGAAACTTCCCCGATTTCATCACTCGTCCATTTTGCCCCCTTCCCACATAAATACATAATGAGCCTCGCCCCTTTCCTCCTTACCTCGCCTGCATTCGCCTTTTCTACCCTTGAGCCGTTGCTAAGAACAGAGAGTGTCGGGGAGAGGAAGGGAGAAGGGAGAGAGAGAGAGAGAGAGAGCGAGCCTTACCACCATAGCCGCATTCTCCCTCATACCCATGGCCAGTGGCGCTATTATCCTCTAGGCAAATCCTTGGGGTCCGTCCGATGTGTCCGCAGAGAAGTTGCAGTCGCTCATCGACGACGACCTCCTCCGCCCGGTTACCGACCCCACCAGGCCAGAGTGGATTGCTCCGGGGGGCGAGCCGGAGCCGAGGCCATGCGACAGGTACATCATGAGCTTCGTGGCCTTCCACGAGTGTGGCTTCGGCCTGCCAGCGGACCGGTTCATGCAAACGCTCCCACACTATTACGGCATGGAGCTTCACAACTTCAACCCCAACTCCATCGCGTAGGCGGCCATCTTCGTCGCCGTCTACGAGGGGTACCTAGGCATTGCCCCCCATTGGTAATTGTGGCTCCACCTCTTCCAAGCGGGGCATACCACCAAGCTGACAGGCATGACGGGCATGAGGAAGGCGATGAGGGTCAATGGCTGCACTCTCCAAGTGCACCAAGATCGGCAGCTCCTCTACATCCTGGCCCAGCTTGCGTCGTCCAACCATCGCTGGTACAACAGCTGGTTCTACCTCTGCAATGATGATGGCGGACTTCCCCCCTACACCGAGCAGGTCGGGGAGAGCCAGTTGGAGAAGTGGAGGTACAATGTCCCGGTGGTCGACCAGCCCAAGCTACAACCGCTCCTAGAGGGGCTGGAGAGGCTGCGCAGTTGTGGCCTTACGGTGACTGTGGTTGTGGCAGCCTTCCACCACTAGAGGGTGCTACCGCTAATGGCTCGGCGGTGGCACCTGTTCGACATGACATCAGATGAGCCGATCGAGGGCGTCCAAATGTCCGCCGTCGCCCTCTCCGGCGAGGAGATTCTACGTCGAGTGAGAGAGATAGTGGAGGGGCGGCTGAGGAGCAGTGGCCTAACCCCATTCGCGATGCGCCCATCATGGGGGTACCTTTCCCTAGTAAGTCATGCACCATTGCGGCTCCTAAGGCCTCCTTGCTCCTCGCACTTTCCTGTTCCCTTATTTGCGTTCATCATTCCTGCAGAGAATGAGGGATGTGCGAGCCTCCCTACCGCCTGTTCCTAAGGATGCAGAGCGGTAGGCAGTGAATCGGGTGCACACCGAGGCATAGAAGAACCAGAAGGATGCCAAGGAGGCAAAGCGCAAGATGAAGAACCTTGAGCGTGAGGAGCTGGAGAAATGCCACCGATAGCAGAGGCACGATGGTCTCTTGGTGGAGGCATCTCTGTCGCTGTCACTATCGACGGACTCTTTGGGCGATGATGATGAGAGCAAGGTAGGGTGGGGTCCCCTGGACCATCTCCCTAATGTTAGGGGGACAGCGCTCGGGGCATCGATGAGCAGCTTAGTGTTCCTAAGAGGAGGAGGGGAGGGTGCCTCAGGGCTGGCGATCGCCAGCCCTGAGGCCTAGGCCGAGGCCGATGCGCCCGAGGCATGGGCATTGGGGAAGCACACCGTCAGCTTGGTGGGCTCATCGGTGGAGGTGGAGCAGGCGGCGGTGGGGGCAACACAACTACCCCCACAAAGGGTCAAGGGGGCACCGGAGTCCAACGAGGGCCGGCTGGCACCGGTGGACATGGAAGCTATGCCACCGCCGCTGCCACTACCGTTGTAGAGGAGGGACGTAGTGCCAAAGTCGTTGTGTCCCTGTTCGAGGTGAGTGTTTTTTTGGCAGAGTCAGCCGCATCTCCCTTTCATTCCTTAGTCATATGTTGACCTTGTTGGTGTTTTGCCTTTAGCCAGAAGCATCAGGTAGAAGTGCCTGCCCTAGCGCCATGTAAGGCGCTCAAGGTGAGCACCAGCTCTACTGCCCAATGGGTGGTGGAGGCGCAAGCCGCCATACAACGTGGCGCGGCGTTGGCGAGGGCCGACCCAAAGGAGCCGATCGCCCAGGGAGAGGCTACTGAGGTGGCCATGAAGCAAGTGGAGGAGGAGGAGGAGCCTACGCCCTGCGAGGCCGAGGCCCACGAGTCAGATGGGGCCGAGGTGCCCTCAGTCACCGAGGCCACCGAAGGCGAGGCTGAGGCCCCCTAGACTTCCAAGGCCAAGGCTATGGAGGCCGGGGTGCCTAGGACCACCGAGGCCAAGGTGGCAGAGGCCAGAGCCCCCAGGACTACCGAGGCCAAGGTGGCGGAGGCCGGCATGAGCATGACGAAGCTGATGGCCTAGGAAGCGGAGACGGAGGCGGGGCAAGCTTCAATACTGCCCCTGGTCCAAGGCCCACCACCGTCGTAGGAGAGCACCCGGGAAGTGGAGGTCCATTCGATCTCCTCCGATGATACTTCTCGGGGGAAGGAGGTGGCGGATGTCGAGGCGGCCAGCACTGTGGAAGCCGATGGCCTAGGAAGTGGAGACAGCGCTGGCCAAGCTATTCGAAGAGGAGGTGGTTCCTCCCATGCCATCCGCTGATGTTGGTGGCCCTGAGCCTTGACCTAGGCCGAAGAGGCCATGTAAATAGATTAGGATTATCGTACCATGATGCTTGTGGCCGTTGAGGCCTTTTTTTTAAAGTACTTATGCGTCTACGCCTTTTAATCGTTTTTATGGTATTTCTAAGCCTCTGCCCTCTATCTCGTTTCTAAAAATATCTTTTGCAAAAAACTTCCTCAGAACCTAAGCTGCCCCTTAGGGAAAAAGGTGGTGAGGGAGTGCCATAGCCTAGAGGCATAGGCCGTCTCGTGGCTCGACCGGCCTTTTGGTCCTTAGGCCTTTTACAATCGATTTGTCAGAGAACGCTAGAGAGTTCGGTGTAGAAATTTATTCGAAAGACGATTAAAAATGGTGCCTGGGACTTAGGGGGGGTTCCCCCCTTCTAGCCCCTGAGGGAGGCTCGGTTCTGCAGAGGTAGAGCTGAGTCTTGTTCGAGCCCCACGATGGGTACCTCTACAGAGGCAGAGCCAAGTCGCCCTTATGGTGTTATCATAACGCTGAGCCCCACGATGGGCTCGGGGGGTTTCTTGAAAAATTAGAACAACTAAAGAATGCTTCTTTATTGTATTTCAAGAAATGATGTATACAATGCTTGGAAATTTAAGAGTAGAAGCGATGTAGCTGTTCGATGTTCCAAGCGTTGGTGAGGATTTTGCCCTTCTCGTTGGCTAGCTTGTAGGTCCTAGGCTTTAGCACTTGGGCAACAATGTACGGCCCTTCCCATGGCGGGGTCAGCTTGTGGCGGCCCTTGTTGCTCTACCTCAGTCTCAGCACCAGGTCACCCACCTTTAGGTCTCGGCTTTGAATGCGCCGGGCTTGATAGCATCATAGGGCTTGCTAGTACTTGGCCGAATGTAGCAGCCCAACATCTTGGGCTCCCTCTAGTTGGTCGAGGGCATCTTCATGGGTAGTGTGGTTGCTTTGCTCGTTGTAGGCCTATAGCCTGGGGGAACCATACTCCAAGTCAGTGGGGAGGATGGCCTCGGCTCCATAGACTAGGAAGAATAGTGTGAATCCCGTGGCTTGGCTCGGAGTGTTCCTTAGGCTCCAGATGACCGACAGGAGTTTGGCAAGCCATTTCTTGCCAAATTTCTTCAACCGGTTGTATATTCTTGGCTTGAGGCCTTATAGGATCATGCCGTTGGCACGCTCTACTTAGCCATTTGTCCTAGGATGTCCTATGGCCAACTAGGCCACACAGATGTGGTGGTCATCACAGAACATCAGGAACTTGTGGCCGGTGAATTGTGTCCCATTGTCAGTGATGATGGTGTTTGGAACCCTAAACCTGTGGATGATATTAGTGAAGAACAGCACCACTTGCTCGAACTTGATTCGATTGATCGGATGAGCCTTGATCCACTTGGAGAACTTATCGATCACTACCAGCAGATGGTTGTAGCCCCCGGGGGCTTTCTATAGAGGCCCAACCATGTCAAGCCCCCATATGGCAAATGACCATGTGATGGGGATGGTTTGGAGGGCTTAGGCTAGGAGATGCGTCTGTCGTGCATAGTACTGGCATCCCTCGCAGGAGCGTACGAGCTTGGTGGCGTCAGCAACTGCCATTGGCCAGTAGAATCCTTGGTAGAAGGCATTTCTAACAAGCATTTGAGGCGCTGCATGGTGCCCGTAGGCTCCCGCGTGCAAGTCCCAAAGTAGGGCTTGGCCTGCCTTGGTGGTGATGCATCGTTGGAGGACTCCAGATGGGCTTCGCCTATACAGCTCACCATTGCTGAGGATGTAAGTTTTGGCTCATCGCGCGAGCCATCGAGCTTTGGTTCTGTCTACAGGGGCTCTCCTCGAATGAGGCAATCGAGGAACGGGACTCGCCAGTCTATGCCCTGGTTAGCCTTAGGAGGCTCCACGTTGACTTCCATGACCTCGGGCTCGGCCGAAGGGGTCTTGGTGACAGAGGGGGCCTCGGGCCCTGCGGTGGGCTCGAGCAGTGGGCCCTCTTCCGCCGCCGAGGCATAGTCAATGGAAGGCTTGTGGAGGTCTCTGGCGAAGACGTTCAAGGGGATCGGGGCCTATGCCGACGCCATCTTTGCCAGTTCATCCATGGCCTCGTTGAATTTTCACGCAATGTGGTTGAGTTTGAGACCGTCGAACTTGTCTTCAAGGCGATGTACCAACATGCAGTACGCCTCCATTTTGGGGTCATGGCAGTTCAACTCCTTCATCACTTGATCAACGATGAGCTACGAATCGCCCCATACATCGAGATGCCATACTCCAAGCTCGATGGCGACCTGCAAGCCATTGACGAGGGCTTCGTACTTGACTGTGTTGTTGGAGGCAGCAAAGTGGAGCTGAATCATGTAGCACATGTGCACTTCGAGGGGTGAGATGAAGAGCAGACCCGCGCCTACCCCGGTCTTCATCAGGGACCCATCGATGTATATGGTCCAGCACTCTGCCTGGACTTGAGTAGGCAGCAGTTGGGTGTCGGTCCACTCTGCCACAAAATCGGCCAAGACCTAGGATTTAATTACTTTCCGAGGCACCAAAGATAGGGCTTCCCCATGAGTTCGATGGCCCACTTGGCTATCCTACCTAAGGCCTCTTGGTTATGGATTATCTCTCCTAGAGGGAAAGACAACACCACGGTCATCGGGTGGGACTTGAAGTAGTGACACAGCTTGCATCGAGCCAAGACTATGGTGTATATCAGCCTCTGGATGTGGGGGTAGCGTATCTTAGTCTTGGAGAGCACCTCGCTAACGAAGTAAATAGGTTGTTGGACGGGTAGAGCGTGCCCCTCTTCCTGCCTCTCGACTACTATGACTGCGCTGACCACTTGGGTCATTGCGGCGACGTAGAGTAAGAGGGCCTCACCCTTGGTCGGCAGCACCAGGACGGGAGGATTGGTGATCAATGCTTTGAGCTTGGTGAGGGCTTCTTCGGCCTCGAGGGTCCATGAAAAGTGTTCAGATTTTCTCAAGAGGCGGTACAGAGGCAAGCCTTTTTTGCCAAGGCGCGAGATGAAGCGGATTAGGGCCGCAAGGCATCCCATAACCCTTTGTACTCCCTTGAGGTCTCGGATTGATCCCATGCTGGTCACGGCCAAGACCTTCTCCGGGTTGGCCTTGATGCCGCATTCCGAGACTATGAATCCCAAGAGCATGCCTCGGGGGACCCCGAAGACACACTTCTTGGGGTTGAGCTTGATGCCCTTCTCTCTGAGGCATCTGAAGGCTATTTCCAAGTCACCGACGAGATCACTGGCCTTCCTAGACTTGACCATGTTGTCATCCACGTAGGCCTCGATGGTTCACCCGATGTGCTCACCAAAGACATGGGTCATGCAGCGCTGGTATGTGGCCCCTATGTTTCTAAGGCCGAATGGCATAGTCAGATAGCAGTACATGCCAAATGGTGTGATGAAAGAAGTCACGAGCTGGTTGGATTCTTTCATCTTGATTTGATGGTAACCGGAATACGCATCAAGGAAAGATAGGGTTTCGCATCCCGTAGTGGAGTCGATGATTTGATCGATTCAAGGTAATGGGAATGGGACTTTTGGACATGCTTTATTCAAACTGGTGTAGTCTACACACATTCTCCACTTCCCATTTTTCTTCTTAACTAATATAGGATTAGCTAACCACACTAGATGGGATACTTCCTTGATTAATCCAGCTGCCAAAAGCTTCTGCACCTCCTCGTCGATGGCCCTGCACTTTTTGTGCTAGAACCTCCTAAGAAATCAAGCCCACATGCATCTATCATTGTCTCAATAGACCTCTGATAGTGTACACGAGTTCCCAACAACTTAACAGCTCTGTCAGGTGTCCTCAGGAAACCTGAATCATCCATGAATCTTTTTTGAACAGGATCCCAATCACAGACACTACAGATTACAACAGTTTATTCAAATATATACATCAGAGTAAAATATAGCGGAAGTCTTAAGATAACATAGTTTACAAACCAGTTGTTTTAAACTTACAAAACCATAAGTGTCATACAACCATAGTAGCGGGATAATATTACATTATCATTATTTATTTCACAAAAACTAGTGCCTTGCCCAAAGGCCATTCATCATTCCTCATCGTCATTGACTTCAAACATAGACATGCAGCAGGGACCAAAACAAGCATGCGCATGCGACTCACCTACAACAAGGGTTAACAAACCCTGACTACAAAAGTACTCAACAAGACTGACCCGATGTAACGGGGGGTGATAGACTTTAGTGATGTAGGTGTTGGGGCAAGGTAAGGATGTAGCAAGATTCAAAAGTTCTTTGCCAAAAGCTTACTATTCTTCATCCTATTTTCAAGTTTTACCCCTAAGTCCTTTTAGTTTGTTATCTCAAACTAAGTGTACATTTCCCATATTCAAAGCCTTCTCATTCCATTCTTTTTCTCATGTTTTAGTAATTCACCAGTCCTGCATTGCTTCTGTAATGAAATGAGTCTCCATATTCATGGAGCATTGGCAATTTGAATTGATTCAAGTCCTAGCTGGGGATTCCTTATCACACGACATATGTAGAACTTAACCTTGCATATATCAACCTCGCTACCGGATCCTCCTATACTAAGCCGTCTCCACACCACCCGAGAGCACAACACACCACAAATCCAGCCACATTCCATCCATGAGGATACATGCTACTCCCGCCATCTCTCCACTCCCAGTGCGTGGGCATTTGTCTTAGTATCGGTTTAGCCGAAGTAGGCTTACCGGAGTATGTGATCAGTACTACAAAGTGTCTTGTTTAGAAGATCCACAATGAGTGGCCTTTAAGCGACATAGTCGACAACATTACCCAACATTCAAGATAAGTCACCCGACTAGTCTCTAGTTCATTCTATCTTCTTTCTTTCTTTGGCCAGTATGCCATCTTTGATTGTATTGAAACTTTTACTTTGAAAGCTTATCATAAAGCATTCTAAGCAATTCTATGCCTTTGTAAATGAAAACATCTTCAAGGATGGTAAACAATTAACAAGGTAGGCAATGCATCAAGTAGGTAACATTTGAATAATCAACTTAATGCAATAGGTAACATAGGTGATAAACTTTTCAAAGTAAACAAGGTAATGGTTTAATGCATAAACCGGGGCTTGCCTTCGTTGACGATCTCAGGTTCCGGATCAGTACCACAATTATCGAATCCCGTGACAACTGGGGATTCTTCCACAACTTGCTCAACTAGAATCGTTTCACTCTTGAATTCTACACGAAATAATAACATATGCTTCAACATGATGATAATGTAAACATGATGCTTTCATGGTGCATGAAATATGATAACACCAAGAATACAACTTTCCTTCACGGTACAGTTGCAAGCCAACAAAACCAACTTGAAATCCTACCATCAAGGACCACACAAGTGACTTGACCAAATTGATCTTGAAACCCTACTGGTCACAAAACATGACCAAAACAAGATCAAACCCTAAACTAACACTTAGGGTTTGCTTTCATCCATTTTTGAATTTAATTTGGAAATAAGCCCAAAAATGAACTTGTTCCAAATGACCTCAAAATTTTATGTAAGCTTACTCATGGCAAATTAGTGTACCAAAACAAATTTCAAAATTTTTGAAGTTATACAGTGGCCTACAAAAAGCATGGAAATCACATTTATCAATTAATTAACTGAATTTTTGAACATTAAAAATTTATTCCAATTTCAAGTTTCATATTTTTAAACCATACTAGAACATGTAAATAAGCTACACACAAATTTTCAGAATTTTTGGAGCTATAATTATTTTCTTATAAATTTCCAAAGTTACTGCACTATTCACAATTCAGAAATAACAAAATCTCACTATTCTCTCTCTCTCTCTCTCTCTCTCTCTCTTGCTGACAGCCGCCCCCCGCATGTCATCCCTAACCTCCGGCTTTGACCGTGGCGACGACCGGCGCTAACTCGCCGATGGTGAGCCCAACGGTGATGGCCAAAAGTACCAAAACGTTCACAAGAACTAGGCGCATCGATCTCTGGCATTTCGGAGGTTGATTACGACACGGAACAAGGCTGACGCCGACCATGGCAGATGTGGTGGCACGGCAGCGTTACGCTAGAGAAACAAGGCCGGTAACAGTGAAACAAAGAGTCTAGGAAGCATCAGTGGCTCACCCTGAATGTGTTGAAGCAACGAGCGAGACTAGAGAAGCTATGGTGACGCGTTTCGTCGGTGACAGTGATCACGGCGGAGCGGACCTCGTCGACGATGATGTTCTGGCGACTATAGTGGGCAAAACGACCAAGCAAGAGTGGATTAAGCACTACAGCATCAAGACGAGGTTGTAGAGACAACAAGCAAGGGCAACAGCTCACCAGATGATGCTGGCCGTGGTGAAACGGAGTTTCGGTCGAGGTCACCGGCCATGAGGAAGAAGAGTTGCTAGCGGCGGTTCTCGGTGAAATCAAGTGGTAACAATAGGTCAGTTGGAGGCGCAAGGAGCAGGCGAAACTAGGACACTACTTTTCTAGGGCTACCTTGCGCTGAGGAGGCAAGGGGAGCTCGTCGGAGTTGAGGCGGCAGCGTTGGGAAACAGAGGAGAGGAAGAAAAGCAAACGACGACATCTAGGCTTTATAGCACGGCCAAGAGAGCGAGGGGTTGACACATAGTGAGCCGCTCATGCCAGCACGAAGCCAAGGGCGGCCATGGGCACGCCTGGAAGGCCAGAGAAAGAACACCAGCGGTGGGGCGGTGGTCGTGCTACTGTTCAGAAAAATTACAGAATTGCCGCTGAGTTTATTTTACAAATTACTCCCAAATTTTCTAGAGAAGTTGAAAATCTCCAAAAATGAAAGTTGCTCAGCTTTTCAAACTCTACAACTTTGCTTTAATGAACATTTTCAAATTCTGCCTCCATTTTGAAATTTGAATTTGGGGTGCATTAGAGCATTTGAATCATTCAAAATTACTCCAAATTTTATATGTAAACTTTAAAAACTTTGAATACCAAAGTTGATCCTTATAAAATAAGCTTCAACTTTGCTTTTTGTCACAACCCCAAATTCCAAATGAATTTTGAATTAGACAAAAGGGGCAAAAAGGACTTTCATGGTTTGAATTTGAATTCAAATCTGATTTGTTTACCTTTTTACTTAAATATGATTTTTGACCAGTTATATGGCCTATTAGGGTTATTTGAGTCAATTGACACATGGTCTCACATGATCACATGAAATTTGACCCTTGTGGTCATGATCTTTATTTAGAGTTTTGAATCACATTACATCACATAAAATAACAACTATGGAATAAAGCTTATTTAGTGAATGCATTCAAAATTTCCTACTTTATGAATGCTTTGCAATGCATATGATGACATGTCAAGTTTTAGTGCTAGGTCAAAACACCAGAGGTATTACAACCCTTCCCCCTTAAAGAAATCTCGTCTCAAGATTTAAAACCTAAGGTTAAGTAATGGAAAAGGAAATGTGTCAAACTAACACATCATAACTTTATTCAAAAGCTAGCGAGGGGTTTTTCCATCCTTTTAACAAAAGAAACAAGTTACAATATAGACAAGGTATTGTAACCAGATAGAAGCGAAGAAGTCAGGAAAGTTTTCTTCTAAGTAATCCTCGGACTCCCAAGTAGCTTCATCTTCAGTGTGTTGATTCCATTGTACTTTGTAGAACTTGATTGTACGTCTTCGAGTGACTTGATCTTTCTGATCTAAGACTCTAATGGGGTACTTGGCATAAGTCAAATCAGGTTCTAGTTCTACATCACCAAAGTCAATCACTTGATCAGGTACTTGAAGACACTTCTTTAACTGAGATACATGGAAGATATCATGCACAGCTGACATGTGATCTGGTAGCTTGACGCGATAGGCGACCAGTCCACATCGTTGTTGGATTTGAAAAGGACCGACATAATGGGGCGCCAACTTTCCCCGAATCCCAAAATGATGAACTCCTTTCATTAGCGATACCTTGAGGTAGACATGATCTCCCACTTTGAATTCTTGCGGTCATCTCCTCTTATTAGCATAGCTTTTCTGTCAGGATTGAGCTACCTTCATATTAGCTTGTATGAGTTTAACTTTCTCTTCAGCTTCCTTGACCACATCTGGCCCAAAGAACCAACGTTCTCCAGCTTCTGACCAATTTAAAGTGTCTGGCATCTACGGCCATACAATGCTTCAAATGGTGCCATTTTAATGCTCTCTTGATAGCTATTGTTATATGAGAATTTAGCTAAGGGAAGGCATTCATCCCATTTAGCACCATAGGAAAGAACACATGCTCTCAACATATCTTCAAGAATTTGATTTACCCTTTCAGTCTGTCCATCTGTTTGCGGATGATAAGCAGAACTATAGATAAGTTTAGTTCCGAAAGACTCATGTAGACTTTTCCAAAACTTGGATATGAACAATGACCCTCTGTCAGAGACAATGGTCTTGGGTGCCCCATGCAGACTGAAGATTCTATCAAGATAAAGCCTTGCACACTGTTCCACTCGATATTTATCTCTAACTGGTAAGAAATGAGCTATCTTGGTTAGGCGATCAACAATAACCCATATTGAATTATAGCCTGTAGATGTCCTAGGCAATCCTACGATGAAGTCCATACAGATATCTTCCCACTTCCAAGATGGAACTGGCAATGAATGTAATGGACCTACAGTCTTCATGTGAACCACTTTGACTCTCTGACAAATATCACACTTGGCCACATATTGAGCTATTTCTATTTTCATTTTGGTCCACCAATATCTCTTTCTCAGATCATGATACATTTTGTTGCTACCTGGATGAATGGAGTATCTTGTAGAATGAGCTTCATCAAGAATCTGCTTTCACAACTCTAGACTTTTGGGTACTACCAATCTATCTTTGAACCATACGACATTGGATTCATCAATATTGAAACATGTTGGTTTTCCAGATCTGACTTTATCTTTGATATGGGCCATACCCTTACTTTTTCGTTGAGCAGCAGTGATCTGATCTTTGATAGTGGACTCAACTGCAATATTGGACAGGGATCCTTGTTCTATGATTTGTAAATTCAGATGTTCCATCACTTGACACAATGTTCATTGCATAGGTTTCACAGTCAGACAATGGCAATGACTCTTGCGACTCAGGGCATCGGCAACCACATTAGCCTTGCCCGGATGATAATGCACTTCTAAGTCATAATCTTTGATAAGTTCCAACCATCTTCTTTCCCTCATATTCAACTCTGACTGAGTGAAGATATATTTCAAACTTTTGTGATCCGTATAGATATGATAGATATTACCCAATAGATAATGTCGCCAGACCTTGAGTGCATGAACAACAGCGGATAATTCAAGATCATGGGTGGGATAATGTTCTTCATGCTTCTTGAGTTGTCTGGAAGCATACGCTATGACTCTGCCTTCTTGCATAAGAACACAGCCAATACCAATTCCAGATGCATCACAATAGATATCAAATGGTCTCTCGATATCAGGTTGTGCTAGTACTGGTGTAGTTGTCAACAACTTCTTTAATGTTTGAAAGGCCTTCTCACATTCTGTTGACCATACAAACTTAGTTTGATTTTTTAGCAGTCCAGTAATCGGCTTTGCAATTCTGGAGAAGTCAGGGATGAACCAACGGTAATAACCTGCCAACCCCAGAAAACTACGAACTTGATGAATAGTGGTAGGTGCTTTCCAATTAAGGACTTCTTCTACCTTGCTTAGATCAACAGCTATACCTTCAGCAGATAGCACATGGCCTAGAAATTGTACTTCCTCTAACCAAAATGCACATTTACTGAATTTGGCATATAATTGGTGGTCTCTTAATCATTGTAGAACAATGTAGAGATGTTTCGCATGTTCCTCTTTGCTCTTAGAATAGATAAGAATATCATCAATGAACACCACTACAAACTTATCCAACTTGGGCATGAAAACTAAGTTCATCAGGTACATGAAATGAGCCGGGGCATTGGTCAGCCCAAAAGACATGACTAGATACTCATATAGACCATATCGGGTAGTAAACGCTGTCTTCAGCACATCTTCTCGTCTGATCTTAATCTGGTGATAGCCTGATCTCAAGTCTATCTTTGAGAACACCTTAGCTCCCACAAGTTGGTCAAAAAGAAAATCAATTCGGGGTAAGGGGTCTTTGTTCTTTATGGTGACTTCATTTAACGGCCAATAGTCAATACATAACCTTAAGGTTTGGTCCTTTTTCTTCATGAAGATAGCAGGGCATCCCCAAGGTGATGAACTGGGTTGAATGAAACCCTTGTCTAACAACTCTTGTAGTTGGATCTTTAATTCTGCTAGTTCTTTGGGTGGCATCCTATATGCTCTTTTGGACATAGGTGCCATTCCTGGTTTTAGATCAATTCTAAACTCTACATCTCGGTCTGGTGACAGACCATGCAGATCATCGAGAAAGACATCCGTAAATTCACATACCACTAGAATTTTCTTAGCTTCTTCAACAGTAGTTGCACAGACTATTTCCACTGTACTCTTAGGAAAGGGAAGTTGGATGAGAAGTTGGGTTTTGTTGTTAGGTGCATTTACCCTTATGGTTCTATGCAGGACATCTATGATAGCCCCGTGTTGGGTTAACCAGTTCATACCAAGGATCACATCTATATCTTGATCCTTTAATATCAGCATATTAGTAGGGAACTCATATCCTCCCAAATCAATAGGTACATGCTGAACTACCTCCCTTGTATAGATTCATCCCCCGGGCGACTATATATGATATGGTTCTTTTGTTTCCCCAATAGTTATCCCATGCTTCACAACAAATGTACGATTGATGAATGTATGGGATGCACCAGAATCAAATAAGGTAATTGCAGGATGCTTAGCAATGGGAAACATACCCATCATTACTGGTTCTCCTTCTGGAATAGATTCCACTTGAGTATAGAAGACCCTTCTAGTTTTCTTCTCTGCCTGACCCTTCTGACTGTTCTGAGCATTGCCCTTGTACTGATTCTGAGCTTGAGTAACAGGGGCTTTAGGTGCATCAGGATTATTCTTCCTGGGATATGGACATTCTTAGGAAAAGTGTTCAGGTTTACCATAATTATAACATGGATAATTGTGATTCTAGGGAGTAGCAGTGTGGTTTGCATTATTTGTATTATTTTGCTGCTGTGGTGCTTGATGAGGATAAGGCGTATTAGTTGCAGGGCGAATAAAGATTTGTTGCCTGCCTTGGCCTTGTTGTGGGTGGAATGGTGCATGGCCATGATTCTGAGGATGGTAGACTATCTTTTGACGCTTTCCACTCGACTATCCAAAGCAGATATTCTCTTTTTCTTCGCCTCCTTGTGTCAGAGGTAATTTCCTATGAAGCGATAGCAATGTTGACTGTCTCATGATAAGTTGTGTTGCCACAAGTTGCCATCATGGTCTGAAGTTTAGCATTTAGGCCTCTAAGGAAATGATTCTTCTTCTTCCTGTTAGTATTCACATACTCTATAGCATACTATGATAGGTGATTGAAGCACCCAACATAGTGCATCACCGGGTGCTCCCCTTGCTTAAGAGCTAAAAACTCTTCTCACTTCATGGTCATCACACCATCTGGAATATAGTGTGCCCTGAAGGCATCCTTAAACTCCATCCAGGTGATTTGGTGACCAGCAGGCTGTACAGCTACCAAATTTGCCCACCAGGCACCAGCAGCTCCTCGGAGTTGCTGTGCCGCAAACCTTGGTTTCTAAATCTCGGTACAGTGAATCAGCTCAAACTTTTGCTCTATTGTCCTAAGTCAATCATCAACTTCTAAAGGCTCTTCTACCTTAGAGAACACAGGTGGACATGTGTCAGTAAAATCAGCATAGGTTGACTCATCATTTCCATTATTATAGCAGCCACGATTAGGGTGTGGTGCCTGTTGGTTCTGAGCCAATTCCCTTAACAACCTAGCATTCTCTGCCATTGCATTGACAAGTGTGGCTATGGCATCTGCCATAGTCAGAGGCATTGGTGGAGGATTTGGGATATCATCCTAGTCATGCGAAGTACTTGCACCAGCTCGGGTGATAGGATGAGGCATCTGTTAGAGAGACACGTTGATTTACATTATTATTTATTGAAAGCAGTTAAAAGGTTTCATGCTACAAAGGGTTACTTATTTATATTACATGTCTTGTATCCCACAAGACAACCCTGGTTTACTAGAAAAGCAGTAAAGGAACTATTACTACTCCAAGCTCTCAGTCATCGATGTCCGTGTCCATACCGGACGAAACCTCATCTTCATCTGAGAAGTACACTAATTCCTCAGGATCCTCCTCCTCTTCTTGATCTTGGACTTCTCCTAGATCTACAATCATTTCTTCATCTGTAACTTCACCATCCCCATGAGGAGGATGAAGTTGAGCATATAACATGTGAACATTCTCATGAAGAATGGCATTGTCTATCTCTAGGTCTTCTACGTAGAATTCCAACTCATGGATGCATTCGTTGGCCGCATCCTCTCGTGTCTAGGCTTCATTCCGTAGCTCGGTGTTCTTGGTGATGTCCCTTTGTATTTCCACCAGCTTCTCTTGATCTTTGGCATGAGCTCAACGAAGAGTGTTGAGCTCCATGATAAGGTTCTCGATGTTGGTGGGATTGCTTGAAGATCCTTCATCCCCTAAGGTCCTAGAACTTCCTTCACCAAGCTCACGGTTTTGCGGTGCCAACTAGTGATGAGGGACTCCGTGAGGTCCGGTGGACTTGCGTGCGGTTATCTTGGTCTTTGTTATAGCCTGCAGAATTTAGGGTAGGACTATAAGAATAGCATGAGGATAATGGAGGTTAGCAAGAATGGGATTGACATTACTTACCCAACCACTTTTAAGGGGAATTATTATGCAAGGTGTTCAAGCATGATGCATGAATCGGTCTTACGAATCTAGGTACAAAAGATTTATATAATCAAAAGTACTACATTTTTAATACATAGGACAAACCTAATCATATTATCCGCCACAAACTTTCAAATAAGATAGGATTGAGGCTAGATCAAAGGTAAGAAGAAAGAAATTTGAACTTTAAAATATCAAGTTTACTTTCTTTGATCCAAATCAATTTGAAGGTTTTTCCAAAGTAACCTACAATGATCTTAGATAGAACTTGCTCTGATACCAGCTGTGGCAGAACCTCCTAAGAAATCGGGCCCACGTGCATCTATCGTTGTCTCAACAGACCTCTAATAGCGTACACGAGTTCCCAACAACTTAACTGCTCTGTCGGGTGTCCTCGGGAAACTCGAATCATCCACAAATCTTTTTCGAATAGGATCCCAATCACAGGCATTATAGATTACAACAGTTTATTCAAATATATACATCAGAGTAAAATATAGCAGAAGTCTTAAGATAACATAGTTTACAAACTAGTTGTTTTAAACTTACAAAACCATAAGTGTCATACAACCATAGTAGCAGGATAATATTACATTATCATTATTTATTTCACAAAAACTAGTGCCTTGCCCAAAGGTCATTCATCATTCCTCACCGTCATTGACTTCAAACACAGACATGCAGTAGGGACCAAAACAAGCCTGTGCATGCGACTCACCTGCAACAAGGGTTAACAAACCCTGAGTACAAAAGTACTCAACAAGACTGACCCGATGTAACAGGGGGTGATAGACGTTAGCGATGCAGGTGTTGGGGCAAGGTAAGGATGTAGCAAGATTCAAAAGTTCTTTACCAAAAGCTTACTATTCTTCATCCTATTTTCAAGTTTTACCCCTAAGTCATTTTAGTTCATTATCTCAAACTAAGAGTACATTTCCCATATTCTAAGCCTTCTCATTCCATTATTTTTCTCAAGTTTTAGTAATTCACCAGTCCTGCATTGCTTCTGTAATGAAACGAGTCTCCATATCCATGGAGCACCAGCAATTTGAATTGATTCAAGTCCTAGCTAGGGATTCCTTATCACACGACATATGTAGAACTTATTCTTGCATATATCAACCTCGCTACCGGATCCTCCTATACTAAGCCGTCTCCACACCACCCGAGAGCACAGCACACCTCAAATCTAGCCACATTCTAGCCATGAGGGTACACGCTACTCCTGCCATCTCTCCACTCCTAGTGCATGGGCATTCATCTTACTATCGGTTTAGCCGAAGTAGGCTTACCGGAGTATGTGACTAGTACTACAAAGTGTCTCGTTCAGAAGATCCACAATGAGTGGCCTTTAAGCGACATAGTCGGCAACATTACCCAACATTCAAGATAAGTCACTCGACTAGTCTCTAGTTCATTCTATCTTCTTTCTTTCTTTGGCCAGTATGCCATCTTTGATTGTATCGAAACTTTTACTTTGAAAGCCTATCATAAAGCATTCTAAGCAATTCTACGCCTTTGTAAATGAAAACATCTTCAAGGATGGTAAACAATTAACAAGGTAGTCAATGCATCAAGTAGGTAACATTTGAAATAATCAACTTAATGCAATAGGTAACATAGGTGATAAACTTTTCAAAGTAAACAAGGTAATGGTTTAATGTATAAACCGGGGCTTGCCTTCATTGACGATCTCGGGTTCCGGATCAGTACCATAATTATCGAATCCCGTGACAACCAGGGATTCTTCCACAACTTGCTCAACTAGAATTGTTTCACTCTTAGATTCTACATGAAATAATAACATATGCTTCAACATGATGATAATGTAAATATGATGCTTTCATGGTGCATGAAATATAATAACACCTTGAATACAACTTTCCTTCATGGTACAGTTGCAAGCCAACAAAACCAACTTGAAATCCTACCATCAAGGACCACACAAGTGACTTGACCAAATTGATCTTGAAACCCTACTGGTCACAAAACATGACCAAAACAAGATCAAACCCTAAACTAACACTTAGGGTTTGCTTTCATCCATTTTTAATTTAATTTGGAAATAAGCCCAAAAATGAACTTATTCCAAATGACCTCAAAATTTTATGTAAGCTTACTCATGACAAATTAGTGTACCAAAACAAATTTCATAATTTTTGAAGTTATACAGTGGCCTACAAAAATCATGGAAATCACATTTATCAAATAATTAACTGAATTTTTGAACATTAAAAATTTATTCCAATTTCAAGTTTCATATTTTTAAACCATACTAGAACATGTACAAAAGCTACACACAAATTTTTAGAATTTTTGGAGCTATAATTATTTTCTTATTAATTTCCAAAGTTACTGCACTATTCAAAATTCAGAAATAACAAAATCTCACTATTCTCTCTCTCTCTCTCACTGACAGTCCGGCCCCCGCATGTCATCCCTAACCTCTGGCTTTGACCACGGCAATGACGGCGCTGACCGGCGCTAACTCGCCGACGGTGAGCCCAACGGTGACGGCCAAAGTACCAAAACGTTCACAAGAACTAGGCGCATCGATCTGTGGCATTTCGGAGGTTGATTACAACACGGAACAAGGCTGACGCCGGCCATGGCGGATGTGGTGGCACGGCAGTGTTACGCCGGCAAAACAAGGCCGGTAACGGTGAAACAAAGAGTCTAGGAAGCATCAGTGGCTCACCCCGAATGTGTTGAAGCAACGAGCGAGACCGGAGAAGCTATGGTGACGCGTTTCGACGGTGACAGTGATCACGGCGGAGCGGACCTCATCGACGACGATGTTCCGGCGACTGTAGTGGACAAAATGACCAAGCAAGAGTGGATTAAGGACTATAGCATCAAGACAAAGCTGTAGAGACAACAAGCAAGGGCAACAGCTCATCGGATGATGCTAGCCGCGGTGAAACGGAGTTTCGGTCAAGGTCGCCGGCCGCGAGGAAGAAGAGTCGCTAGCGGCGGTTCTCGGTGAAAGCAAGTGGTAACAACAGGTCAGTTGGAGGCACAAGGAGTAGGCAAAACTGGGACACTGCTTTTTCAGGGCTATCTTGCGATGAGGAGGCGAGGGGAGCTCACTGGAGTTGAGGCGGCGGCGGCGAGAAATAGAGGAGAGGAAGAAAAGCAAACGACGACGTCTGGGCATTATAGCATGGCCAAGAGAGCGAGGGGGTGACATGCAGTGAGCCGCTCATGCTAGCACAAAGCCAAGGGTGCCCATGGGTGCGCCTAGAAGGCCGAAGAAAGAACGCCGATGGTGGGGCAGTGGTCGTGCTACTGTTCAGAAAAATTACAGAATTGCCGCTGAGTTTATTTTACAAATTACTCCCAAATTTTCTAGAGAAGTTGAAAATCTCCAAAAATGAAAGTTGCTCAACTTTTCAAACTCTACAACTTTGCTTTAATGAACATTTTCAAATTCTGCCTCCATTTTGAAATTTGAATTTGGGGTGCATTAGAGCATTTGAATCATTTCAAAATTACTCCAAACTTTATATGTAAACTTTAAAAACTTTGAATACCAAAGTTGATCCTTATAAAATAAGCTTCAACTTTGCTTTTTGTCACAACCCCAAATTCCAAATGGATTTTGAATTAGACAAAAGGGGCAAAAAAGAACTTTCATGGTTTGAATTTGAATTCAAATCTGATTTGTTTACCATTTTACTTAAATATGATTTTTGACCAGTTATATGGCCCGTTAGGGTTATTTGAGTCAATTGACACATGGTCTCACATGATCACATGAAATTTGACCCTTGTGGTCATGATCTTTATTTAGAGTTTTAAATCACATTACATCACATAAAATAACAACTATGGAATAAAGCTTAATTAGTGAATGCATTCAAAATTTCCTACTTTATGAATGCTTTGCAATGCATATGATGACATGTCAAGTTTTAGTGCTAGGTCAAAGCACCATAGGTGTTACACATTTCCTAGTCGAATCGGCGCAGGCGCTGCTTCACCGGTCTGGAGCCAGCCCTAGATGTCCAAGGCGTGCTCGGCTACCTCCCTCGGTATGCCTAGCATGTCCGAGGGACTCCATGCGAATACATCGGCATTCATGCGAAGAAAGTCGATGAGCACGGCTTCCTATTTGATGTTGAGGGTGGCACTTGATCCTCAGCGCCCGGTCATCGGAAGCCGTTGGGGTCGACCGAGACGAGCTTGATGGCTTCCTGCTGGGCTCGAAAGTCCCAGACGCGACGCTTGGAATTAGGTGCCTCGCTATTGAGTCGATCGAGGTTGACGATGAGGGTCTCAGCCTCCATGAGGGCCTTGGCATACTCGATGCACTCGACGTCACAGTCGTATGCATGCTCATATGTGGACTCAACAGTGATGACGCCATTGGGGCCCGGCATCTTGAGCTTGAGGTAGGTGTAGTTGGGGACCACTATGAACTTGGCATAGCACGGCTACCCCAGGATGGCGTGATAGGTTCCCTTGAACCCAACCACCTCGAAGGTGAGGACCTCCTTGCAGTAGTTGGAGGGAGTGCAGAAGCAAATGGGCAGGTCGATGCGGCCGAGGGGTCATGTGCGTTTCCCCAGCACAATGTCGTGGAAAGGCGCTGGCATCACCCCTAGAGCTACGACTGGTCGAGCTCCAGGAGCTCTAGGGTGTTGGCATAGAGGATGTTGAGGCCGCTACCTCCATCCATCAACACCTTAGTGAGCCGGGTGTTGCCGATGATTGGGTCGATGATGAGTGGGTATTGCCCTGGGTTCGGGACATAATCGGGGTGGTCATCCCGATCAAAGGTGATCACATCCCGAGACCAGTCGAGGTACCAGGGGAGCAGCCACCTTCACCGAGAAGACCTCCCGGTGCTCCCTCTTTCGCTAGCATGTCGTGAGGCACGCTGAAGGCCCGCCAAAGATCATGAAGGCATTGTGCACCTCGGGGAACCCGTCGTCCTTGTCATTGTCCCTATCGCCAGCGTCCATCCTCTTGGCATCGTCGCTAGGGAGCCTGAGCTTGGCATAGTAATGTCAGAGCATGGTGCACTCCTCGAGGGTGTGCTTCACCAGGCCCTGATGGTAAGGGTACGGTTTCTTAAGCATATTGTCGAAGAGTCAGAGGCCTCTGGGGCCTCGGGGATTCTTGCAATCTACGGCCATGACTAGACTGGCCTCGAGGACCTCTTACTTCCCCTGGCGACCCTTTTTCTTTTTCTTGGGGAGGTGGGGAGCCGAGGCCCTAGGGGCCTCGTCCCTCCGCTTCCCCTTGGTGTCGTTGTCGGGGAAGATGGCCCCGATGGCCTCTTCGCCTGAGGCAAAGTTGGTGGCTGATGTCGAGGAGGGCGGCTACCGAGGTTGGCACATTCTGGCCTAACTCTTAGACCAGATCTCGGTAGGTGGTGCTGGAAAGGAAAGCCTAGACAATTTCTGAGTCGCTAACACTTGGCAACTCGATGCATTACTTGGAGAAGCTTCGGATGAAGTCTCGGAGAGACTGGTCCGGCCCTTGGCGACAACTCTTGAGGTCCTAGGAGTTCCTAGGGCGCACATATGTGCCCTAAAAATTCCCAACGAAGACCCTTACCAAGTCACGCTAGTTGTGGATCTAGGAGGGAGGGAGGTGTTCGAGCCAGGCTCGCGCCGAGTCTGACAGGAACAACAGGAGGTTGCAGATGATGAGTAGGTCATCGTCCACGCTGCCTAGTTAACAAGCCAGGTGGTAATCGGCCAGCCAAAGTTCAGGATTGGTCTCACCGTGGTACTTCGTGAGGTTGGCCAGTTGCCGAAACCGGACCGAGAAATGAGTAGCGCGGATAGCTCTGCTAAAGACTCGAGGGCCAGGCGGCTCAAGAGAAGGACTATGGTCATCCCCACTGTCATAGCGGCCACCTCGGTGCGGATGGTAGCCTCGGGCAGGCCCCTCATTGTCGTGGCATCATCGCCTGCTGACCACATCGTGGTCGCCTTGCGCCTCATGTTGGTCGCCGAGGTGGTCATGCACCGAGGGGACCCTATTGGCCGTCGGTGCCCGAGCAAGCTTGGGACAAACCAAGGCCTCCCTATCCTACTGAGGTGATGCCGTGGGAAGTTCCGAGGCACCTCCACACCATCGAGAGGCAGAACTTTTAGCCTGCTGCACCACGGCAGTCTTAAGGAGGTCTCGGAGCTCATCATGAGCCCATCGCCCCTCCATGGTAGAGGGCTCAGGCATCGTTCAGAGTAGCATTGCTGCTACCATGACATTCTGGCTAGCGCGGTTGAAGATAGGGGTTGCTCGCCCCCTTCGTCGTTGTTGATGCGGTGGTTGACGTTGCGAGCCCTCCGCTGGGCTGCTCTACCATCACCGCGACCCCACTGCTCTTACTCGAGAGTGTCTTGGAACTACTGCAGTAGGAGTTAGTCTTGTTCGACCTTGGCCTGAAGCTCGTGGAGCTGCTCCAAGTCAAGGCATCAAAGCTCCTCGGGGTTCTCATTCCACGCTGCCGGTGGCTTGATGCATGGAGGTGTGGTGTTGCCTGCCCCTTAGCGGAGCGGGGAACGGTTGCCTGCCCCCTCGTCCTCATTGCTCGCTCTTGGCATCCCGAGCCCAATGTGGAAACACTCGTGAGTGGGGTCGTAAGTGCCTTCGTTGTCGGAGTCGGAGTAACCGAAGTAGTAGTCGCTTGCGGCCAAGAAGCAGCGCATAGCTTCAGGGTCGCAAAGCCTAGAAAAGTTTGCTCTAGCCCATGCCTCGTCCTCCTCTGAGGAGTCAGTGCGGGTGTGGGTCAAGGTTGTGGAGTCAAGGTCGATGGTGAAGCATTGGTGGCTTCCTAAGGGCTCCGCATGTGCGGTAGCGTAGGCGAAAGCATAGGCGATGGTGGTATTGCCAAACCCAAAAGGGTACGGGGATGGTGCCATCGCCGAGCTTTGCTTCACCGGAGTCGACTCCTCAGGAGGTGGTGGGGCAGAGCTTGATGATGGGGCATCGCTACACGCCACCGGCGTCTTTCCCTTGCCTAGGCTTAAGCTGGATAGGTCCCCAACCAGGGACTTTGTACCAATAGCCAGGCATGGGGTACCGGTGGAGCATGGTGCATCGCCCTAAGCTTGCGCGGTGTTAGGGTGGTCCTACTCGCATCGTGCCTAGTGAGCACGACGAGGGCGGTGGCCTAGGCACCATTTGTGCCTGGGCTGCTGGTGCATGATGTCATCGCCGGTCGGTGGGGCTCTGGGTGTGAGGAGTACCATATCGTACTCACATCCTAGAGACATGAACTCTAGGCTCCCGAACCAGATCACCGTGCCAAGACATAGTGGTTGTATGGGGTCTACCATCCGGAACTTGTTGGGATGACGAAGCTGACACGCAGTAGAGCCCCTACCTGGCATGCCAACTATCGGTGTTTTGGACCGGCGGGCCCTCAACCAACTAGTGAAAATGTACTACGTGCCCCTAATCCCGGATGGTGATGCAAAGAGACATAAGGTTTATACTGGTTCAAGCGATAGATGCCCTACGTCCAGTCTAAGAGATCGATCTTGTATTCCTTGCACCGAGGTGCTTGTAGTAGGGGGTTACAAGCAGGGCGAGAGAGGGAGCTAGTTCTAGATCTCTACATGGAGCAGTGTGGGTGCTTGAGATGTCAATCTCAGGCAATGGGGAAGCATGTGTATTACAGAGTGTTGAGCGTGTGTTCATCTAAGCGTCTATGTGTGAGTTCGTGAACCCATGAGCTCGTGTGCTCGTGTCTTGTGAGTATCTATCTATGTTCATCTCCGTCTGTCTATGCCTATCTAGAAATGGCCCTAGTCACTCCCTTTTATAGTTGAAGGGGGGATAGGGGTGATACATGTGTTTGCTACGCGGCATCCTGTGAGCGGATGTGGCGTTTCCAAGCCCTGTAGCTTGCCACTATGGTGGCATGGTCGATGGAGCGATCTTGTCCTTGATGCACTGAAGCAACGCGCTGGTCACGCCTGATCCTGTGCGATGTTGGAGCTCCAGTGATAGCTTGATGTAGGGCATGGTGGACGACATGCCGGTCGCTATGTGTCAATAGTGTAAAGAGCTGAGGCTCAGTTGGTGCCGAGGCCGAGCCATCGTGGGGGGCTCAGCGGGCACGAATACCGAGGCTACCAAGACCCTAAAGCAGATTGCCGAGGCTCGGAGGGAGCAGTTGGTCCAATACACTGATTCCGAGGCTACAGTGACTTGGACTTGACTCCCCATGCTGCATTGTCCTTGGAGCAGGGGTTAGGTAGCACAGTGCAGTGCGGGTGTCAGTCGTGGGCACAGTACCGAGCACAGCGTCTGATAACCCCTGCCCCATCCTGTCTCGGACTGGCATGGTGTTGATGCGACTTCCCATCTCGTCGGCCACCCTGCTGTGTCGAGCCGTCGTCTGGCTGACATCGCAGGAGTGGTCGATCGCGTTAGTTGGACTGTGATGTTCTGTCAAGGAGATTGGTCGAGGCGGAAGCAACGGGGTTGTTGTCGAGCCGGCCTCAAGCGAGGTGGAGAATCGGCCCCTCGTTCGAGGATTTACGTGCGGGGCCTCGAGCGAGACGGAGGATCGGTTCCTAGTCCAAGGATTTACACGCGGGGCCTCGAGCGGGGCAGAGAATCGGTAGCCTCAGACAAGGTGGGGGTTAGCCAGTAGTTGTCTCTTGGCTTTGATTTTGACTAGGGTCTAAGCGATTTTTTTGGTTTTCGCTTAGGGGACCCCTTTTTATGGTACCCGACAAGAACTATCTACCCGCCCATCCCAATCTTGGATCAGCGCATTGCTGTTGCGCTATGCCCATACTAGTTGTGGGATGGATCCACCTAAGGAAAAGTCACTAGTGGCACTAGCCAAAAGCTCATCCCCGTGTTGCTGACAAATCTGACTCAGTACCTCAAAGGCTACTACTTGGGCAGCCTCCCAAGGATTTCTTCCTTCAGATTCGACATTCGATTCCTGCTAGAAGGGTGCTTAGGGTATGAGCTATTATGGTCAGCCGTACTTCATACCATGGTTGTCCCCATAGGTATACTTCATTCTAGTAATAGAGGGGCGGTTCATAATACCCCGCATAGTGCAAGACTCTCCAAAGTAGGGCAGGAGTTCCAAACATCAATAGGAAACTCTCACTTCCAGCTAGTGCTGCCATCTGTACCAACAACATGTGCAACTTTTGTGAGACAAAGTCATAATGGATAAGAGTTACATAACCGAGTAAGAGATTTATAAGGGGAGTAACAATGCAAGTATGGAATAATAATTTATCATGATGCATGCACGTTCCGTACATCCTTACAAACTTAGGAAAAATTATTTCTAAGGACATACACAGTGGCATACATACATTCTCTCATTTATAGCATAGCTAGTTAGGCTACACGTTTCGCTGTTAGTGTACCTGCACAAGAATTTCATTTCAGCCCAACCCCACAATTATATATGCTAGAATGTAAATCTGGGCTCTAGGTTGTAATCTAAATACTTCCATATATATATACCCATATATATATACTTCCTATATCAAAGCTACCTGAAAGTAAATACGTCCTCTATATACATATAAATATGCATACACAGTCATATCAAAGCTAACCCACAATTAAATACCTCCGCATATATATGAGACATATATATACTTTAGTATCAAAGCTAGCTCTCCCCATAGACCACGCGCTCACAACTTGCGGTCATGCCACTGTAATGATGATTGGCATCTTACCTTGGGCGTAGAGGCATTTGATCCATACATTACCACTCAAGTGAATGGCATCCGATACAATAGCACGCCGTATGGATGACAAAAATGAAAACCCCCCAAGTTAGTACTTAATTAGCCACCTAAAGTCCTTAATTGGGCATAAAGGAAGTGATCACTGGCACACTTTAGATTTCAACTCTAGGTTTCAAACACATATTTATATAGCTATTAGTTGCTAGAAACTGGTTTTGGAAAACAAAAACCTTTGTTTTAAATACACATGTGGCAATTAATGTTCAATCTTGCTCTGATGCCAGCTGTCACAGAACCGACCAATTTATAAGAGCACAAGTACAATGGCAGCCCGTAAGTGGTCGCACTGTCATACTTGAGCCCATATAAACCTGGTACTCCATCGAGTACCATGACGGTTCTCGATTAACGATCCACATACAACCAAGATCATACATGATTCAACATACATGTCACATGTTACATAAAGTTCACTGATACAGTTCATTCATTAGAGTATGAAATAAGGTTATTACAAACCAAGTTTGGTAAATAGTAGCGGAAGCAAATTAAAGTTCAAAACTAGTATTTTGCCAACATAGTTCAAATATAGTGCCAACTCATGATCACAATCCACAAAAGCATATAAGAAGGATTATTAAAGATGCCTGCTCAGGGCCCACTCCTCATCCACGGTGGGACAGAAGCAAGTTCTTGCAATAGCCATGATAAAATGTACCATCTGCAACAATGGGAATAAAACCCTGAGTACAAGAAGATACTCAGCTAGACTTACCCATCATAAACCAGAAATAAATTGACTCCAAGGATTATGCAAGGCTTTATAAGTGGAGCTAGCTTGACAACATTTTGCATAAAAGTGATTAACTCAGTTATACAATTATACTTTGGTCATCAAGTTAATTATAGCTATTCATCTCAAGATTAGCAACTAACTTGTGCCAAACATGCGGTATGTCATTAGATTGCATACAATAGTATCCATAGCCAGTGTAGTTATTCCATGTTTATCCGAACAATCACATTCCATAATACAATTACTATGATGTTGGAGCTAGCCAAGTTTCTCACTGTCTAGGAGAGACGGCGATTCGAATCGATTTCAACCAGCTGGGAATTTATTTCTAACACAAACCTAGGAAGACCAGATCAACGGTCACCTTAGGTCACCTTTGGTACAACTCAGGTACACATTTCGTGGGTTCGACTAGCGTCGCACAATCAGGGACAACCAGCTACAAGATGATCAGGACTACCCTACCCTTGAGCTCATGGCTGGCCCCCCGCACATCCTTACTACCATCCAGAGTGCTGCACTTTTATAAAATGGGGCCTGGCCTGAGTTGAGCTACTCGACTTCGCGGTCGGAAATGAGTTATCCGGCCAGCTAAGTTATAGGCATGCGTTCAATCTTGTCAGAAGTGCCAACAATTGTACGGTCCTTAATCAGCATAGATGGAATCACATGAGTCAACCTACACATAGACTCCACCCAGCCTCCATTTACATTACCCCATGGTTCTTTTCCACTGATAGCAAATATAGCCAACCGTACTTTGGTATCCACCTATAACTCGTAGGTGACAGGAAATCACCCAACTTCTACCGGTCTAAGCATGGCTAAGCATATATTCGATCCTAGACCTACACAAGGTTAAACGTGTATATATCTAGGACAAGGTATCTCTATGCAACAAGTGTTTCCAGTCAACTCTTATAACCTAATGCATCAAACATAAAGGACTCAAATAATATTTTGTAAAACATGGGAGACTTAGAATGCTCCGGGGCTTGCCTTTGAGGAAAGAGGTTGGCTGGTGATTCGGGCACTCAGGGAGATCTTCGGGAGTCTGCTCCTCTTCTCCTGGAGCTGCGGCTCCTGCTGTCCCCTTCCTCTTCTTCATTGAACTCCAAGAGCGTTATCTCTTCGGACGATCCTATATGCATGAGCATGAAATAAGATATCACGAATGCATATACGATGACACGTCTAATATGATATAACATGATGAATGCATCCCCATAAGTGTTTTCAATAGTATGGTATTAAAGTAATAATATGAGCATCCTATTCTACTGAGTAGGTGTATATCTCTTCTCTATTACTTAAGCAAACACTTCTGTAAATTATTTTTCTGGACTACAAGACAACAGCTACTTGTTTTTACCCTAACTAGAGTTATATACATCAAAATAATATGGTTGTGGACATTCTGGAAAGCTTATGAAATTGTCTACAACTTTATTTCAATACCCTTCATTGTGATTCAACAGTTATCTAGGTCAAACAATTTAGTTATTCAAATTTGTCCAGAGAGTAAGCATTTCAGACAGCAAACTTCTAGCAGCCAAAACTCTTAAACCCTAAGGCCTATGACTACGAAAATTTAACACGAGGTAGATCAGTAAGTTATCTACAACTTTGTTATTAACAAGTTTTACTGATAAGACATTTTTCACCATGAAATTATCAACTCAACCAAAACTATACATGCAGCCATCTAGTTGAATTATAAAGCTATAATTAATTAGTTGCATACAACCAATTGCTTTTAAGCGTTACTTCTAACATCAATAGTTCATATGTATCACAAGCACCATAGAAAACATCATGGTCAAGCACAATTTATTTATTTAAATGCCTTTATTAATTTGTTGAAAACACGACAGGCATGCTCATTTGATCCATAACCAAGAAGAAAACCTTCATCAACTTTAGGTGCAAACTTAGAGGTTTTGGGTTTCTTATTAAGTATGAAGCACTTGCACCCAAACACTCTAAAGTAGGACACCTTTGGTTTGGTACCGGTTAGAAGCTCATATGAAGTTTTCTTCAACTTCTTGTGTAGGTAGAGGCGATTGATGGCATGGCAAGTGGTATTGACGGCTTCTCACCAAAAGAGGTCCGGCGTCTTGTACTCATCTAGCATTGTCCTTGCCATGTCAATTAGTGTACGATTCTTCCTCTCTACTACACCATTTTGTTGAGGGGTGTATGGAGTTGAGAACTCATGCTTGATGCCTTCTTCATCAAGAAACTCCTCAACTTGGGTGTTCTTGAATTCGGTCCCATTGTCGCTTCTCATTTTCTTGATGGGGAGACCGAACTCCTTTTGAGCTCTTCTAACAAAAGTCTTCACTTTGTCTCTAACTTGACACTTATCAAACAAGAAAAATACCCAAGTGAAATGGGAATAATCATCAACAATAACAAGACCATATTTGTTAGCCCTAATACTTAGGTAGGCGACCGGTCCAAAGAGATCCATGTGTATGAGCTCCAATGGTTGCGTTGTGGTCATGATGCTCTTTGGTGGGTGAGGTACGCCAACTTGCATTCCGGCTTGACAAGCGCTACATATCCTATCTTTCTCAAAGTGAACATTTGTTAGCCCAAGGATGTGTTCGTCCTTTTGAAGTTTGGCCAAGTTCCTCATCCCAACATGGGCTAGTTGGCGATACCAAAGCCACCCCTGTGCTAGATTTTGCCACTAAACAAGTCTCAAGATTAGCTTTACTTTTGTTGAAATCAACTAGGTAAAGCTTGTTCTTTAAATGACCCATAAAGACAATAGAGGAATCCTCCCTTCTAAAGACTTCTACACCCTTATCTGTAAAGAGACAATTGAAGCCCATCTCGCATAATTGAGAGACGGTCAACAAATTGTAACCTAACGAATCAACATGTAAGACATTTGTAATTGAATGCTCAAGGGTTATAGCAACTTTACCGAGACCAATCACATCCCCCTCAAAGTTGTCTCCAAAGAGAATATTTTCATTTGAGTCCATCTTCGGGGTATATGATGAGAACATACTCCTTTCTCCGGTCATATGATTTGTACATCTACTATCAAGCACCCAACTTGATCCACCAGAGGAGTATGCCTGCAAAATAGATTTAATTGCTTGATTTAGGTCCCCAATTTGACTTGGGGCCTTGCATGTTAGTCATAAGAAATTTAGGAACCCAAATAGAAGTATTCCTATATGTGTTGGCTTCCTTTCCAACATATTTGGCAACCACTTTTCCACTGTTGTTGTTCCTTAAAACAAAACATGAAGTAAAGCTTTGTCGAGGTGGTTGAAACTTTGGTTGGTATGCATACTTGTTCATAGTGCCCCACACTAATTCCTTTGGCTTATGCTAAACCTATTTCTACTAGAACACCTTCTTCTTGGGCTTAGTTTGATTAGGAGCAGGATTGGTAGCCTTCCCCTTTTTGCGGGCAGCGGCACAGCTGGCCTTCACTATGGCACTGCCATGGTGCAGCACTGCCACTCTAGACTACGGCACTACTGCTATCTGTGTAGACTGATCTATACCAACTCTTTTCTTCCTCTCAAACTTGACACACTCATAGCCATTTATGATCTTTCTTCCATTTGTCTTGGCTCCTGCAGTGTGCCAAGCCCATGCTTGATTGAGGGGTGTCTCCCTTGCTTGAATTGAGGCACTTTTGAATCATTTGCCTTCTTGTCACTTACTTGAGCCTTACCACTCAAGCAGCCCTTGCCAATGATCTCATTGAGTCTAGCAATTTTTTTCTCATTGCCTCCATGTTTGCAAGGTTAGTGGAATAAGCTTTCAAATCAATATTATAATATTTTCCATAACCTTGACTAGTGGAGGTAGTAGAGGCATCATTTGCCTTAGAGGGATGTGAGTTGCTATCCTAAAGAATGTTATATTGCAACTCAAGTTCTTTTTGCTTTTCATCTAAGTCACAATACTTTTTCTGGAGAGCAATATTTTCATTCTTTGTGATAGCATGATCCCCTTGTTCTTTGGCCAAGGCCTTGCGCAAGGATTCTACCTCACTTCTCTCTAATGCAAGAGCTTCCTTGCTAGCAATGTAGAGATTCTCTTGTTGGATAAGAGTTTCCTCTCTAGAATCTAGCTCGGCTTGGACACTCTCTAGATCCTCCATTATCTTAGAGATGAATAATTTGGTCTTTCCATCCAAAATTTTTGTTATCATGTTTATTTCTTCATCACTAGATTCATCATCACTAGAGCTATCACTAATATCACTACTAGAGATATCACAAAGAGGTGGAGGTGGAGTAGCTTTGGCCTTGGATTTAGATTTTACCTTCTCACCCTTTGCCATAAGACAAATGTGAGGGGAGTAGTAATCATCATCGAACATGTTGGTGAAGAGTCTTAGTGAAGAAGAAGGCTCATGGATAGCAATGGTTGCAACTTTCTCATCTTCTTCACTTGAGATTTCAATAGATGAATCCCATTCATGCCCAATGTGAGCTTCTCCCATGTTTTTCTTGCTCTTTCTATAGTCGGCCTTCTCCTCTTTCTTGTCCTTGTATTTGTTGTTCTTGATCTCATATGGACACTTTGCAATGAAGTGATTGGTGATTCCACAATTGTAGCATGTCCTCTTTTTCTTGTTTGGGAAGCTTCTCTTCACTACCTTGTAGCCTTGCTTCTTTAGCCCCTTGTGATACCTCCTCATAAAGAGGGCAACATCATCCACTTTCTCATATTGGTCATCATCATGTTCACTCTCACTAGAGGATGACATGGTCTCTACTCTTTCTTGAAATTGCTTGATTGCTTTGGGCTTGCTAATTGAAGCTTGCTTGTTGGTCTTGGACTTGCTTGTAGAGCCTTGCTTGCTTTATTTGTTGGTCTTGAGAGCTACATCCTTGTTGATCTTGATGCCTTCTAGCTTTGCTTGCAATTCTCCAAGCTTCTTCCTCTCATTTGCTTCTTCTCTTTGCATATCAAAGGTCAAGATCCTCCCAAGTACATCATTTGGTGTGAAGTACTCAAACTTCTTCTTATCTCTAATTAGAGTTACTACAGTCTCATTTCTTGGTGAATAAGATTCCAACATAATTTTGACAACTTTGTGATCATCTAGCTCATCACAACCATAGCCTCTAATCTTGCCCACCATGGTCATCAACCTATCAAACATCTCTTGTGGCCCTTCTCCATCCAAGATAACAAATCGGTTGAGCTTGGACATCAACAAATCAATTCTTGCCTTTCTCACTTTGTCAACTCCTTCATGTGCAAGATGCAAAGTATCCCAAATTTGCTTGGCAACATCCACACCAATCACTCTATTATACTCATCACCATCCAAGGCACTAAGTAGCACACTAGTGGCTTGACCGTTGAGGTGGATGATTCTCATTTCTTCCATGGTTGGATTCTTGGGATCAACTGGTGGCTCAAATCCATTGCAAACAACCTCCAAAATATTGGGATGAAGACCTATAAGATAGGCTCTCATCAAGTGCTTCCACTTGGTAAAGTTAGTCCCATCAAAATGAGGTAACTTGCCCACAGGAACATTGATGAAAGACTTGTGATCATGGTTAGTCATAGACAAAGAAGAATAGTTAAAGGATATGGTGGCATATTTGTTATCATCATTCTTCTTGCCCTTTCCTTTCTTGTCCTTCTTGCTATGCACTTGGTAGGACTCATCATTATCACCATCTTCGGAGCTACTAGATAGCTTACTTGAAGATGAATTGGAGGTTTTTGCTTCTTGTTCCTTCTTCTTTCTTTCTTCTCTTTTTTCTTCTAGCTTCTCTCTTAAGTCTTCTTTCTTCTTTTCTTGCTTTCTTCTCTTCTAACCACTGCTGCTCCTTCTTCTTCTCTCTTGCTTCTCTTTTCTCTTTTCTAGCTACCTTTCTTCTTTCTTCATTTCGAGCTTTTTCGGCATTGGTTGCCTCTAGCTATGGGAGCGTGGAGTTCCTCGCTGTAGAGGCGCTAAGCTCACTACTGTCGGAGTCATGTAGCCCAACATCCTCTGCATTGACGTTGATGGGCTTCACAACACCGGATCCTCCCCTAGGCTCCATACCTCACATGGTGAAGCGTACACGAGGTAACCTGGCTTTGATACCACTTGTAGGATCACTAGAAGGCCTAGAGGGGGTGAATCGGCCTATAAAAATTCAACTCAAACCGAAATCAAATTCACCCATGGCACTGCCGCTCTGTGAGCGCGGTACTACCGCACTTGTAGGAGAGATTAGTTCACAGTTCAAAATCTACCCAATGAAATTTAGATTGGGTAAATTTTTTAACTTCCTATAGAGTAGTAGATCACAGATCGATAGCTAAAAGTGGTGGGAACACCACACACAAGTAGATCAGCCTCAAACTCTAGAGATCACCTCAACAACAACAAGAACACAAGTGTAGCAACATAAGCACAAGATGACACAAGGATTTATCCCATGGTTTAACTCACCACCAAGGCTTGCCTATGTCCACATTGTTGAGGTATACCACTAAGGCTTAGGGATTTGCAACCCTACCTCGTTCTCAAGTCAAGAGAGTGAACTCTTAAGATGAGGGGTGATTTTAATCGCTGCAAGAGGTGGTTACAAACCTCCTGGTGCTACCACAAACTTGGCCAGCTCACTGGGCAATGCTCTAGCCAACTAGGAGCCAAGCTCCAAGAGTAACAAACACAACCGCCGGCTAAGACATGAACCAAGTGCTCTTTAGAGTTTAGGAATCAATGGAGCTACTCTCTATTCGAGTTTTGGACCCATTTCCCTCAAAGATTGATGGGAAATCAATGGATTTACTTGGGGGCTTGAGGTCAATAATGGAGTGAGAGAGAGAGATAGCTCATGCTCTGTTTTGGTGTGCTAAAGTGATGAAGAAGAGAGCTGGTTTGTTACCGTTGGAAAGGAAGATACACCCAACCCCCAATGGTCACTTTAAATCACAGATAGTCATTGGCGAGGAAAGTGAAAGGTATATACCCCCAGCCCTCAACAGACAATACCCCAAGAGGTCAGGTGAGAGGAGGATGTGACCAAACAGTCAGGCGAGCCAGAGCCTGCGACCTTGGGGTCAGGCGAGACAAAGCCCACAACCAAAGGGTCGGGCGATCTGGAGCCCATGACCTTAGGGTCGGGCGAGACAGAGCCCGTGATCAAAGGGTTGGGCGAGCTGGAGCCTACAACCTTGGGGTCAAGCGAGATAGAGCCTGCGACCAAAGGGTTAGGCAAGCCGGAGCCCACGGCCAAGGGGTCAGGCGAGCCGGAGCTCGCACCATGCAAGATAGCAAGGGTAATAGTGAAGTGCAAACTATCTTGGTTGTGAATCTGAGGATGCTTGTGGTTGTTTGAGCACTTGGTAGCACATATTAGCTTAAGCATTGTGCCCCCTTTATAGTACGGCTTTTCCTATACTCAAATTCAATATATAAAAGAATTTAAACCTCCTTTGAGTTTAGAGCCATCTACATTTGTAATTGGGGACTCCTCCATTCCATGTAGCATCCTCGAATATAAATTCCCTACTTATCATCTTGATAAATCTCATTAGTTCTCTAATTGCGTTGTCATTATCACTAAAACCCACAATTAAGGCTTGATTGCACTTTCAACCTAAACTGGCACCATCATTTTGAAGTTGTAATATTACAACGGTTAATATGTTACCTGTGCTTTGTGCTTATGAATCTCTATTGGCAGTAGGCTGAGGAAGACATATGCATTACTTATACTAAAATAGTCTCATGGTTCTGCAATTTAAGTCCTCTTCCTCATGTTTACTCCTTGGTTTTCATAGGAAGCTATGGAAACTATACGAGTAGAACCTATTGATGTCGTTTCCAAGGTCCTCTCCTAGGCCAGCTGCAAACACCTTTTCTTTAAAGAATGCTGGTATCAGGACAAGCTGCTCTAGACTTCTGGAATGGCTTGCTACTCATCAAGAAAGTTTAGCTGTCCTCTCCAAACAAGTGGATCAACTAAAGAGGAAGGCAAAAAACATTGATAGGGAGTTTGAGAAGTTCAAGAAACAACAACAGTAGGAGTACAATAACCTCTATGAGCATGTCATGCTTTTAAGTGTTATTAACTCTCAGTCTTGTTGAAGCAGTGAACATGTGGTTTGTTTGCTGTTTTGATGTGAAATTTTGGTGTCTTGATATGTGAACTATGTCAGTGGTTTGCTGCTAAGCTGAACTACAGTTATTTAATTTAGGTTCAATATAATTATGCATGTAGTCATTTTGTGCAGCAGTATAGATCTGAAATCATTTTCTCTTATGTAATGATTGGTGTGCATGTGGTAGATTTGGCATAGGCCTGTTGTTAAATAAGGATCTGACATGTGGATGAACTAGTGAATGACATGTGTAACAACCACGACACAGCACGTGGGCCAATACAAACAAAATACATGGTATAAATCCATCCTACCATGTGGTCAAATCAGAAAAAAAACATGGGTAGCTCAGGGCATGACATGTGGCCTAATAAAATACTGACACATAGATGTACAGCATCGAGACATGTGGTCAAGTACAAGAAAGACACATGGGGTATTGTGGTCATGCCATGTGGACCAATAAAAATACGACACTTGGTCCAATAGAGAAGTGACACATGACCCAACCACAACACGACCCGTGTGGCAATAGAAACTGACATATGGAACAATAGGGTCCCAACACATGGTCTAGTAAGAACCTAAAATGTGCAAGAACCAGAGATGGCCACATTGTGCAATAAAAAGGTGACATGTACCCGAACCATCTCCAATGGAACTAGCTATAGCATGTACACATGGAAAGCATCTCAAATGGAAGCACCCGCCAATGTGGCAGCACCCTACCACACATGCCAAAGCAGTTCTATGACGATTAGTTTTTATCATAGATCAATCCAATTCTATGACGATTTTCTAGAATCGTCATAGAATTGCAAGAATGACGCGACTTCTATGACGAACCATTTTTCATCATAAATTCATCATAAAACTAAAATTTTGACAAATTTGGCTCCTTTAGTGATGAAAGTTGATCATCATAGAAGTGGATATTCCTAGTAGTGTAAGAAAAGGAATGACCCAAACACCACCCCAAAGACGACACCACTGGGGGTGCGAACTGCAAACACAGCTAGGCAAGGTGGAAAAGAACACCTTGGGAGCCCTGTCGTAGCATCGTGGCCCCCCGAAATTGAAGAACATGGGGAGGAAAGAAGGGTAACATGGCCTCCGGTGTGGAATATCACACCATGATGTCACAGTGCCATGACGAGGCATAGTGACAAATGATGCCCTGGGTCCATCATTCAGCAGCCAGGGAGCGATGAATGTTCTCTTTGGAGAACCGACTCGCTGCCTGCACACTTTGATGCCCTATGGTGGTGGGGTGAACCTTCCCCTGATCAACGGCCCTCACGGTTGCCTATGCCACTCAGGCATAGGTAAAACCAAGGCCACATGATCACGGAGCTGACCTCCATGGCATCTCTTCCTCCCCTGCTTGCAAGATCCATTTTAGCATCAGCTGTTGGAAGGGATGACTGTCTCTCTCTCATTCCCACACTCACCCAACAAGAAGAAGCGGGCAATTTATAGCCACTGCCATGAATGAAGAAGGCCATCACTTATATAAGTTCAGAAATGGACTGAATAGCCTAGGACCCCCACGCCACGTGGTGCAACATGGGAAACCACAGCCAAAGTCAAATGCCCATAGGGGGACAAGGAAACCGAGATGTTCCCAAAGGCAGGACCACAATAGGGTCGACAAGACCACTCAATCCTGCCTGGGTCACTAACCTCGAAACACGGCACACTAGCACGGCTAGGCTCACCAGTCACGAAACCACATCATCAGGATGCCCTGACAAGGCAAAACGTAATGGCCATGTCATGGGGGATGTCAAAGTAGTAACTTTGAGGCCCCTAGGAGTGCACCGAGCAACTCCTCTTTAGGATCAGGTTGAGTGGCACATAGTATTCCAATTATTATTCCAACATCGAACCAGTAGATGGAACTCAATTGATACAATCGTGTACAAATTAATCCAACTCCCATTACAAGTTTTACATCCCACTCCACCCAGTGGACACAGTCTCTACTCCACTAGAGTTCACTCTCATAGTCGCTCCAATAAGGAATCTAGAGTTAACCTGTAGCACGCTTGGAGTCATACCCATTCCAAGTGCTACTATGCAGCGGCAGTCGAGCTAATGCTCAACATAGTCTACGATGTACCTACAAAACAACTTAATGGCTACACCGTGAGTACATTGCATACTCTCAGGGCTTAATTCCAACATATAGTATTTGGTGGATGCATAGGGTGATTATCAAGCATTTGTATAAGTACGGAAAGCAATGATGTTTATTAAGAATATGACATGCTATGCTCAACATTAGAAGTAAAGGTATTCATCATTATAACAAAGGTGCTCATAGTCCATTATCCATGCTACCATGGGTATAGAAAGAAAGAACAACCAAATAGTTCTATCCTGAGGGACTCCAAGCTTTCAAGACACTACAGAGGTGTACAACTATGCCCACACAGAAGTCAGGACTAACCACCATACTCGTGCCCATGTAAGGGTTTCCTCACACCTTCCAACCTTTCCCTAATCTAGCCTGAGTGTTCGACGAAAGGTTCGAGTGGTTACCTGGTCAATGTCTTGGACATTCCCGACCGATGCCAATTGCCTTGCCAATTTCATGGATAAATAGGTCGCAACTAGTTACTTGGCTTGTCAACCCCATCCATGACATGTGGTCTGTATGGGTGGTTACTCAGACTTACGTATCCCAAGACATGGTCGCTCCATGAGCTATGTCGCCTAAGATCCCACACTCACAACAACCTAACCCTTGCATGAGCAAGATATCCAAGTTATCATCAAGATTATCATATTAGAGATATTAGTCCTTAGCCCGATTAGTTAGGTAAGTCAAGTTGTACCCTCATTGGTTTTAGTAGTTAATTATCCAGGTGTAACATCCTACACGTGCAAGTATGAGTTCCCTTCTCATGCTCGACTTCTATCGTTGCCCAAGCAACTAAGCAATAAGCATTAAGTGTTTCCATTCCCATTGTTTAGGTGAGAGGCTTCTACAGATTATTAAGCTACTCTAGGTGTAGTATAAGAGTGATCACTATCCAAGACTACATGTAATGCATAACTCATAATGCAACTTGATAAGTATCCAAAGTAGGGTTTATAATAGTGGGGTGTCTGCCTGATAGTGCTGCCAATCTTGACAAACTTGCACATGATCCTCACAAAATGAGACATCCAAGCCTAAAAGGAGAGATTCCAAGGATTGGGGATGATCGCACGATAGATAGGGAAACTAAAAATTCTACTTAGGACTTAGAGAGAGGTATCTACTATGACCCTATTGCTGCTTTACTAGCTATGGTTGTGAACTAATGGTGGTGACCCTTTGAGTGAACTTGCTAACTATCCTCACCCTCTCTATGATAGTCAAACACTCCGTCCTACCGATGGATGCTCCATTGTGCTGGGTGCCGAGGTGGGTTATCTCTTGTTTGGCTTTGTACTGATTGGCGGATGCTCCATGGGAATCATGGAAACTCCAACGGGAACTAGGTGCTCTCAGGTTCTCAGGTTACTGGTTCGGTATAATTCATTGAACACTTCACTGTGGTGACGGATGCTCCGATATTCTCACTCAGTGAGAGACTTCAAGTGTTGGTGACTATACTCTAGGTTTGACAGACAATCCATCCTACCGACAAACACTCCATCAATCGGGCGATAGAACCTATGCACTTGGCTTCTCGGGTTAGGGCTTGGGGATTCATATCTAGATCTTGAGTAAAAGCATCCATGCATGTGCTGGGTATTTCTATGGTAGCTTAGGTGACTTAGCTAGGCTCAAGGTAGCTAGGTTTGGCTTAGGTTAACTAGTGACTCCTTGACCAAGAGAAATCCTAGAGATCAAGAGAGATTGAGGGATAGCATACTTGATCCTTACTCTTGGGGTACTTTTCCATCAAGCCATCCTCATGATCTATCCATGCAAGATAGAACACTTAGATTAGGGTTGGAGGATTGATCTCAAGATAAAGAGAGGAGAGAGCTCTTGAGCTAACCATGAGATGAGAGGTTGTTGAAGCTTAAGTGCTTCGTCTAGGGCTGATCTTGTTCCCATCTAGCATCTTGATTCTCTTCTCCATCTTCTTCTTCTTCTTCTTCTTCTTCTCTAGTTTATACTTTCCCTCTCCTTGCTCTTCCTTCTAGAGAGAGAGTGTGTGAGAGAAATGAGGAGGGAATGAGTGAAGTTGAGGATCTAGGGTTGGGAAATATCTTCCACTCATGCTAACTTGTGGGCCATTGCCCATAATGAATAACAACTCACTTCCCACTCCATCTACTGTCTCTGCATCTTTATTGGATGATCCGATATGAGTGATGGATTGTCTGGTAATCTCTAGATTTGCTTAACCAAGCTTAGAAACCTGATCTCATAGCTCTTGAATCCAATTTAAAGCTTAGGGTGACCTAAATGAGAGTTTATGGTGTATTGTAACTTGGGTCATTACAGGCCACCTACCGCATTGAATGCACTGATCAGCAAGGGGTCGAGCGATGAAGCTCGAATAGGCCACAACTACAAACCTGCACATGAGCACATATACATCTCAGCACTTTCACGATCACTTCACAATCATAAAAATGCTCAGGGGCAACTATTAGGGTTGTAACCCCGGGGTGTCTCAAGACACCAATTAGTTAGCATGCCAAGCGGCCCGCAAGACATTATCTGGCAAAGGCCCGAACAACTAAAGCCTAGCCAGGCCAAGAGAACTAGGCTAGACGTTAAGGCCAGGGTCGGCCACGACCCCTCCCTCTTGACATAGTCGCACGATGCTCGATTGGCGCACGACCTCTCCACCATCCCCACCCCTAGGAGGAACGAGGAGAGGTTGAGCCCAGCCAAAACCCCTACTCTGACAAGAGAAAGCACGTCACACTGACCCTGCAAAGACTGAGCAGATGGTGGTCACCTCAACTCGGCCAGACACCATCCTTGTGCCACGCCGCGCTGATGAGACAACACCGCACCATGGTGGTAACATGTACGATACCCACCATCCAAATATGGACCGACTAGATGCTTGTATGATCCCACCCACTATGGGGTGGGAACCACACCAAGGGGCTCGACAGAAGGACATCTAGACCGATAGAGTCTCCCAACCCCAATGATTGGGGTCATGGCCCTCGGCCCCACAAAGCGACCAAGTGATCAATGACCTAGGGCAGCTACCTATTTTGGGTACGACGCCCCTAGGAGCCCGGAGATGATGACAAAGGCCATGATGGACATCATGTTGCACAGGACGGTTGATGAACCACCACTATGTCTACAGTACCACCATGGCCAGCACAGTAGCACCATGTCACACCTTGCCACTACGTGGCCACAAGACCATGATGATTGCCACACCTAGATGAACACCAAAAGACGGCATAGCTTGTAAGCCAAGTTAGCTAGGACCTCCCTTAGGCCCACGACCCTTTGGTCAGGGGAACCTCCTCTTTGTATCAACCCTGTCCCCAAACTCTATATAAGGACCGCTAGGGCAACACATTCTACATCCTCTGCCATTCCATTCATTCACCATAGTAGTAGGGCCCCCTAAGCTTCCCTTCAGGCAGCCCTTTGCCTAGCATAGGTCCTTCCACCTCTTTCACCATTCTTGTACCCCTCATTGTTAGAACTTTAGAGCATTCAAGCAACGAACATGCACTCGATCATCTTTGAGACTGGATGTAGGGCTCTGGCCTAAACCAGTATAAATCCTTGTGTCTATTGGATGCTACCATCATCTTCCAAGAGCAGCACGGCAATCGTATAAGTTTACTAGTTTGGTTTACGAAACACTAACATGATGGAAATGCTGACTAGTACTTATAGTACACATAACTTTAGGGGAACTATGATGTCTCGAGGGCTAAAGATACATGCTAGCTTATTATTAAGTCCTACGAGAGCTATTGTCAAATATATGGGTCAGGGGTACCTGCACCACCCGTATATGTGACCATTGCCAGGCTATCGACCCAGCAGCTAGCAAGGAGGAGGCTCACAAGGGCTGACATGATTGACCAACATGAAGATCAAGGCAATCCAAGGCAGGCATATCTAGACGATAGCTAGGATCATTTTGTTGTGCATATCGTGTAACAAACTAGGAAACTAATCTGTCAGCCTGATTGCCCTCATTGTAACCCTACCTCTCCTACCTATATAAAGGAGGGTAGGGACCTCGAGCTCAGGATCCATCTTCCACCATTCCAATCTACTACATAGTTAGGAGCAACAACCCCTGTAATTGAGCATATGAATACAAGAGTAGTTGCACCACTAGAGTAGGGTTTAGCGCGCCACCGCACCCCAAACTAGTATAAATCTTTGTGTCTCGCGTGCTACCATCTGATTCCGTCTACGTGATTATGTTACTGGATATTGCTGGAGCAAAATAATCCGACACATTGTTTTGCCCTCTAATCAAGAGAGAAGGGAAACAACTTCCACCAAAGTGTTTCTTGTGACATGCCCAAAATGGTCAGGCAAGCATAGAGCTGCTCAAACTCCCATAAGTGGTAGGGGTTTTCGTAATCTAACCCCAAGAAGGTCTGTTCCTGAACCATGGCTATAAAGCCAAGGCGGAGTTCATAACTAGAAGCTATGATTGGCTTCGATGATTGTGGTGGTTCTACGAACTCGCCCTTGGGAGCAGAAAGTTGTTGAATAGTTTTGTGTTCCATTAAAAAAGTGGTAAAAAAGAAAAGAAAGGTAAATAAAGGATACGCAGGTGAACTAGGTTCAGAGATCATTATGACAACTATTCCCCGGCAACGACGCCAGAAATGCTTGTTGATATTTCTTAGCGTAAGCGAAAGAATCCGCAAGCGCATCAATACATGGTCATAGCACTTCACCCAAAAGTATTTAGGGTATCGTATTTTCCCAAATGAACATGTAAGTCTCTTTAGCTAGTTTGCCTAAAAGAATAAGAAGAAGGATAGCTCAGGTAGTGAGGTTCTTCTATGGGTAGAAATCCTAAGTGAAGATAACTTTGTCACTACAAACTTGCTTCAGGCACCAGATCGCACCTGGTCTGCCAAGTGATGTCAGCCTATAGCTCTACGCCAAACCCAAACATGGGGGATACAAGAGACGAATAGGGCTATCACCACCTGCCGCCTACACCTCAACCATGGGGAACAAGGCAAACGAAGATAACTTCTAGCTTAGACACCATGTCTACGCTATCGGTTACTACTTTAGCATTGGCCAGGAACTTCCATCTTTATTAGGAGTCCTCTACTAGGGAATCGCCATGGGGACATATGACGACCCCGCAAGTTTATAATGAAAAAAGATAACTTAAGAAATTAACACCAAAGTTGAACATGAACTTCTTACTTCAAGTAGTAAGACGAACGTAGAGGCACAAGTGTGGAGCCGTTAGCTCCGACTCTCCTTCCATTAAGTGTACAAGTGTACACTAGTGGAGGTAGCCAACAACTTTGGTACTTCTCCAACTCTTCCCTCTCTCACTCCCTATTCTAGTCTAGTTAAGAAGCTAATGATATGAATGTTGCTCTTCTTCTTCTTCTTCTCAATGTGTATGATGATGTGAATGAGGAGTCCTCCCCTTGCTTTTATAGCTCACTTAGGATGGTTTGGGGGAATATTCAAGGGAGATCCCCATGCAACCGTCCTAAGGGGCATTGAATGTACCACCTCCCAAAGGGTGGGCCTAAGAGGCGGCAAGGGGGTACGGCCGCACCCTGGATGCACCAGTACCCTGGGTGGTGCCTCCCTGCACCGCCTTCATGGGGGTCATTGCTGGATGCGCCTGGGCCTCATCTTCATGGGTTTGGCCCCCAGAATCTATAGGTACATGGGCCTTCTTTCCATTTCATGGCTTAGGTATGCTTTACGCTTTGCCTGGTTGCGTATTTTGACATATATTTCACACTTATGTCCTGCAAAACTTATAAACACCAAAACTTGTGGAACTTGTGAGTTGAAACCCCTAATTCTAAGTTTTGGTATTCATATTTGTTCATTTTGTTTAAATGCTGTTAGTAAGAAAAGTGAGTTAAGCACTGTGAATAGTTTCCTAAGTGCGACGCGTGGTTGAGGACGCAGAGGGTCGCTCTACGCATGGATTCGGGGTGTAGTTGGCCTCCCCAGTCATGTTGTGCCTTAATGGCATCCACTGGTGAGTGGTCATGCGCCACGGAATGCAGGCACATGAATCAAAAATATGGAAAGTGGGGATGTGTGAAGCTTACTTGTTTCTATCATCATGTGGGCAATTGTCGCTCCACCTTCTATCTGACCACTCCCCCTGTTCTGCGAAGTTTTCAAAGCAGTTAATAATGATAGAGAGCATGTGTGCACCCGAGGCATCCACTTAGTGGCTATAAATTTGTAGGTGGGGTGCGGTGTGGAAGGCATTTGCTCTTGGCCACCTGCTCCATCCCTTCCTTCTTCTCATTCATGTGTGTGTGACTTCTCCCCTGCTCGGAGTGATGGATCACGGCAAGTGACCTCAGGAGGAGTCACCGGCGGCTAGCTCGCCACCACCGTGCCCTCCTGCGTGGTTAGCGGTAAGTGTCTTAATCATATTTGAAGATCAAGGTTGACCTATGCTGATCGCTTATGCTTTTAGGGCAATCTCCCATGCAGCGGCGGCAACTGTAGGGTCTGCCAGCGCTGCTCATGCCGTGACCCCACCGGTGGCGGGGTCTAGCTCATCTCCTCCCCTTCATCTTCTTCTGATGACTGGTGGGAGTTCTGTGAGATCATTCGTGCGGTGGACGAGTCCCGCCACCTGTACTCCGATGCCACCTACGAGCTGGGCCAGCTCCAACTCTACTTGATGCCATCATGGTAGCCCTCTCCGCTTTGGAGAGGGAGACTGCCATGGTCCACCGAGGCCTAGGCCCACATAGTGGGTAAGGATCTCTTCTATCTTGAGGTTTTGTCTGATGCCTATAGCTTCTAACCTTCACACTCTCTTGTTGTCAGCATTGGAGGAGCAGTTGGTGGCCTCCCTCTTGGAGACAGAGGAGGTCTGCCTCTAGGAGGTCCTTCTAATGGAGAATCGCGAGTGAGCGATGGTCATGGGGATCTAGTAAGGAGCTGGAGTTGCCCTCACCACCACGCAGCTAAGCACCAGCTAGGACCTCCACCAAGTGGAGCCTAGATTCCTGGACTACGCCGGGCGGGAGGAGCGGGCAGAGCTGGTCAGCAACTTCACTACCGCTACGACGGCCATTGTGGCGACCATGAATTTGGAGGACATCCTCCGTAGCATTGCCTAGGGGCCTTATGTTGTACCTTGGGCCTTATCTATAACAACTCGGATTTTTCTGGAAACCAAAAATACGAGCTTTGAAAAATTTTCTTGCAATTGAGTGAAACATGTAATGCTAGGTCAAACATGAGTCCAACTCGCTACCAAGACGTTGCATACACATAGATGGTTTGTAGGTGATTGTTGGAGTTTTCAAGTTGTCCTATGTTTGAGTCTCATTTTGTGTCGGAGTGCACAAATCCATAGCAAGAGTTCCTCCCAATCTCTCTCTTGAGCTGCATCTCTTTTCCATCCGAATATCTTCTCAAACTTCCCTTTGAGTTCTTAAAATTCTCCCTCAAATCCTCCTCCAAAATTTCCCACTCGAAATCTCCTTTGAAAGTCATCTCAAATCCCATTTGGAACTCTTCCAAGCTTCAGCTAAAATTCCCCTTCCCAAATTCCCTAAGTCACAAATGATTAAAAGGGAAAATCCTTTTTCCTTTCTTCCTCAAACCAGCCCAGCCGGCTCTCCCCCCTTCTCTCATCTCAGCCCACGCTGATAGCAGCAGCCAGGCCCAACCCACCTCTCCTCTTTCCCTCCTTTTGGCCCAACTGCTGTCCAACCCGGTTGCCCAGGTAGCCATTTCCATTTTCCCCTCCACTTTCTCCCTGCTAGAACAAGCCCAGCTCGCAGCTATGGCCCAGCCGGCCCAAGCTGCCTTGGGGTGACCTAGCAAGAGCAGGGAGCTCCCAGCACCGCCGCCGCTCACATGCTGCGTGACGCACACGCCAGTGCCCCCTCACCCACGCCTCACCTGCTCCGCTCCTCGATTCGCGCCACGTGTACCTCCCCGGGCACGGACGCTGAGGATGACTAGAGCCTCCTAGAAGCCCTAGCGCGCAATGCTATAAAAGGCCGCCATAGCGCCGCCCCTCCTTCATTTCTCAGCCACTGCCGCCATCCCTCTCCCTCTTCCTCCGTGCGAGTAGCCACTTTCCGACGTGCCACCGTTGCCTTGCCACAGCAAGCCCCTACTCCACCTTGCTATGCCCCGCATCTTGCCGGAGAGCATGTGTCTATCTTTGGCAATCTATATCCTTCCCACTTTTGTGAACATGTGTCTATCTTTCATTCGCACATGACCATCATCTATGTATCATCTATCTATTTGTGATTAGTAAATGCCTGTGCCGACCATCGCCGCCGGTCTACTCCTTTGTTTCCATTTCCCTTCATGATGATCTATCTATTAAGCATGTCTATCTCTTGTACCTCGAATTCTTTTCCCATGTGCTTCGATTAGGTGCTACATCTTCGTCGCTCAATCACCCAGATGAGCCGAAGCCGTTGGATGACCACAGGTGCGACCAACTACAAGCTCCGCCAAGATCACGATGCTGAGCAACACAGGTCACGTCCTTCCACTTCGACAAACCTCGGTGAGCCACCACCGTGCCCCTCTTTCCAACCCCGACTTTGCTTAGCGGCCATGGCGTTCCAACCATGGAACGCGTAGACCAAGGCCACCTCCGGCCTTTGGACACAAGCACACACACACATAACTAACCCAAGACAAATCGAACCACCGGAGTTCCAAGAATGCCGGTGTGGTTGCCGACTACCATTGAAGCATTCTCTAAAGCCATGCCTCGTCCACCATGAACCATGCCCGAATGAGTCAAGCCTTGATCGCCATCTCTAACGTTGCGATAGAACTCTACCGCTCCTAGACATGCCCACACTCACTAGCATGAGACCGGACTTGGCCAAACGGATCCACGGCATAGGAGACGCTAGAAAGGACTTGTCGCCTATAAAATCCGTTGTGGCCAAGCCATGCCATGGCGAAGAGTTACCATTACCTCATCGTGAGCCCTGAAGCCGTAATTAGACCACGTGGTATTGATCGCCACATCATGGACTATAGGATTCCCTTTTTGGTTGCCCTATTCTTACCACCTATCTATCCATGACTGTCTTACAGGATCTATCCATCACCCAACAATGGAATGTGCTACTCCACCATTTTTTCAGGTTGTTTGGTCATGTCTTATTGCTGTGTTGTTGCCTGTGTGCTGAGCTATCGAGCCGGCTGAGGGATCATACCTCATTCGGATGTTATGATCGCAGGATTTGTCTCGCCATGGCCATGATGCCGAGTGTAACTCGACCCCTCGCCCTTTAGTTGACTTCATAATACTATGAGTGTTAACTCCTACCTTTGGCCCTAGGACATGGTCATGATGGATTCGATATCGATATTGATATCGATGCGGATATCACCCGCTCACATCGAGCCTTTCGTGACCTAGCCTGTGGGAGATGACCTAGGAGATAACAATTGTGGAACGATGGATGCCAACATGTGTTGGTATAGCTTGTGGCCATGAGTCTACCTCACCATGACCATGGAGCTATGCCTCTCTCTTTCATCAGCTTCTTCGTGCCTAAGCCCTTGTGTGTTTGTACCCCGTTCGACCATCGCGTTTCATCGATTCTCGCGGTGACAACCACACCATTATGAATTAGAGGGATGACTTAGTGCCAGTGCACCTAGGTTGGGTACCCTATGGGTGGTTTGTGCACTTGTATTCTTTAGTGAGTCGCTCCTTTTGATGCCCTATCTTCTATCGTGGCGTGTGTGCTAGAAGGAGTAGACCTCCATTCTCTGCTGTTATTGCCCTATTAGCCTGCTCTGTTTGATCCCACCTTGTCCATGGTGATTGGATCAAAGACTGGACTATCTCTTTTTAGTTAGCAAAGCAATGGTTTATGTCATACCTTGGACCCCTGCGTGTCGAGCCGATCGGCCATCCAAAACCATCTTTCCCAAAGATGTGTCTGAGAACATGACATGGATGTGCCTAGCTAACCCCCGCTTCTTTTGTTTTGCTGAGCAACTCTCTTCTCGACTCCCAACGTTATTATGTCGTGAGGATCGAAAGGACCCATTGTTGTCCAATCTCTTTGCGCTACCGCATTCTACCATAGCGGACGAGCCGAAGTACATTGGAGCCAAGTCACAATAGTGTTATTCATTCTTGTCTGCTTCTTGTATCCAATGGTGACTTGCGGGATAAGACTATAAGAGCCAAACCCCATCGTTCTTCCTTCATTGGGCCCATCCCCCGATTCCCATCCTTTCCATGACGCCCAGATCGAAGGACGTGAGCCATGGTGTTGCTATGGATAAGCTTTGGCTTAAACCATCTATCCTAAAGCCATACTGGCTTGGCCATGACTTAAGCTTATGCTTAGCAAACCACCACTTGTGATTCTTTGGCCCGAGGAAATCAGACAACCGCCGAGAGGGCTAAGCCATGTATCTCTTATTGTCTCGCTGGCGTTATTGGATTTCCTACGTCTCATCGTCTTTTTGAGTATTGAGTGCTCTCTTGCCTTGCATGTCGCTTCACGAAGTAGCTGACGATCGGACCAAGAGAACGTGGACGACGACATGGATTGTGGAATGGAGTCAACGTAGGAGGAGGTGACCCCGCTAATGGAACACCAATGAATGGAGAATTGTACCACTACTACCTCTACATCGCAGGTGTCATGGCAGCACCCTCTGTTAGAGAAGCCTATTAGACATTGCATAATATCTAGAACTACTGGCGCTTTATATGTAATCATTTGCTAGTATATTGATGCATGCTACTACCTGAGCCATTATCACCCTAATGCAACCTACTCTACCACGTCACCCTGCTTTGCGCATTCACTCACTTATGTATGCTTACTTGCCTGCATATTACACCACTATACTTATTATTAACTCCACTTCGCATTATATCAGGGATGTGATGCTGGTGGTGAACCCCTAGGAATGGTTTGGCTTGGGAAGCCAGACTTGATGGTGTATGAGCGTGCTGCATGTGTGCCTTGGGTGCGTGGAGAGTGAGGGTTGCGTCGACTGAGCTAGAATAACGATGAGCCTAGGGCGAGTCTTGCAATGTAGTGCTACCTAGGCACTTGGATATGGAATACCTATGGTGGGTAAATGGTAAATGGGGGTGGCCTTGGGTGTGAACCTATGATGGGAGGAGCCCAGGGTGGAGGTGCTGTGGTGGCATGTAAAATGGAAACCCTGATGAAGACATTCTGGCTTGGTCAATCCCTAAGGACTTACTAGTACTCAAACTCACCGAGAATCCCTTTTCATCCCACTCGCCCTATATGGTGCGGGATGGTCGGATTCCTTGGTAGAGCGACGCCACTACTACTAGGCGAATGTGTGTAGGGAGGTATGGGGTGCATGCTTCCCGCCCCCCCACCCCCACACCCTTCCAAGACTTCACCAGGCCTTGTGGACCCCGCTCTTGACATCTGGAGGGCCCCGGCTCTGTCTATGACTCAGAGTATCAGCCATCCCAGACTAGACTTGGGATGTTCTAGGGCTGAGAGGTAGGGTGGCATCGTTCTAGGCTAGCAAGCGACTAGAATTCTGCCTAGGAGATTCTAGACTCCGAGGATGGCTAATCTTGTGGGTATGTAAAACCTCTGTAGAGTGTATGGTTGATCGATCGATACATATGCTGACTTGTCGGCTATGGACCTTTCCTGGGTTTCGCTTAAACTAGATAGGAGATGAGTCCTTTCCTCCCTCCAGGGTTTGGGGTATTACTCGGTCGTGAGCCTTGGGGCTGTGGGCCGTTGAGACAAGTGCCGAGAGGGAGTCGTCCTGTCGACCTGAGTGTGTAAGATGAGATGTGGTGATGGCGGAGATGGATGGGCTAGTGGATGGAAATGGATGGATGTGGGTGTGGGTGGATGGGAATGTGTCAAAACTAGATATCTTTAATATATTATAGTTTATTTACTTCTCATGCGCTAAGGATGCAAACCATAGCTAAATATTAGGATCACCAGATCCCTTGTTTTACTTTTATCTTTTCCACTAAAGCTCATCAGTGCTGACCATGGCCTGCACACATCTGGCGGTGTGTAGATTTCCTACTTCTCAGAGGTGTTGACTTTAGAAGGATTAGGAGGTCTCATGCCTATGCTCAAGTTTGGTTCGAAGATGGAATCTACGCTGCACTACACCAACTCTGATGATGCCCGTGAAGGAGGCACCTTTACTCAATAGACTTCCGCTAGATTAACTCTATAATAGGTGTGTTCCTCAATGATGTAATACCTTTTATCTTGTAATCTTATGATGTATGATAGTGATATCGACTGATATATGATAATATGATGGAATCAACTATTGGTTTCATCATATTATAATTCATTCTATGGATTTTCCCTTCACGGAAAATTGAGGATGTTTCAGTTGGTATTAGAGCCATACTTGACCCTAGGACGAGACCTTTAGTACCAAACACTAGTGTAGAAGCCAAACCTTCTATCTATAGTGGAGTCATAGCTACTAACACTTGATTCCACGTCTTTACCTTGAATTCTACCACTAACTGACTGTCCCCACCTTGACAAAGTTGACCACTAGGAAATGATTCCCTCATTATTGCCCCCGCAAGATCAATAGATGTGTGAGACTCAAAGGCTTAGGAGTCGCCTTAAGTCAACACTATGCATACAGGAGTTGTAATGCTGCTTGAGTGCCTGGATCTTTTTGCTTCTTATGCTTCTTGTGTTTATATTGCTTGAGTGAAGACTATAAAAGTATTTTATCTACGTGTGACTCCAGGCAAAAATCAAGGCCATAATATGATTAGACTAGTGATCTTGACCACCGGTTGGACATATTAAGCCGAAACATCATATCTTTACTCATCCATTTCAAAATCGACTTCAATTTTCAACTAGGCATGTTCAAAATGCTCTCTCTCATTTGTTGAAAACTTCTCCTGTTTGCAAAAGCAACTCCATCTTAAATGAAAACTATTTTAAAACCCTCTAAAACTACCAAAAGAAAGTGATTTTGACACTTTTCCAAACCTACCTTAAATTTCAAAAGCTTTACGAAAAGCAAATTGAGAACCAACCGTGTTTCAAAAGGTGTTGAGAACTCATTTTTGAAAGACAAAAGTTTTGTTTTACACCATACCTTTAAAAAGCTTGTATTTATTTGATTCCAAATCAAAGATCTTGACTCTATTCTTAATTTAAGAAGTTTGTACAAATAAACCCTACCATCAAATCAAACTATAGATGAATTACTAAATAAAATATTTATAAAAGTGTTACTTTTCAAAATGAGGAAACAATTTCAAACTGTTCTTGAAACCTTTGAGTTAAAAAAACCAAAAAAATGGAGTACAACCTACTTTAAAGCACTTTTATATTGATTTCAAAATCGTTAGGATTGTATCCTTCTTGCTTACAAAATTTATGAAACAAATGATTTGGAACAATGTATCAAAAGTCTTCACCGCTAATTTAAAACCCGCTTAAAAAGAAGCCTTTCTCAAATTTTCATAAAGGACTCCTTCCTAAATTTAATACTTTGATAAGCGCCGATTTGATCCTTCAAAAGATCTCTTCCTTGTTTATAAAATAAAGTTTCTCCATTTAAAAAGCTGTATGCAAACAACTCTTTCCAAAAGCTCCTATTCCAAACTCCAACTGCGAAACAAATGCATTGGTGCATATGACTTGATAACGAGGACCCCTCTTCTCTAGTGACACTAACCCCTAAATCTCGAGGACGAGATTCCTATAAGGAGGATGGACTGTAACAACCTAGATTTTTCTAGAAACCAAACATACGAGCTTTCAAAAATTTTCTTGCAATTGAGTGAAACATGTAATTGCTAGGTCAAACACGAGTCCAACTCGCTAAAAAGACGTTGCTTACATGTAGATGGTTTGTAGGTGATTGCCGAAGTTTTCAAGTTGTCATGTGTTTGAGTCTCGTTTTGTGTCGAAGTGCACAAATCCATAGCAAGAGTTCCTCCCAATCTCTCTCTTGAGCTGCATCTCTTTTCCATCCGAATATCTTCTCAAACTTCCCTTTGAGTTCTTCTCAAAATTCTCCCTCAAATCCTCCTCCAAAATTTCCCACTCGAAATCTCCTTTGAAAGTCATCTCAAATCCCATTTGGAACTCTTCCAAGCTTCAGCTAAAATTCCCCTTCCCAAATTCCCTAAGTCACAAATGATTAAAATGGAAAATCCTTTTTCCTTTCTTCCTCAAACCAGCCCAGCCGGCTCTTCCCCCTTCTCTCATCTCGGCCCACGCTAACAGCAGCAGCCAGGCCCAACTCACCTCTCCTCTTTCCCTCCTTTTGGCCCAGCTGCTGTCCGACCCAGTCGCCCAGGCAGCCATTTCCATTTTCCCCTCCACTTTCTCCCTACCAGACCAAGCCTAGCTCACAGCTATGGCCCAGCCGACCCAAGCCGCCCGGGGAGACCTAGCGAGAGCACGGAGCTCCTAGCGCCACCGCCACTCGCACGCTGCACGACACGCACGCCAGCGCCCCCTCACCCACGCCTCACCTACTCTGCTCCTTGATTCACGCTACGTGTACCTCCCCAGGCATGGACACCGAGGATGACTGGAGCCTCCTAGAAGCCCTAGCGCGCAGCGCTATAAAAGGCCGCCACAACGCCCCCCCTTCTCCATTTCTCTGCCGCCGCCACCATCCCTCTCCCACTTCGTCCATGCGAGCAGCCACTTTTCGATGCACCACCAGTTGCCTCACCACTGCAAGCCCCTACTCCACCTTGCCGTGCCCCACATCTCACCGGAGAGCACGCCAAGCCAGAGCCGCTGCCAAAGCCACGGCCCTGGCCACCCAACGAGCGTCGTCCTAGACCTGAGGCTAAGCCCAAGGCGCCGTCCTCTATCTCCTTGCCCAAGACTGTGTCGTGTCAACATATGTGGCCACAACACTGGCTTCGCCACATCACTCGATGCTCATGGCCACGCCGAGCCTGTCCGCCACCGCACGTCTGCCTCTCGTCCACGAGCACCATCTTGCCCCTACGTTCGCATTGTCCTCGACGTCGTCTGTGGCCGTGTCTCCATGAGCGCATCCGCGACAACCACCATAGGCCGAGCCCGAGGACCCCACGACATCCACGCAGCTGCACCACCTCGTCGATGTCCACCTCAAGCCTCTGCTCCGTGCCTTGTCCTTGGCCGCGGCCACGCCAAGCCCCAACCCTGTCTCAGCCACGATGAGCCTCTCCATGCCGATGTCGTCATGCTCCACCGAGGCCGCACTGGTGCCCTCCACTTCGACCCGCACCGACGTCACCATGGCTGAGAGCAGGAGCTGCATCACCTGCTAAGGCTGCAACTAGAATAGAAAGCCTTCACCTTGATGCATTACCACAGCATGTTCATCCATGCCCCAAGCATGGTGGCAGCACCTCAACGCGCCCCCGTTCCAAGACCGCAATGACTTACCTGAATAGACGGTGAGCACCCAAAGACCAGGACCCCATCTTTTCCCCTCCCTACCATTACTCGTGCTAAGCACGGCCTTTGAGCCATGCAACTCTATGTGCAGGGAAGAAGCCGGCCCCTTGTGGCATCTTTTGTGAACCATGGCTGAGCTCCGTCCAACAGCCACCACTTCTTCAGTAATCTATATCCTTCCCGTGAACCATGGCTGAGCTCCGTCCAACAGCCGCCACCTCTTCGGCAATCTATATCCTTCCCACTTTTGTGAACATGTGTCTATCTTTCATTCGCACATGACCATCATCTATGTATCATCTATCTATCCATGATTAGTAAATGCCTATGCCGACCATCGCCGCCGGTCTACTCCTTTGTTTCCATTTCCCTACATGACGATATATCTATTACGCGTGTCTATCTCTTATACCTTGAATTCTTTTCCCAAGTGCTTCGATTAGGTGCTACATCTTTGTCGCCCGATCACCTAGATGAGCCAAAGACGTTGGACGACCATAGGTGCGACCAACTACAAGCTTCGCCAAGATCACGATGCCGAGCAACGCAGGTCACGTCCTTCCACTTCGACAAACCTCGGTGAGCCACCATCGTGCCCCTCTTTCCAACCCCAACTTTGCTTACTGGCCATGGCGTTCCAACCATGGAACACGTAGATCGAGGCCACCTCCGGCCTTTGGACACAAGCACACACACATGTGACTAAACCAAGCCAAATCGAACCACCAGAGTTCCAAGAACGCCGGTGTGGTTGCCGACTACCATTGAAGCATTCTCTAAAGCCATGCCTCGTCCACCGTGAACCATGCCCGAATGAGTCAAGCCTTGATCATCGTCTCTGATGTTGCGATGGAACTCTACTGCTCCTAGACATGCCCGCACTCACTAGCACAAGACCAGACTTAGCCAAATGGATCCACGGCGTAGGAGACGCCAGAAAGGACTTGTTGCCTGTAAAACCTATCGTGGCCAAGCCATGTCGTGGCGAAGAGTTACCATGACCTCATTGTGAGCCCCGAAGCCGTAATTGGACCATGTGGTATTGATCGCCGCATCATGGACTGTAGGATTCCCTTTTTGGTTGCCCTGATGGTTCCGTGGAACCCTGTGCCCGTGTTTCACCACTGTTCTAGCTACCTCAAGTCATGAGAACATGCTGTCGAGATCTACCGGGACCCGCACTAAAGGCCTTTTGAAGTAGTCACATTGCACAACTCATGGACAAAGCCCTGGTATGCACCACATGACCTAGCACCATGCCATCATTGAATTGAGTCTGTTCCCGACATTCTAGCTGCCTCGTTAAATGAGGGCGAGCCGTTGAGAAACCGTGTGATCCCTAGCATCGTACCGATGACAAGTGGAGTCTTTTTGATGTCCTGGTCACCTTGCCTTGCAAGTGCATGCTATTGAGGAGATATCATGACCCTGTCTACTATGAGTCGTACCCTCTAGACCATGAACCCTAGTCGTATGTCTTATCGAGACCATGGAAAGCCCCATCTCGCATCTTTCCATATACGCATATCTACCTTATTGGGCCCTATTCTTATGACCTATCTGTCCAAGATTGTCTTACAGGATCTATCCATCACCTAGCTATGGAATGTGCTACTCCACCATTTTTGTCGGGTTGTTTGGTCGTGTCTTATCGCTGTGTTGTTGCCTATGTGCTGAGCTTTCGAGCTGGCTGAGGGATCGTACCTCATTTGGACGTTACGATCATGGGATTTGTCTTGCCATGGCCGTGATGCCGAGTGTAACTCGACCCCTTGCTCTTTAGTTGACTTCATAATACTATGAGTGTTAACTCCTACCTTCGGCCCTAGGACATGGTCGCGATGGATTTGATATTGATATCGATGCGGATATCACCCGCTCACATCGAGCCTTTCGTGACCTAGCCTGTGGGAGATGACCTGGGAGATAACAATCGTGGAACAATGGATGCCAACACATGTTGGTATAGCTTGTGGTCACGAGTCCACCTCGCCATGACCATGGAGCTATGCCTCTCTCTTTCATCTACTTCTTCATGCCCAAGCCCTTGTGTGTTTGTACCCCATTCGACCATCGCATTTCATCGATTCTCATAGTGACAACCACACCATTATGAATCAGAGAGATGACTTAGTGCCAGTGCACCTAGGTCGAGTACCCTATGGGTGGTTTGCGCACTTGTATTCTTTAGTAAGTCGCTCCTTCTAATGCCCTGTCTTATGTCGTGGTGTGTGTGCTAGAAGGAGTAGACCTCCATTCTCTACTGTTATTGCCCTATTAGCCTGCTCTATTCGATCCTGCCTTGTCCATGGCGATTGGATCAAAGACTGGACTATCTTTTTTAGTTAGCAAAGCAATGGTTTATGTCATACCTCGGACCCGTGCGTGTCAACCCGATCGGCCATCTAAAACCATCTTTCCCGAAGATGTGTCTGAGAACATGACATGGATGTGCCTAGCTAACCCCCGCTTCTTTTGTTTTGCTGAGCAACTCTCTTCTTGGCTCTCGACGTTATTATGTCGTGTGGATCGAGAGGACCCGTTGCTGTCCAATCTCTTTGCGCTACCGCATTCTACCATAGCGCATGAGCCGAAGTACATTGGATCCAAGTCACAATAGTGTTATTCGTTCTTGTCTGCTTCTTGTATCCAATGGTGACTTGCGGGATAAGACTATAAGAGCCAAACCCCATCGTTCTTCCTTCATTGGGCCCGTCCCCTAATTCCCATCCTTTCCATGATGCCCGGATCGAAGGACGTGAGCCATGGTGTTGCTATGGATAAGCTTTGGCTTAAACCATTTATCCTAAAGCCATACTGGCTTGGCCATGACTTAAGCTTGTGCTTAGCAACCACCACTTGTGATTCTTTGGCCTGAGCAAATCAGACAACCGCCGAGAGGGCTAAGCCGTGTATCTCTTATTGTCTCGCTGGCGTTATTGGATTTCCTGCGTCTCATCGTCTTTTCGAGTGTTGAGTGCTCTCTTGCCTTGCGTGTCACTTCGCAGAGTAGCTGATGATCGGACCAAGAGAACGTGGACGACGACAAGGACTGCAGAATGGAGTCAACACAGGAGGAGGTGACCCCGCTAATGGAACACCAACAAATGGAGAATTGTACCACTACTACCTCTACATCACAGGTATCATGGCAGCACCCTCTGTTAGAGAATCCTATTAGACATTGCATAATATCTAGAACTGTTGGCGCTTTATATTTAATCATTTGCTAGTATATTGATGCATGCTACTACCTGAGCCATTATCACCCTGATGCAACCTACTCTACCACATCACCCTACTTTGCGCATTCGCTCACTTATATATGCTTACTTGCCTGCTTGCCTACATATTACACCACAATACTTATTATTAACTCCACTTCGCATTATATCGGGGATGTGATGCTGGTGGTGAACCCCTAGGAATGGTTTGGCTTGGGAAGCCAGACTCGGTGGTGTATGAGCATGCTGCATGTGTGCCTTGGGTGCATGGAGAGTGAGGGTTGTGTCAACCGAGCTGGAATAATGACAAGCCTAGGGTGAGTCTTGCCATGTAGTGCTACCTAGGCACTTGGATATGGAATACCTATGGCGGGTAAATGGTAAATGGGGGTGGCCTTAGGTGTGAACCTATGATGGGAGGAGCCCAGGGTGGAGGCGCTGTGGTGGCACGTAAAATGGAAACCCTGATGAAGACATTCTGGCTTAGTCAATCCCTAAGGACTTACTAGTACTCAGACTCACCGAGAGTCCCTTTTCATTCCACTTGCCCTATATGGTGCGGGACGGTCGGACTACTTGGTAGAGCGATGCCACTACTGCTAGGCGAACGTGTGTAAGGAGGTACGAGGCACGCGGTTTCCCCCCCCCCCCCTCACACCCTTCCGAGACTTTAGGAGGCCTTGTGGACCTGACTCTTGACATCCAAAGGGCCCCGACTCTGTCTATGACTCACAGTATCAGCCATCCTAGACTTGACTTGGGATGTTCTAGGGCTGAGAGGTAGGGTGGCATCGTTCTAGGCTAGCAAGCGACCGGAATTCTACCTAGGAGATTCTAGACTCCAAGGATGGCTAATCTTGTGGGTATGTAAAACCTCTGCAGAGTGTATGGTTGATCGATCGATACATATGCCGACTTGTCAGCTATGGACCTTTCCTGGGTTTCGCTTAAACTAGATAGGAGATGAGTCCTTCTTTCCTCCCTCCAGGGTTTGGGGTATTACCCAGTCATGAGCCTTAGGGCTACGGGCTATTGAGACAAGTGCCGAGAGGGAGTCAGCCTATTGACCTGAGTATGTAAGATGAGATGTGGTGATGGCGGAGATGGATGGGCTAGTGGATGGAAATGGATGGATGTGGGTGTGGGTGGATGGGAATGTGTCAAAACTAGATATCTTTAATATATTATAGTTTATTTACTTCTCATGCGCTAAGGATGCAAACCATAGCTAAATATTAGGATCGCCAGATCCCTAGTTTTACATTTATCTTTTCCACTAAAGCTCATCGGTGCTGACCATGGCCTGCACACATCTGGCGGTGTGTAGATTTCCTACTTCTCAGAGGTGTTGACTTTAGAAGGATTAGGAGGTCTCGTGCCTATGCTCAAGTTTGGTTCGAAGATGGAATCTACGCTGCACTACGCCAACTCTAATGATGCCTGTGAAGGAGGAGCCTTCACTCGATAGACTTCCGCTAGATTAACTATGTAATAGGTGTGTTCCTTAGTGATGTAATACCTTTTATCTTGTAATCTTATGATGTATAATAGTGATATCGACTGATATATGATAATATGATGGAATCAACTATTGGTTTCATCACATTATAATTCATTATGTGGATTTTCCCTTCATGGAAAATTGAGGATGTTTCATTATCAAAATAAATAAACTTTATTCTGTGTGTTTGATTCCCATTTTCTTTCTGGTTAAGTTGTCATGACTGTTGGTTGTTCAGACGCTTAGGATGCCATCGATGCATGACCTTGCCAGGGGATCAACCTACGAGGCTATCTGTGTTTGATGACCAGCAACTCATCATGGGGTTACCTGGGACAATGGTTGGTGGGCTGCAGCATATGCAGAACTCGATGGTGAACGTAGAGACAACAATTTATACTGGTTCGGTCCACCAAAATAGCATCCTACATCTAGTCTAGGGTGAATAGTATATTGCACCCTGCGCTTGGGGTTTAGACTGTGTGGTCTGTTCTCCTTGCCAATCTAGGGAGCCTCACCCTCCTTTATATAGCCAAGGAGGCAAGTCTTCTAGTCGGTTACAATGTAAAAGTCATAGTAGGATTATAGGATAGCATGTTACTAGGATTACATGTAAAGAATTTCTAGCCAGACTAGATCTTCTCCCTTTCATATGGGGTTCCCAGGGACTATGCCCCATAGAGGCTTAGTCTAGTCTAATTCACTAGCGTGACCGAAGTGCGCTGGGACAAACTTTGGTAGTGTTGAGCTCATTTGACCTTTTTGGTTTAGGTTGCGGTAGCACTTCCCTTCCCTTTATTCTCACACATGGGTGCTTTACCATGCCTAGAAGCTGGCCCTCAGGTCTGGTCATGTGACCTATTGGTGCATGCCGATGCAAGGTGTGTCGTAGTGTACCCCCGCGAGTGAGCCATGTCAATCTTGCTTGCATAGGTCGAGATGGGTCACTCGAGAAGTGAGCACGTCGCCTGAACGTTGTGTTTGCCATGCGCTCTCTGACATGCCCTGGCAATTGCACCAAGAGCCTTGTATGTTGGGAAGGATTGTGCAAGTGGATATGTACATACTAAGCTAGGGGAATTTTGAGACAGTACTGGCATAGGCGCCAGGCGCTTTTTTCATTAGCGTGGGCCTTACTGTCCATGTTACAGGTGTGGCAAGCCCCATGTGGCTTGGTGAACTAGGAAGCACGCTATGTCATGAGCCCATCGTAGCTAGTTGATCGCATCGCCCCCTCACTGAGTCCTCATGGGTCTCGTCGCTTGCTATGGCCGAGGTCATTTAGCATGACCTCTGCATGCTTCCCTATTACATAGTGAAGTCGCATTCGACCCTAACTCCTAAAGGCTACCCCTTGGTGCTTGCCTCGGGCATAGCCTCGGTTGTTGTCACCTAAAGGGGTCAAGGTTTTGGGATCTGACATGCAGCCATTGCAATGTTATAGTTTTCCCATTCGTAGAGGTGGGCTTGGCAAAGGTCACCACGTATGGTGATGATCCCGTCAGGACTAGGTATCTTGAGCTTGAGGTAGGTGTAGTTGGGGACAGCCATGAACTTGGTGTAGCATGGCTGACACAAGATGGCATGGTAGGCACCTAGGAAGTCCGCTATCTCGAAGGTGAGCATCTCTATGTGAAAGTTTGCTCGACCTTTGAATGTCATGGGTAGGTCAACCTATCCAATGGGGAGGGCCTAGAGCCTAGGTATGACTCCATGGAACAAAGCACCAGACGATCATATCACTGCTCATGATAAGCCTATGGCATCATAGGTCTCGGCATAGAGGAGGTTGAGGCTACTCCCGCCTGAGGATGTGGGACAAGTGGGTCTTGCCAATGATCGGGTCGATGACTAGGGAGAAGCACCTTAGCTAGGGAATGTGGCCTGGGTTATCCTTCCTATCGAAGGTGATCACAGTTTCTGAACATTTCAAGAAGGCTACGGCGGCCTCGCCTATAATGGCCACGCTAACCTCTTTGGCCATGAGCTTATGCCGGTGTCTGGACTCGTAGGCTGTTGGTCCACCGAATATCATGAGGCACCCTTTTGGGTCGGGGAAAGCGTCCCCCTTTTCCTCAGTGTTAGTGGATCTGGTCGGCTCATCCATTCCGGTCGTCTTGTAGTCGCCCTTGAAGTAGTGTTTGATGAGGTTGCAGTATTCAAGGGTTTGCTTGACTAGGTAGCCATGGTTATGGCATGATGACTTGATTACCTTCTTGAAGCTGACAGGGTTGAGCTTGCTAGTCTTCTGCCTATGGACTCACTGTTGCAATGCATCCATCTATCCTTCTTGCCCTTTCCCCGCTGAACATGGTCCCTAGCCTCATTCATGGGCTCAGCCTGAGCCTTACCCTTGTACTTGCAGAAGTTTGCCTAGATAGCCTCCTCGCTGGAAGCATGGCTTGTTGTGAGGTTGAGTAGCTCCCGCGTCATTCACAGTTTGTTGCATCCAAGCTCATGGATGAGGGCCTCGTTGGTCATGCCAGAGATAAATGCTCTGATCACTCCGCATCCATGATGTTGGGAAGCTCATTGTATTGCTTGGAAAAGCGACAGATGTAATGACCCGAGTTTGTTACAATATAGGCAATCATTTTTTTATTAACAGAAGAAGCAGACAACTGAACTCCTATGTAGATCCCTGGTACTCTAAACAAGAATGATCATTGAGAATCTATCAAAAGTACCCCACAAGCATCCATGAATAGCCACAGTCAGGCTCACACTTGAAGCAACGAAGAAAACTCCCAATTGGATTAAGAGTCATCCTATTGACATCATCAACACCAACTCAGCACTAGAGACTACCCTAAGACCTAATATCTTGGTCCTGAATACCAACCCACTCAATGATTGAATTAATTCAGCAAAGACTGTAAGGTACCAGACAGGCCGCTAGCTCTACCGGACCATCCGGTGAATCACAAAACAACAGCTGATAGTGGGAAATGAGTTGTTTGCCACTTAAGGGAGTAGGACCCACATGTCAGCATGAAATGGGATAACTCTCAGCTGAAGCTACTCTCTCTCACTCATCCTCTCATTTGCATCACACTCTCTCTCTACTTACTCAAGAACAAGCAAGAACCCTAGAAACTAGAGAAGGGAGAGATTGGAGAAGAGATTGGAGAAAGGAAGGGAGAGGAAGAAGGAAAGCAACAGCAGCAACTCATGGACACCCTTCACCCCTCAACCCCTTCATGGTGAGCTCAAGATGAACCATCCTCATTTTTTTGGATTCTTTACCCAAAGGCTTAATCCTTAGTTTTGATGCAAGATTGGAAGTTTCTTGCTGGTGGTGGTTCCATCATATGTAGAGTAAGTTCAAGGAAATCTTTATCTAGCTTAATCACCCAAGCATCCCATGGATTGGATTACCCCTTTGATTTATCTCTTTTGGTATATTTCAAGAGGAAGCTCATGAGCAACCCATCTTTTGGATGAAGGAGCAAGAGTAAAAAGGTTTGGATTTTCAAATTTTTGGCTATAGAAGCTCTCAAATCTCAGAGCTAAGGATCCATCTCAACCTCATGGTTTTGACTCTTTTTTCTTAAGTTTTTGGTTTAATCCCAAACCCATGGCTACACTTAGTAAACCAAGCTTTAAACCTAGCTATCCTGAGCATAGTGAGCTACCTAAACCACCCTAGGAATGTTTTGCATATGCATAGATCACAGCCTATCACATCTAAGTTTGAAACCCAAGATCAACCAAGAACATAGGTTTTGTCGAACCATTTGATGGATTGTCCATCAAACTTAGCGGAGTGTCCGCCAACTCTAAAAAACCACCAAATAGAGCCTTATCTTCTGTCGATAGGAGCCAGCCGAGAGTCCATGGTATCTCGTGGAGCGTCCACCAATTTATATAGACAAACCCCATGACCCGAGAGCACTGAGTTCTCAGCGGAGAGTCTGAGACCTCTCACAGAGCGTCCGCTGATTTATAAGTCTAGTCAACCAATAATCCAAGACCTCCTAGTTTCTACTAGAGTATCTAACACATGGTTTGGACCGTCCAACGGATGATGTAAACCCTAGAAACACCTAAGTCCTAAACCATCGATGTGTTCCTCGAAGCATCTGACTAATAATGAAGCGTCTGACACCTCCAACGGAGCTTCTATCAACCCAAATAGAGTCAAACTCATCCCAAATCACCTCGGAGCCCAACCCGATGGAGAGTCCACCACCTGGATCGGAGCGTCCGTCGAGTTATCAGAAAGTGTGAAGTTGATTAGAAAGCTTACCCAAGAGGTCAACAATACTAGGTTAAGATTAGTTACAAATAGTGCGATAGTAGAGCCACAGTTAGATGTCTCTTCCCAAGTTCCAAATCAAGCCTTCATGTTCAAGTCCCATCAGTTATCTTCAATCTCGATCGTCGTCTCTTTCAAGAACTAAGTAGCGTGAGGAACATGTACAAGTCATCATCGTTAGCTTCGAATTCATTCAAACAGCATAACTAGGCAGGCACCCCACTATTATGAACCCTATTTTGGATGCTTATTATGTTTCATCATGAGTCATGCATTTCATGTAGATTTGGTTAATAACCTAATGATGCTTCACCAAGTTAGAACTACACACCAATTACTTAGAGCCTTCATTTAATCAACGGGAATGGTACGTTTAAATGCGTATTTGCTTAGACAATGGTAGAACTCGAGTATGAGGAAGGGAACTCTTACTTGCATGTGTAGGATGCTACATTGGGATAATTTACTATTAAAACGAACGAGGGTTATAACTTATCTACTTCCCTAATTTTGACTAAGGACCCAACCTAATTTGCTATATGAACATGATGATCAATTTGGTAATTCTTGCTCAAGCGAGGGGTAGGTCACTGTGAGTGTAGGATCTCAAGTGGCATAGATCGTAGAGCAGTTAAGGATCATGCATTAGGATACGTGAGTCCGAGTAACCGCCCGTATAGACCACATGCTAGGGATGAGGCTGGCAAGCCGAGTAACTAATTGCAACCGGTTTATCCATGAAACTGGCAACAAGGTGGTGCCGGTTAGATGGTGGTAGCATTAACCGAGAACCAGTCAAACCTTTCATGTGACATTCAGGCTAGATTAGGGAAAGGTTGGAAGACGTGAGGCAACCTTTATCTTGTGCACAAGGTATGGTGGTTAGTCCCATTCTTCCATGTGGATACAGTTGTACACCTTTGCAGAGTGTTGAAAGCCTAAAGTCCCTCGGGACGAAAACCTTTTGGTTGTTCCTAATTTCTATACCCATGGTAGTGTTAATGATGAAACTTGACAATAAATGAATTACATATGTTGAAATCACTTTCCTTGTTGCTATGAGTTTACTAACGTCCATATCTTAATAATGAATCATTAGCATGTCATCTAAGAAATGCCATTGCTTTTCTACAAATGTACAAATTCCTGATAATACCCTTGTATCCACCAAATACATATATGCTGGAATTAAGTCCTACGAGTACATAATATACTCTTGGTGCTACCATTAAGTTGCTTTGCAGGTGACGACATTTGGTTGATGCGAGCCAATGCTCTATCCACCGCAGTATAGTAGACCTTGGAGTGGGCAAATCCAAGATGAACTACAAGTTAACTCTGATAGAATTCGAGAGAAAAAACAAAGAGTTGAACTTAGAAAGGGAAATTCTAAAATTGAGTATTCACCATGTCTCATCTATTTTATACTAAAATAACTCTTGTTAAAGTTCCTTTAACTACAGTAGATCCTTAGGTATGATGTTGAGTGTTATGAGTGTCGGTTTGTCACATTGGGTGTTTTGTGTCACTCGACCATTAAAAATATCATGAGTCATGTAGGGCGCCATGTCGATCGTTCCCGCACGCAACAAAGAATGGGTATCGGAGCGGTGGTTGACTTACACAAGCAAACCATTTGTCAAACCTCATATAACCTTAATGTTGTGCCATGTTATTTTTCAACCTGACAACTTCTATGCTTTAGCGTTAACCCTATGAGTTGAAGTAATTCTCATGCCACTAGCTAATCTAGCCTCTTGTCTTCTGACATGCAAACTATTTTCAACCCCAAAAGTCTTCAGATCATGGGATCGAGAGGGAATGTTAGGAAGGCACCTAAGTGAGGAACCGAATCCGTAATTAGTTCGCCCTAAGTAGTAGGAATGTTATGCTACGAGAGTCAAAGAGAGCTATTCTAATCCTCTTATCTAACTGTCCTATTCATCTGAGTCCCTTATCTTTCTTATCCTTAGAAGAGCCTCATAGCCTTGTCTTCTAAGCATCTCTGGAATCTAAGAATAGCCTTTATCCCTTATCTTGCCTCGGAAATTTTCGGCAGTCTCCTTTGTATCTTAGCCTTATCCTTCAAATCACCAAGAAGTAGAAACAGATTGCAAGCAAAGACCACATCAATATCATCCAAACAACAAAACAACAGTTACTACATTAAGTGCATCAAGCAAGTTTAACCCTCACAAAGTGCAACACACAACCATTCACCACCGGTACATCAACCAAGAAGTTTACACATAAGACCAGAATTACAAATCTGACTCCGATCTCCATTAGAGTAAAGCCTACATTAACGTTTTAGTGCCAAAACATGATAATTAATTATGCTACCATAGAGAAAGGGCTCTTAGCAGTTGTTTTCGCTATTGACAAGTTTTGGTCTTACTTAGTGGGCGCAAAAGTTATTGTTTACAGAGATCATGCTGCATTAAAGTATTTGCTCACTAAGAAAGATGCTAAACCTAGGCTAATAAGATGTGTACTCTTACTCCAAGAATTTAACCTTAAAATAAAAGATAAAAAGGGAGTAGAGAATACCGTTGCAGATCACCTATCGCATATGCAAGACACTAACATGTAGGAGCTGCCAATAAATGACCTCCTACGTGACAACATTCTACTAAAGGTGATGGACTCCAACCCGTGGTACGTGAACATCATGAATTTCATGGTCGCAGGATACGTACCACTGGGAGAAAACAGGAGAAAATTACAAGCAGAGAGCAGACGTCACCTTTGGGATGACCCATACCTGTATAGGGTATGCTTTGATGGCCTATTGAGGAGGTGCATCCCAATGGAGGAAGGAATGCAAATCATCGAGAAATGTCGTGCAGCACCGTAAGGAGGCCACTACGGAGTATTCCGCACACAAGCCAAAATTTGGCAGTGCGGGTTCTTCTGGCCAACGATGTACGATGACACTAGAGAATTCATCCAAAGGCGTCGAAAATGCTAGCTGCAAGGTGGCATCACTACTTACAATGCAATGCCCCTCCACTACAACTTGCAAGTGCAGATCTTCGACGTCTGGGGCATTGACTTCATGGAGTGCTGATGGTAGTTAATAACAATCATAAACCATCAATATACCTTGCATAAATGACTAAAATGGATCACCAACATAGACTTAGGGGTTTAAACTAACAATTTTCATAAGTTTTGGTGAATCTGTGTTTTCGGCAGGATTTAATTAGAAAACTATCAAAGAGGACTTATTCATCAAAGGAAATCACGTTAATCCGCGATGGTACCTACGTGGGAAGACTCTAGAAGACAAACCACCATGACCCAGCATGTGTCTCTGACATGTGGGGTAGATTGGCCCCACCTATAGGCCGGCCGGCCAGTGGGCCCCACATGTCAGCCCCTCCTTGCTACATCGGTTCTCCGTCGCCTCAAAGATCAAATCTACGCCATTCTTTTAAGTTGATTTGATCTGAGGGTCTAGGATGCTTGAAGGCCCCTATATATACCTCCCTACACCCCCTCCTGAAGGCAATGGTCCTGAGTTCTGAGAGCCAAAAACCCTAATTCATATCTTCACCAGGATCAGAGCTACTAATCAAGAGAAGATTAGTCCCTCAAGTTAGGATCTAGTCTTGTATTAGAAATAGTGAGATAGAGTGTGAGGGAAGAGTTTGGAGGAAGTATTGGCCTATTGGTGCTCTCTCTACGGCTTGTACCCTGGCGGAATCAAGTTCATCTTTAGCTTGCTTCTGAGATTTCTCTGGTAATCAACTTCTAATTCAAGTAAGCATATTGTTTATATTGTTCTTCAGGTTTACGACTCTTTTTGAGTACTTTAATCCTTGTCGCTCTTGGATGAGAGTAGTATTCATAGTGTAAGCGTGGTGCTTAGACTCGGTTACTCATGGATGTACCTTACATTCTGGATCGGTGGTAGATCGCAAGGGTGACTCTTATAGCCTCGTTGAGTCCTTTGTAGACCATCTCCCGTTTGTAGGCAGAGCAAGACCTGGTTACTAGGAAAACATACTTTGCCTGTGTTTTTCCTTAGTAATATCCCTAGTTGAATAGTAGAAAACATAGCTAACTGGAGTTAAAACTAGAAGACCTTAGTGATCTCCTTTACGCTCCTGTTATCTTAAGTCTTGCTGCTACTCCAGGTTAAGTTAGACTTAGTTTTTTTCACACATGTTTCCTTGAGTTTGATATTTTGGAATACTTTCCGATGAAGTGCTACTTCGGTATCCATGCGCTTGCGGATTATTCTGTGTGCATTAAAATATACCAACAAGCATTTCTAGCGCCGTTGCAGGGGAAACGGTTGCTGAGTTAACTTCGAACCTAGCTTAACCTTGTATCATTATTCTTTTATCTTTTACTTTTCTATTCTTTTCACTATGGATTTGGAATCCACTTCTATCCATCAATATGCCACACCTATGAGCACATGCCCGGAGCCACCAAAATTCTCAAAGCCTATCCCAACATCTGGCTATGAGCTACGCCCATGTTTAATCAACATGGTCCGAGATCTGTCCTTTTCAGGCGAAGATGATGAAAATCCTCATTCCCACCTACATGAGTTTGAGCAGACCAGTGCAAGATTGCACATAGCGGGCCGATCAGACAAAACCTTACGATGGAAGCTTTTTCCCTTCTCTCTGATGGGAAGAGCTAAACATTAGTATAAGCAAACCATAGGGAGTAGACAAGGAGATTGGGAAGCTTTATGCTCTAGCTTTTGCTTGAATTTCTTTCCCATCTCTAGAGTAGTCAGCCTTCGTTCAGACGTTCTATCTTTTAAAGAAAAAGAAAAAGAATCTCTAGTCATGGCATGGGATCATTTTAATGCTCTTATTAATACTGGCCCTGACCTTGCCATTCAAGATCTCATTATTCTTCAACATTTTTATAGGGGTCTTGATAGGGAAACCTGGAAGTATCTTGATACAGCTTCAGGAGGTTCATTCTTGCATGTCTCTGTCAATTTGGGGAGAAACATTCTTAATAAAGTCTTAGAGAACACCCCTGAAGAAGTGGAAGAGAAGCTTCTAGAGGAAGAATCCCAGATAGCTGAACCAGAATCTTTGCCAATCCCATCACCAACTTCAGCTATCCTATATCCCGAACCACCGGAAAAGGAGCAAACTCCAATTTCAGATTTCATGCTTGAATTCGAGGTTGAACTTTTTACCAAATATGGAAATACCTCGAATTATCATACGACGAGGAAACCCCAGAAGCCTAGAAAATCATAACCCCATGAAGAAATCTTTGACCCTTCTGAGGAAGCTTTCCTTAAAAAGACTACGAAAGAGCTAGTATCCATTATAAGCAATAAATGGTTAGAAAATCACTACAAGGATTCACCTCTAATGCCACGCCACATAATTGCAACACCACTAATTTGGTTGCCATAGGGGGGGTCATATTGCAACCTTTCAGTAAAATGGTTGCAATATGTGACTATAAAGCAACGGACTAAATATGTTGCAATATTTGTGGTTTGTCATTGCAATAGGCGTGTACTACCGCAACCATTTTAGATTTGTGTTGCAATTAGTTGGCATTATTGTCATGGCACTTTGGAGTTGCATTAGTATAGTTTTTCGTTGCAATTACATGGTGTTATTGCAACTATATTTGATTTGGTTGCTTTTGCTTATAACTATTGCCATGGTTATTCTAGGTTGCAATAATCTTTAGTGGTGGTGCAATTGCTAGGTGGTTATTGCAACAAGAATTCTGAATGGATGCAATAGCATGATCCTGTTGCCACGGTTTTTTAGGGTTGTAAAAATCTTCTATGGCGTTGCAATCATTAGGTAGTTATTGCAACTAGAATCATAAATAGACGCAATATCATGTTACTATTGCCATAGTTTTTTTTGTGTTGCTATAGACTAATGTATTTAGCGGGCCTTTCTTTGTCTAGGGCCCAGTAGCATATGTGAACATCATGTTGTAGAGATGCGCGCAGCTCTCCCTATTGATCTTGGGGTTACTCGTTGATCATTGTAGGTGTGCTGCTAGCGCTGGCGTCGCGCTCATCATCACTAGTAGAAATACAACATCGAAATCCAACTTTAGAGAAAACAAAAAACAGAAAAACACCAATGGAAGAGCATATATATTGTGGTTCCCATCATCATATCACTATGACAAATTTACATTAGTTCATGCATACCGAACTTCCAGGTTCCATACCAACTACCAGTTCTCATTGATAGATATATGGGAAAAGGTATCATAGTTGGTTGTGCTATTTACCGAGGAGTCCAATATCTGGAAAAAGTTTTTTTAATTACTATTATTAACATTTGATTCTATAAATAATTTTGTACGGGTCCGTCCCCACTAAAGTTAGTTGTACCAATCACCGAGATGGTTGATCTCTGGATGAGGCTATTTTTTATTATTATTAACATTTGATTATGTAAATAATTCTGTCTAGACCCATGTAATGATAGATGTGCTAATCATCGAGGCATCCGTTCTCTAGATGAGTTTTTTTTTACTATTAGAATCATTGGATTCTATAAATAATTCCAACCAGCTCAGTCGCGGAAAAGTTGATTGTGCTAATTACATGAGAAAATTATTGTAACAAACGATTGTAAGTTCGCTGAAATTCATGAAGCATGGGTGAGAATTAACAGTAAGAGTTTCAGTCCGGCTATATATGTATACAGAAAGACACATCCGTCCAATGCGTAGAACTACAAAGCGAATAATAGTCAGAAAGTAGCAAATGCCTAATAAACTAGGTATGTTGAACCCTTATTATAGTGAGCCAAACAAGAGACAGCTAGTAGCAGCAAAAGTGAGCCATGATATCACATTTTCTGATTTAGATTGGGACGCCAGACTCGCGATATAGCTTGATTGCACCGGGTAAAGTTCTGATGGCATTGGTGGGGTGGAACATGTAGTAGAGCAAGACAGCCCAGAAGTCAGATGATCTTCCTGTGTTAACAGCAGTACGACTGAGTATGTATGGAGTCTAATATATGGTCTCAAGTATGTATCGAGTCTAATATATGGTCTCAAGTGTGTATGGAGTCTAATATATGGTCTCAAATTAGCAGGCTGAGACTGGAAGAACACTTACAGGGTCAATTGGGGAGGATAATGTCATCTGTTCACCATTGTAGCTGGAGCTCATCCTCAAGAAGTCTGTTTAGGAGGTTCCCATGTATATTAGCAGCCTGTTTGACAGAATTTTGACACGTTCTGCATAACACAGTGATGCCATGTCTATTAGCAAGCAAAGTTTGATAATACCAATAATGAAAGTGTGCTCTGTAGTTGTGTATATCAGACTGAACTACCTACAAAGGCAGCTAGAGCTATAAGTAACTAAGTTATCTATACAAGTAATTTTAGTTTATCATAAGATTGTCCTAATGATAGAAAATTGCATATAGCCTCCTGATGTATAAACTAAAAGGTGAATGGTAAATAGATCCTATTGAAAATATATATATAATCAGTCTTCTTATCAAGGACAGTATATATAAACCAAATATGCAAGAAATAATATGTTATTTCTTTCTTTGAATAATTTAATATACTTTTGAGAAAATAGCATAATAAAGGTAACAGACAAAACATATGTACAACTAGAAGTTCAAGCTAAAATGCCAGTACACATAAAACTGAATGTACACTACAACTGAACATCCAAACGCCGATTCTGCGCGCCGAGGGCACTGCCTCAGCTACTGTTGCTGTGGAGATCCACTGCCACCGAGGAGGATGTCACCTGTAATGCACGATCTGGTAGAAAAAAATATTCATAGAAAAAAATGTAGATTAACTAGTCTTTACTGCCAGCGAATGAAAAACACTATACAACTATTTCCTGCTCAAATTGCAAATTGTCAAATGAAAAGAAACTCCCAGTGTGTAATATGTATCATAACCTGTTTGATTTGCTTGTTGGATGGATTGGATGAAACCTTGCCTTGGCATGGAGATTACTTAATGAAGGCGCTCCTGGACTCCCTGCAGATCAGCAAAGCCAATCTCTCCCTGTCTGACTTGGCTTGTAGTTCACTAGGAAGGGCAAACAAAGCAAAGAAGTCAAGAAGCTTCGGTTCCTGCTGCAGTGGTTCAAGTTCAAGGACACAAAAATATAAACAAACCATAAGAAACGAATCGGACAGACTGGTTAATATGTACTAGCAGTACAGAACAAGTTTGCAAAACAATCCTCCTAAGTGCAATCTTCACAAATCGTGTACTACTAATACCTGGTAAACTAAGTTCCAGTAACTTATCTGAGTTTAGTAAGACAGTAACTATCCAGAAAACATAAATATGAAACAAATATGTGCAGAACAGAAAAATATACTGTACTTTTTTTATAGATAAAATGCTACCGGGATTGATCAAAGTATCTTATTTGATTACTACTGCACGTGCATACTGAAACCACGATGGAAACAGATGCCTTGGGATCACGTTATAGCATTACAAAATGAAGAGAAATTTGCATCTCACATTTGAACCCTTCCTTGCATAGCGGCACAGATGCAGTTCCTTCTGCAGCTTTCCTCTATTTTGCCCCTGTCGAGCTTCCTTCTGCAGCGACATGTATGCGGATGTCCAGAAGCCGACGTTCGGTGGCATGCACACTCAGATCTGAGGCAGTGGAAGAACGGGATTGACGAAACCATTAAGCAGGCTGAAAGAAAGACAGTTTAGGAGGAGAGGGAGAGGGAGAACGGTGATCTCACTGGAGGGATGCTGGGATCAATGGTGGTCAATCGGTGTTCTGGAGCTCCGCGGGAAAGGACGAGCCGATGCTCCCGACAATGGCGGCAGACGCGGCGCACGTGTTTGACGCTCTCAAGGATCATCAAGTATCAGATCGAACACCTAAATCAGTTAGATTCGTTTTTTTTAACCTTGACCGGATCGAGGGCAGAGGACAACAGGTGCTTGCTTCGACCATTGGGGAGGCCGCCCTCCGGCGCTGCTAAAAGGTAGCTCCCTGGACGTGCCGCTCTGCCTGAACTCCTTCCCATCCGCGGTGCCCGCCGTGAGCGCGCACGACGCCATGCACAGGAGGAAGATTGCCGCCGTGGAGGGGGTGGACGATGAGGTGCTGGAGGCGTGGGAGATGGAGGTGGGAGAAAGATGTGGTCCGTGAAAACGAACGGGTTTTGGTGGTGCGTGAGAGGGCGTGGAAGGAGAAAAAGGCGCGGCAGCAATATTTTGGCGGCGGAGGAGATTTGGAAGGGCGCGAGCAACGTGATTGGGAGAGGGAACGCACGGGGCCACTGTTTTGCGAGAAGCGCGCGATCTAAAACGGCAGACTGCACACAATGTGCCATAAACATTTTTACTTGAAAATTTAATATAGTGGCTTTAACGTAGCCATGATTCTATATATAATTGTCTAGTTTTTATTAAGTTACTCAATAGTAGTATTTTAATTTTAATAATAACTAAATATTATCCGTAATTTAGCAGGAAAACGAAATTGATGTTTGTACTCGTATTTATATTTCGTGGTTGTTTAAAGATCTTTTTTTACAACATGTGTACTTCAATTTCAACTAATCTCAATAGATCGCTAGAATACACATAGCCTCTGTTTGGTTCTTAAAAAATTGAAAAACAATCTAATAATAAAATGAGAAACACTTTCTAAAATTTTGTTTTAATTTATGGGATTCAAACATGCCCTTAAATTCTAGAAACATTTATTTATGTAAATAAGCATATGCAATCGAGGCAAATGTGGTAAAAGTATGTAGTGCAAACCACCTGCCACGTGAAACACATAAAAACCATTAAAAGGCATAACACTTTATCGAGTTCTATGGGGTTGAGTAAGTTGTATTGGTAATTTGGTGTATTGAAATATCTTGGTACCACAGATAGCATAAACTTCTGTAAGTCAAAAAAACGAAAAAAAATATAAAAAGTCTAGAAAATGCATTATTGAATGCAAAACATAACTAATCGTTTTACATAAACAACCGTATAAAATAATGGTTAAATTGTGTTTTTCAAGTAAGTTGTATTGGTAATTTGGCGTATTTCATGTTAATTCACCAAAGTTACTTCTTTCCTAAATCAATAAAGTTACTTGAGTAATTTTATTATGGTTGGAGAAATGAAGCCGGTTGGTGAGGAGCGATCGAGTGGGTAGAGGTTGACCAGTTTGATCTCCAGTCCGGTCCTAATAACTCTAATTAAAAGGATAATGATTGGAGAAGTATATAGTCTTGATGTCTCTATTCTTCCTTCCGACCACACCCATTTCGACCACTCTCTCTTCTTCCTTCCGCCCCACCCTAGCTACTCCACTCCCTAGGCCCCCCCCCCCCCCTCCCCGCTCATGGCGCCGCCCAAATCCGATGACACCTGTGTGGACTAATCTTATTTTCCAACACTGAAATCTGAGTGGACTAGTGTTAATTCTAATCGAAGAATTGTTGTTGGGTTGGCCTTCACGGGTGGCTTCTCCTGGCGTATCCATGTGTGCTTGTGTGCTGCCAAGAACAGCCGAGAATTTCTCTAGGGTGCCCACAATCCTATAAATGTCTTTTAAACTTCTACTTAATCAAACATCTTTGTATAGCCTAGCAGTAATTCTTCCAACTACAACCCTTGAGGGCCTAGGTTCAACCGTATCCTTATGCAATTTTTCTGAATCGCCATACCAATTAACTTGGTGAATAATTTTAAAACATTTGTACATTTATTATGTTATTTATGTCTAACATATTATCGGAATGAGCTTGTAGTGTACGTGACATTTGTATTTATGGTCTAATAATGGATATAATATATTGGGTTGACGTGGTTAGTTGCCCACGTAGGTGATATTGCCTCTCTAGCCAACTCTATCATCTCTACCAATTTTCTAGGTGCACCTTGGTAACTTGATTACATACACATGTTTATATCATCCTTGGAAAAGTATGATAAAGAAAAATTTGAACATTTTATTATAAAATCATATTAACATCTACTTTCTCTGTTACAAATTATGTCATTTTGATTTTTTTTTGTACTCATGGCTTCTGTTATGCACTTAGATATACACTTTGTCTAGATGCACAATAAAAGCAATGTATCTAGAAAAGCCAAAAGGTCTTATATTTTGCGAGGGAGCAGACCTATGCAAGATTGCGCATAGCGGGCAGGTCAGACAAAACCTTACGATGGAAGCTTTTTCACTTCTCTCTGACGGGAAGAGCTAAACATTAGTATAAGCAAACCATAGGGAGTAGACGAGGAGATTGGGAAGCTTTATGCTCTAGCTTTTGCTTGAATTTCTTTCCCATCTCTAGAGTAGTCAGCCTTCGTTCAGACGTTCTATCTTTTAAACAAAAAAAAGAATCTCTAGACATGGCATGGGATCATTTTAATGCTCTTATTAATACTGGCCCTGACCATGCCATTCAAGATCCCATTCTTCTTTAACATTTTTATATGGGTCTTGATAGAGAAACCTCGAAGTATCTTGATACAGCTTCAGGAGGTTCGTTCTTGCATGTCTCCGTCAATTCGGGGAAAAGCATTCTTAATAAAGTCTTAGAGAACACCCCTAAAGAAGTGGAAGAGAAGCTTCTGGAGGAAGAATCCCAGATAGCTGAACCAGAATCTTTGCCAATCCCATCATTAACTTCAGCTATCCTAAATCTCGAACCACCAGAAAAGGAGCAAACTCCAATTTCATATTTTATGCTTGAATTCAAGGTTGAACTGTTTACTGAATATGGAAATACCTCGAATTATCATACGATAAGGAAACCCCAAAAGCCTAGAAAATCATCACCCCATGAAGAAATCTTTGACCCTTCTGAGGAAGCTTTCCTTAAAAAGACTATGAAAGAGCTAGTATCCATTATAAGCAATGAATGGTTAGAAGAATCACTACAAGGATTCACCTCTAATGCCACGCCACACGATTGCAACACCACTAATTTGGTTGCCATAGGGGGGTCGTATTGCAACCTTTCTGTAAAATGGTTGTAATATGTAACTATAAAGCAACGGACTAAATGTGTTGTAATATGTGCGGTTTGTCATTGCAATAGGCATGTGCTACTGCAACCATTTTAGATTTGTGTTGCAATTAGTTGGCATTATTGCCATGGCGCTTTGGAGTTGCATTAGTATTGTTTTTCATTGCAATTACATGGTGTTATTGCAACTATATTTGATTTGGTTGCTTTTGCTTATAGCGATTGCCATGGTTATTCTAGGTTGCAATAATCTTTAGTGGTGTTGCAATTGCTAGGTGGTTATTGCAACAAGAATTCTGAATGGATGCAATAGCATGTTCCTGTTGCCACGGTTTTTTTGGGTTGTAATAATCTTCTGTGGCGTTGCAATCGTTAGGTACTTATTGCAACTAGAATCATAAATAGACGCAATATCATGTTACTATTGCCACAGTTTTTTTGTGTTGCTATAGACTAATGTATTTAGCGGGCCTTTCTTTGTTTAGGGCCCAGTAGCATATGTGAACATCATGTTGTAGAGATGCGCGTAGCTCTCCCCATTGATCTTGGGGTCACTCGTTGATCATTGTAGGTGTGCAGCTAGCACCGGCGTCACGCTCATCATCACTAGTAGAAATACAACATCGAAATCCAACTTTAGAGAAAACAAAAAATAGAAAAGCACCAATAGAAGAGCATATATATAGTGGTTCCCATCATCATATCACTATGACAAATTTATATTAGTTCATGCATACCGAACTTCCAGGTTCCATACCAACTACCAGTTCTCATTGATAGATATATGGGAAAAGGTATCATAGTTGGTTGTGCTATTTACCGAGGAGTCCAATATCTGGAAAAAGCTTTTTTAATTACTATTATTAACATTTGATTCTATAAATAATTTTGTACGGGTCCGTCCCCACTAAAGTTAGTTGTACCAATCACCGAGATGGTTGATCTCTGGATGAGGCTATTTTTTATTATTATTAACATTTGATTATGTAAATAATTCTGTCTAGACCCATGTAATGATAGATGTGCTAATCATCGAGGCATCCGTTCTCTAGATGAGTTTTTTTACTATTAGAATCATTGGATTCTATAAATAATTCCAACCAGCTCAGTCGCGGTAAAGTTGATTGTGCTAATTACATGAGAAAATTATTGTAACGAACGATTGTAAGTTCGCTGAAATTCATGAAGCATGGGTGAGAATTAACAGTAAGAGTTTCAGTGCGGCTATATATGTATACAGAAAGACACATTGGTCCAATGCGTAGAACAAAGCGAATAATAGTCAGAAAGTAGCAAATGCCTAATATACTAGGTATGTTGAACCCTTATTATAGTGAGCCAAACAAGAGACAGCTAGTAGCAGCAAAAGTGAGCCATGGTATCACATTTTCTGATTTAGATTGTGACGCCAGACTCGCGATATAGCTTGATTGCACCGGGTAAAGTTCTGATGACATTGGTGGGGTGGAACATGTAGTAGAGCAAGACAGCCCTGAACTCAGATGATCTTCCTGTGTTAATAGCAGTACGACTGAGTATGTATGGAGTCTAATATATGGTCTCAAGTATGTATCGAGTCTAATATGTGGTCTCTGTAAGGAAAATGGACCCTAGGTCCATTTACTTTGGATTTTGGTGTTTAATGACCAACACAACCAAATTAGACTAATGAATTTGCAAGTAATTGTTTTGTAGTTTAATAGGGTGCAAGACGTGACTTGGACGAAGGTGACATGGTGATCCCACGATCAATACCATAAGCAGGACCCTAGAAGCACAATAGAAAATCCAAGATATCAAACAAAGTCTAAGCACGAAAATGGGAACCAAGCCGGACATAAGATCGCGAAGAAATGAGCTTGGCAGAGTTGACCGGACGTGGCCCTATGAGGACCGGATGCACCCGATCAGTTGCTCGGCAATAGCAGGCGACGGCAGCAGCAACCGGACGCTGAGCGAGGTAGTGACCGGACGCATGGACTTCACTGTTCATCATCAATGGCAACGCTCTCAGCATGACTGGACACGACAGTAGGACGATTGGACACACCAAGAAGTAGCGTCCGATCATATCCAGAATGGTTCTAGAGCGACACCAGCGCAACCGAACGTGTCCAATCGAGTGAGACCGGACTCGGCCTAGAGTTCGATCAACACGCGCGCTCCAACGGTCGGCAGGACCAGACGCATCCGATTGGGACGTGATCAGCGTCTGGTCACTAGTTGAAAGTTGGGTCTCAGCTCCAATGGCTAGTTCTCACTTGTTGGGCTATAAATAGACCCCCAACCGGCCATTTGAGATGTGGAAAGCTGAGAAAACATACCAAGGGTGTTGATACACCACTTTAGTAATCTCTACTTGCATAGTGCTTAGTGATATATTCGGTGATTAGCGTAGGTGCTTTGCGAAGTGCTTAGGTTAGTTAGACCACCCGCTTATACTCTTGCTATAGGTTTAGGCATAGTGTTTAGTGAGGTTTGCACACATCTTACCACTCGGTGCTTACACGCACCATTGTTGTACATCGGAGGGGCTTGTAGTCTTGCGAGATCACACCAACCATGTTTGTGGTGTGGCCGCCACCGTGTACCAAAGGGAACAAGCCCGTGGTGGTTCGACTGGAAGCTTGATAGTGAAGACGGCGGGGAGCGGTCCAAGAGAGGCTTGCCAGAAGGCACACCGGAGACCCACTTGCACGTGGGGATGGCCTGGGGCTATCCACGGAGTTACCTGACCGGGAGCTTGGCCCTTACGAGGGGCTTCAACGAGGACTATGGGGAAGCTTGCACGCTTCTCGATACCATCAAAAAATACCGGAGTCCTCAACGGGAGTTTGCATATCTCTACCTTACTCTTTAGCTTCCGCATTATACATTGCCATCTTGGTTTGTGCTTTACTTTCCTATCTTAGTGATAGACTAGCTGATAGGTTTGGAACCTAGGTTGCATAACTCCTTTTTACGGTAGAGATAGCAACACACTAGCAAAACCATAGTTGCACATTTAGATAGTTTCTCTTTTGCATAGGTTTTTGCTAAGGATAGAAAAAAAGTCATAGTTTAGAGTTAGAGTTTTAAGTTACCTAATTCACCCCCCCTCTTAGGCATCATGGTCCCTTACAAGTGGTATTAGAGCGGTTGGCTCAATTTGGACCTTTAGCTTCACCGCTGTTGAGCCGACGCTATTTAGAGTGGTTGGGATGGATACCTCTAGGCCTCCGTATTTTGACAGCACTAACTTCCCCTACTATAAAGCTAGAATGACTTGGCACCTTGAGGTAGTAGACTTGGGTGTTTGGAGAGTCACTCGTGACAGGATGAAACCCATTAAGAATCTCGATAAACCCACAAAGAGTGAAGAAAAAGAAATTCATTTCAATGCTAGAGCTAAAAATTGCTTATTTGAATCTTTTAGCATGGATGTGTTTAACCAAGTGTTCACTTTAAATATGGCACATGAAATTTGGTTAAAACTCCAAGAGCTCCATGATGGCACAACTAATGTCTATGAGCAAAACCATTGTCTAGCTAAACAAAATTATGATTCCTCTAAAATGAATGATGATGAGCTTGTTCGTGATATGTATTCTCATTTTAATCTAATTATCAATGAGCTCCATTCAATAGGATTAACCAAGCTAGATGATGCGGACATCGTGAGGAAGATCATCTCTGTGCTACCACAAAAGAAATATGCAAGCATCATCACCATCCTTCACAACATGGAGGACTTGAGCACCTATGACCCCGGCCATAGTCATTGGCAAGATAGTGGCATTTGAAATGTCATAGAAGATGGGTCAAGAAGAAGCCTCGTCATCAAGCAAAGGCAAAGCTCTCACATGTAGTGAGAAAAAGAAGATGAAGGGCAAGCAAGTTGAGACAAGCTCAAGCTCAAGCTCCTCAAGTGAAGATGAAGAAGATGATGAAGAAGAAGAAGAAGATTCAATTGATAATGATCAATCTTCCTCCTCCACCTTCAACCTTGATGAAGAATCAATCAAACTTATTAACATAGTGGAAAAAATGATCCAAAGGCTCAATGTCAAGGGCGTGCCCATCCAAATTCAAGATTTCATCTTCACCAATCAAAGAAATGAGCAAAGAAAGAAAGGATGCTATGGATGCGGCAAGTTAGGGCACTTTGTGGAAGTTTGTCCAAACAAGCCCACACCCAAGACAAAGGAGTGCAAGGACAAAACCCTCACATCAATAAGGTCATGGGATGATTCTTCAAGTGAAGAAGAAGACCATCACAAGAGGCGAGGCCACAAGCACTCATTATCAAGCTCTTCTCATGTGTGCCTTATGGCATGAGGTAACGAAAGCTCATCCTCTAGTGAGAGTGATAGTGATGATAAAATACCTTCTCTTAATGAACTTGTGCAAGAAAATCTTAAATATGCTAAGGACTTGCACTAGCCAACAAAAGAAGCTAAAAATGTTGCAAGAAAAGCTAGATAGTTCACAAGAAGCATATAAAACCTTGCTTGAACAATATGAGACATTTGCTAATCTCAATATTGAACTATCTACTAAAATTGAGCAACTTGAGGCTAGTGCAACAACAAATGCATGCACAATCAATGATGAGCAACTTGTAAAGAAAAATGAAAAATTAAAAGAAAAGTTAGCTAGCTCACAAGATGCTTATAAAAGTTTGCTTGCTAAAATGGAGAACCATGTGCAAACATTGTGATGAGCTAACTAATAAAGTTGCTAATCTTGAAGCCGTCAGTACAACCCTCACCAAGGCACCTAAAAAGAAAAGTTCTATCTTTGACATGCCTAAAAAGGATGCTTCTACTTCTTGCAATGATTTATGTTTAGACTCACCCTTGTGCAACCAAGTTTGTGTTGAGAAAGTTGTTGTAGATACATGCACACAAGAGGTCACAATGGAGAATGAGCAACTCAAACAAGAAATGGCTCGCCATACCAAGGACTTGACTTAAGTAAAAGGCAAAATGGAGCAAGCCCAACATCATCAAGATAACACCATTAAGGGAGTGAAGAAGCTTGATGAAGGACAAACCATGGTTTGCTACATGTGCTACAAGGAAGGCCACAAGTCCTATGAGTGCAAGGTGAAGAATGGGGGAGGAGCTAAGAAGAAAGAGAAAAACAAAAAGGAAACAAGCAAGCTCTCCAACACCTATATCAACAAGGTGGACAAAAAGGCCTCCACACCTTATCTCTTGAAGAAGAAGAAATATGACAAGGTGGTGGCCATCAAGGTGAACAAGCAAGCCAACAATGGGGCCAAATGCATTTGGGTGCCAAAGGAGATCATTTCAATATGAAGAGCACCAAGAAGGTTTGGATCCCGAAAGGGAAGTGGGAAGTCCAATGGACTTCGGGGAATTTGGAGACTTAGCAAAATATGGGTGCATTTCATGGGGTGCATCATTATGGACAAGGTAATTGCCAAGTGGGTTAGTGAATACTATAGACCCAAATTCCTCTTCCCATGTTAGATAACTAGATTTAATTTCTTGCAATTTCAATGAGCATCTAGTTCCTCTTCATGCTAGCTTGCATTTGCATGTTTAATCTTTTGTCTTGCATACACTAGGTATATCTTATGGTAGGCTTGCTCGGTTTCATTCTTAACCCTTGGAGCAAACCTACATGGTTTAAATTGTTTAGGAGCACGGCACATAGCTTGTTTTACAATTGTTCATCTAATATGTGCCAAAGTCCAAATTATAGATAATTTCTCTCGAATATCACCTTCGAAAATGATTCTCACATTCATGTGATGTCATCTTTCAAGTGGTATTATTTTTATTCTAAAATCAATGTGCATGTGTCCTACAAGTATTCATGCTTGTGTGCACAAATTTAGAGGGAGGTTACTCTACAAGTTGGATGCTTTGAGACTAACACCTTTTCAAGCTTATCATGTGTGTAGTAGTCTCATTGCAAGGAAAATAGAGTCCCCGGAGTTAAGCATCATACTTCCAATATCCACCACCTATTGCAAGTGGTATAAATCAAATTGGTTTCCACATGTGGTATTTCTAAACCGATATCATCATGTTGATTTCACTTTGGTATTTATATGCTTTCTCCATGCATTATATAGATTAAACTCCCTTGAGCATTAATTTGCCAATTATGCATAAACTACATTCTCCATCATATGTATGCATATATTTAGGGGGAGCTTAGTCTATATAATGTGAGAGTCAAATTTTGTGACCTATTCCACTCCACATACAAAGGATCACAAAGTTTAACCCTCCCTTGTGCTACTAATGTCTTCCTTTTCAGTTTTTGATTCCAAAGGGGGAGAATTTGTAGGACCAAAAGCAAGCCCGATCATAATAATTTACAAGTGGTAATGGTCCGAGAAAGGGAGGATAGTGGATTATGGAGTTAGGGGGAGGCTTAAATCCATAATGCCACATGGGGACATTTACAAGGGCAAGATAAGTTTCCAAAGATGTTTACATGTGGTATTTTTTAGCATCATATAACCTTGTCCTTTGCATTGCATCCTAGCAAGTAAATAGTTTTTAAATTCCAAAATTTTTATTATTTGCTTGCTTTGGTCGTGTTCTCATCAATCACCAAAAAGGGGGAGATTGTAAGGAAAATGGACCCTAGGCCCATTTACTTTGGATTTTGGAGTTTGATGACCAATATAACCAAATTGGACTAATAAATTTGCAAGTAATTGTTTTGTAGTTCAATAGGGTGCAAGACGTGACTTGGACGAAGGCGACATGATGATCCCACGATCAACTCCATAAGCAAGACCCTAGAAGCACAAGAGAAGACCCAAGATTTCAAGCAAAGTCCAAGCACGAAGATGGGAACCAAGCCGAATGCAAGATCACGAAGAAACGAGCTCAGTAGAGGTGACCGGACATGGCCCTATGAGGACTAGACGTGTCCGATCAGTTGCTCGGCAATAGCAGGCGTCCGCAGCAGCGACCGAACGCTGAGTGAGGCAGTGACCGGATGCATGGACTTCACTGTTCATCATCAACAGCAATGCTCTCAGCGTGACTGGACGCGATGGCAGGACGACCAGACGCACCAAGAAGTAGCGTCCGATCATGCCCAGAAAGGTTATAGAGCGGCGCTAGCACAACCGGATGTGTTCGATCGAGTGAGACCGGACTTGGCCTTGAGTTCGATCAACGCGCGCTCCAACGGTCAGCAGGACCGGACATGTCCGATCGTGACGTGATCACGCCCGCCACTAGCAGAAAGTTGGGTCTCAGGTCCAATGGCTAGTTCTCAATTGTGGGGCTATAATAGACTCCCCAACCGGCCATTTGAGATGTGGAGAGCTGAGAAAATATACCAAGGGTGTTGATACACCACTCCACTTGCATAGTGCTTAGTGATACATTCGGTGATTAGCGTAGGTGCTTTGCGAAGTGCTTAGGTTAGTTAGACCACCACTTATGCGCTTCCTCTAGGTTTAGGCCTAGTGTTTAGTGAGGTTTGCACACCTCTTATCACTCGGTGCTTGCGTGCACCATTGTTGTACATCGGAGGGGCTTGTAGTCTTGTGAGATCACACCAACCGCATTTGTGGTGTGGCCACCACCATGTACCAAAGGGAACAAAGCCCACGGTGGTTTGGCCGAAAGCTTCATAGTGAAGATAGCGGGGAGCAGTCCGAGAGAGGCTTGCCGGAAGGCACATCGGAGACCCACTTGCCTGTGGGGAAGGCCCAGGGCTATCCACAGAGTTACTCGACTGGATGCTTAGCCCTTGCGAGAGATTCCTTGCGAGGGGCACCAATGAGGACTAGGGGGAAGCTTGCACGCTTTTCGATACCTTGGTAAAAATACCGGAGTCATCGACAGGAGTTTGCATATCTCTACCTTACTCTTTAGCTTCCGCATATACATTGCAATCTTGGTTTGTGCTTTACTTTCCTAGCTTAGTGATAGGCTAGCTAATAGGTTTGGAACCTCGGTTGCATAACTCCTTTTTGTGGAAGAGATAACAACACACTAGCAAAACCATAGTTGCACATTTAGATAGTTTCTCTCTTGTATAGGTTTTTGCTAAGGATAGAAAAAGAGGCCATAGTTTAGAGTTAGAGTTGCCTAATTCATCCTCCTCTTAGACGTCATGGTCCCTTACAGTCTCAAATTAGCAGGCTAAGACTGGAAGAACACTTACAGGGTCAATTGGGGAGGATAATGTCATATGTTCACCGTTGTAGCTGGAGCTCATCCTCAAGAAGTCTGTTTACGAGGTTCCCATGTATATTAGCAGCCTGTTTGATAGAATTTTGACATGTTCTGCATAACATAGTGATGCCATGTCTATTAGCAAGCAAAGTTTGATAATACCAATAATGAAAGTGAGCTCTGTAGTTGTGTATATCACACTACTACAGATATCATTTGTAGGGGTGGCTCAAGACCATTTGTAGGGGCGGTTTGGCCAGCCGCCCCTACCAAATCATCTCTACAAATCATGCATTTGTACGGGCGATTCCTAGACCGCCACTACAAATCGATTTGTAGATGTGGCTGGTGTTATGAGCCGCCCCTACAAATCTATTTGTAGAGGCGGCTGGTACTATAGCTTCCCCTACAAATTGATTTGTAGGGGCGGCTATAGTACTAGCCGCCCCTATAATACCTGTTGTTGGGGGAGTTCAGTCTAGAACCACCCCTACAATATGTTTTCCTACCAAAAAAATTCAAATTTACAATTCAAATTTGACCATAACCGCCCTGTTTGTTTCCGCGTATTCCTGCGTTCGCATTGCGTGTGAGCGATCAACATTCTGAACCGCGTTCGCTGAACGTCCCACCGAATGCCCTGCGACCAATGTTCCGAACCACGTTCGCTCAAGAGTATTATATAAACTACAAGCACAAGAGTATTATATAAACTACAATTACAAGTCCAATTCACAACAATATATACAATCCATCATTAAATAGACATAATTCACAAGGTAAAACCAATGTCAAATTCCATACACATTGTTATCAACGTCCTAGAGCTAGCCTTTCGGTCTCACGAAGGTGTTAGTACTGAGGATTTCTACCTAAGTCAGACTCTCGGTCATGGTAGGTGCCTTTGACGTGTACAATCCAGTCCAATATGAAGTTGCAAAGGTCGTCGACGAGCTCTAAGAGTTGGTCATCCTTGTATGAGTCACTTTTCATTTCTTTCTCTTCTTTCCACTACAAGTGAACAAGTTTTGGTTTAGTATTTCATACCATGTACGAAGTTTTTATACTACGGGTGAAGAGGTTCAAACTTACCCTTAAGGGGTGTCTCCTATAGGCACCGGTGTTACTCATCATAGAACATACATAGTATCCACAATGTACACTCCCAAGCTTCTGCTTGGGGCATTGTGTGTTTTGCATATAGAAATCTTAAGTAATGCTTTTGACAGCCATTTAATAGAGTACTAAAGAAGTAAGTTACATTTACCGCACATAGTGTTTTTATAGCCAACTTTTCCTTCCTTACTGATCATGCCTTCAGTGATGTTTAGTGACATAGAACCTAAATGCCCTATTCGAATTATTTTAGCAAATACAACTTGTTAGTATCCAAAAGTGAATGTTACAAGCATGTATACAAATATATAAGCTAATGAGGATTGTCGATATGTATACATCTTGAGAATCGATATGAAGTCTTTGTATGTCACTGGGTCCCTATCTATTGAATCAAAGACCCATGCCATGCTCCTCCCGACATCGATGCCTATACAAATCTAGTGGTTGCTGCATGGATTTAATCATAGAACTAGATAAGCTCTTTTGCATCGAATAAAATATATCGAACAAAGCTTTAAGTATAGAGTTGAACTTACTCGAAGTTGTATGGTAGCCATATAGTAGAGTGCTGTTGGAGAATTTTAAAAGCCAGGGCAATGTATGCCAAAACCTTAAGGGACTCTTCCCTTAGTTTTGTAGTACGGATGTGCTCTTTCTCCCGAAGGGTCTTTTCAGCAGCTTGCTCTTTGTCATCCAGTTTCCACTATTTAGGGTAATTAAAATTTGTTTGTGCTATAGCTTGAGGGTCTATATACCTAGCTTTCACAGTTGGCATTTGTTTTACAATGTGCACTTGCATTCTACAAATCACAGCGTGGGTTAGTTACAACAAAATTCAAAGATTACATTCATATCATATCTGGAGGACAAGGACTACAAGCACCACGTGCGAATTAGATTCATCTCCATTGCTCCAAGGTGAAAGCATGTCTGCATGTCATTGAAGTCAAAAACAATTTTCCCGGATGGGCTTCCAAATGTGCCGATGGGGAAGCATACTTGTATGAGGTCTATGCTCATTGGGAGAACACGCAAGTACCAATCATGGAACCTTCTCATTCCAAGTGGTAGGCGCTGGATGTCCCAGTTTGGTAGGAAGGGCTTGCCTCTTTCATATTTTTTGGGCAATCCTTTGACCATTTGATGGCATCAACATTTGGATACTGCTTTGCTATTTGGTGGAGTTTGCTAGTGACGGCCTCCTTAGAAGCCCGTGATGGGACTTTTTTAACTTGGTTCTCAGGCTTGAACTGGTCATGGGAATACCACTTGGACATCGACAAGACGTCTTTCATTGGAACATAAATTGGTCTTATGATGATTGGATGCTTCTTTCAAAGTTCCCATTTAGGCACGTCCTCATCTTCTTGTGCATCACCTTCTTCAGGAGGCACTCGTTGTTCATGTATCGGCTGTGCTTGTTGAGAAGACTGTGGCATCTCATCATGCACTTGCTCGGTATGAGCTGGAGAAGGTTGTGGCTTATCGGGCACATGCTTGCTAGGAGGCGGGGAAGAATGTGGCATCTCAGGAATGTGGTGGTCACAAGACGGTGAAAATATCTCCCTGACCTCAACAACTCGTTCCAAATTTGGGAGAGGGGGATGCGGTGAAGTAGTCAATATAATGTCCTGTTTGTGCCAGAGGATGAACATCCCCATTACGTCTCTAAGTAACACCAACCCCTCGGGAGTTTCATAGTCTCTCCTCCACTGCATGAACTCGGGATCTTGATGAGTTATACAACTTTGGTATTCATCACTTTTTCAGCTGAAATCATTTAATGGTTGAAAATCTCATTAGAACTTGTTATTTTTTTAATTTGAAAATTTGAATTGCTCAAACTTTGTCAAATGAAAAGAATGACCAAATCAACACAGTAACTTAATAGGGCATGATTTTAGAAATTTTTAGGAAAAAATCATCACATTTGGAGTTAGTATGAGGGAGAAAAACTAGTTATAAGTTTCAGCCACAGATTAAAAAGAGAAATCACACTTGTTCATCATTGATCATCATGAACAGTTGTAATTTTTCTTTTTAATCTCTGGGTAAAATTTGTAACTAGTCTTTCTCCCTCATACTAACTCCAATTGTGATGTTTTTTTCCTAAAATTTTCTAAAATCATGCTCTATCATTTTAGTCTAGTCATCTATCATTGTCACTAATTTTGAACAATTCAAATTTTAAATTTTAGAAAATGACAACTGCAAACCTGATTTTCAACCAATAAATTATTTCAGCTATAAAGGTGATGAATATAAAAGTTATTGAACACATCACTATCTACAACTTTTATTTTGGTCATCTTTTTATTTAACAAAATTTGAACAGTTCAAATTTTGAATTTTATAAAATGACAGCTTCAAACCTGATTTTCAACCACTAAATGATTTCAGCTATAAAGGTGATGAATATAAAAGTTGTATAACTCGTCAAGATCTCCTACTTTTATTTTGGCCATTTCTTCATTTCATAAAGTGTTAAGTGATTTCATAAAGTTTTAGTAGTAATAGAGTGGATGTTGAAATAGATTCATCTAGATGTTGCAAAGGGTAGTCTCACACACATGCATAAATATAGTCTAACACACATACATAAATATATAGTTTTACACACATACATAAATATATAGTCTTACACGCATGCATAAATGAAGTCTTACAAACACACACTGTCGGGTTCATAAACCCAGGGTCCCTCGCGGACCGGCTTCCCCGCATAGGCTCGGCCCAAGCAGACAGCACACAACTCAACGCCCGTTTTCCGACTCAAGCCCACCTCTTCGACCGGAGCGCTCGCTTCGGTCGCCAGCCCGCCTCCGGACGGCCTCTTCGACCAGAAGGCCTGGCCAAAAGCACCACTTCCAACTCCAACCCTACACTCTTCGACCGAGGATACGCCCAGCCCCTGCTCACCGCTCTTCTCTAACTGGCACGATCAGAGCTGATTGGGACCAACTGACCGGGGACGCCCGCTCGGTTGGGACTAGGAGACATGCGGAGAAATGCAAGGCAAGGCGCACAAGTCAAACCATAATATCAGGGACCGTACCCTGCACACCTGTAGGAATAGTACTCTGCAACCGCCACGACATAAACAATATTGTAGGCGCCGACATTTCCCTCTACAGTATTGTGGGCGCCATTATCTCCCATACGGTAAGCCCCCCACATGCATCTAGGCATCGATTGTGTTGTGGGCGCCAGGATTTACCATACCGGGTGAACCTGGTGAAACTCCTCACATGCCTCTGGGCATCAATAGTATATGTAGGTACCGACGTTTGCCATACCCAAAGAAGGCAACACCACCTCCCACATGCATCTGACACTCAACAATAGCATCAACAGTGTTGTAGGCACCTACCATTATCTCATACATGTCGGCATGGGTAACAAGGCTCAGTAGCATACATACCCACTCCCTCTCACTTGTAAAGCCATCCCCTTCATCTATAAAAGGGGATGTGCTCTCTCCCAGAAAAGAAAGTTGATTCAAGTTCCAAAAGGTCAATCCAGGCTCTCCAAGCCATCCTAGATTCATTAGATCAACCAAGTTCACTAGCTCACAACCACAGAACCGCCAGGTTCAGACCTCAAGCACACGCTTGAACACATAGCTCGTAGTGGAGCTCCTGTCACTCTCGGCCCTTCCGACCAAAGTCCGACCGGACCTCTCATACACCCCATCTTTCTTCTTCTCGTTTGTAACCCCACTGCAAACTTCGAGCACCTAGGCTCAGAAATAAAGTCACTGACCAACTCAAACTAGACGTAGGGCATGTTGACTGAACCAGTATAAACCCTATGTCATTGAATACTAGGCCACCTCCGATCACAACGTATGGCAAAACTATAAATATTTATGTGTTGGTCACTTTCAGCACCGACAGTTGGCACCGTCCGTGGGTAAGATGTTGTACGTTCAACACTTTTTGGTCATCGGATGGCCCACTTTTCCGCCACCCTCACTGCGGCGGGCTCAGGCGATACGATTCGCTTCAGCTCACTGGAGTTTCCTGCACTCTCACCCATTGGGATGTGGGTTCCACCCATCTTTGAGCCAGCCGAGGCCTTCCTCTTTGGAAGCCTGGACTTCATCGCCGACCGGCTCGGCATACTACACCTTTGTGAGGAGGCACTTGCTCTGGCACCCATCGGAGGGGCGTCCTCCATTGACTTCGGGATGCATGACTTCAATGGCACGGCACCCGTGCTTCATTCCGAGCAAACTCTCTACTCAAACCCCACTGTGAGTAATGTACATGCTGTTATTTACTTGCTATTTTCTATCTTTCGCCAATTATCTGGATGGATGCCGTTGTCCCCATCACGGCCGCCATATAGCCGGTTCCCCTATGGCCTCGTGTCTCCCGCGGACGCGTACGCCCGGGGGCTCCAAAGGATGCCGGTGCCATCCCCTCTCACGTCTGAATTTGTGGGGATGGCGAGCTACGCTCCCACTTATTTCCTCGACCTCATGGATGATGATATCGGGAGTGACGGCTCCAGCATCAGTGACGTGGCACCTAGCCACCGTCCATCCCAGGAGTGCGCTATGGCGGATGCTCCGGGACAGCCACCAGGGGTAATAGGGTCCTTGTAGACTCATGCCCCTCCAAACCCTCATGCGGAGACCCTTGAGCTCACACGTGAGCATGGGGAGAAACTACGACAACAGTGGCTGCATCAGCCATCGACTGTGCCAGTGCACTCGACGCACCACGCTGCGCCCCGTGCGCATAGACCGACGAGCGGCGCCCGAGGTCACGCCCGTCAGGTCCAGCACAACACCATGGATAGGGGGAACGATCCCCCATAGTTTGCTCAAGCCAATTAGAACATCGCCGTCGTGGCAATGCTTCTGCGCGGCCTGTCCGAGCCGAACGACCCTCATGAATAGGCGATCCACCGGATGCTCCGGGCACTAGTGGAGACCGCCATTGTTCAACAAGCGGAGAGCTCCATATCGCGACACCGACTGACGGCCCACCAGGGGAATGGGGATGTAGTAGATGGGTCGCTCCACCCGATCACCGCTATAATCATCGAGCACAGCACAGGAGGCCGCATTGGCACCTCGTCTTGACTTGACAACCGCTCTGCACCGACCGCCTATATACGCGTGGCTCGGACCGAACCGAGACACACGCGCCAGCGACTGGAGTCCCAGCCCTGATGGCCTGGGACCATGGACCTTTGTCCAACACCCCCAGCAAGCACTGCTCCTGCCGTGCTCCAATGGAGGCTAGGGCAAAGGCAAGGCCAAGCGCCAAGATCAGGATGAGGGCCCCTCCACGCAGAGGGGGGAAAAGAACAGAAAGGATCACCGCTGACCGGCCAACTCCGCATTGGTCATCGCGGCTAATCACGCGGGCACGTAGCCCTAGCAGGACTCTCTGGGCCACTTCCACGAGCTCATGGAGAGCCCGTGCACCAACCACGGCTACCCTGTCAAACACCTCTACAAGGACTGCCAACTCCTCAAGCGCCTTCTGCGGCAAGTCGGTGGGCCAAAGGAAGAAAACGGTGAACAAGCAGCGACCGAGAAAGGGGGCGTAGCGGGCAAGGATCCGAACGACTGAAGGTTGAAGTGATCCAACCGGACACCTACCGACTGAAGGACAACAACGATGACATTCTCTCCAAATGCTTGGAATAGCTGTCATTTTTCTTCCCCTAAGTTTTAGTCTTTCCATTGTTTACTTAACGTATGCTCCTATAAAAGCACCCCGACCCGAACACTTTTTCAGCCAGGGGCGCTCGGGGGCTCCACTAGGGGCACTACTACCTCTTTGTTTTGTTTACTATCATATGGTGAAATTCCTTCCTACCCGATCAAAAGGGGAGTTCGTTCCTTTAATTTCCCTTACGTAGCTTTGCTTTAAAACATTCCGACTGATCGCACCCCGCCTTTCCCTACGGTTACGAGCAACTGAGCCTCACAGGCCATGCCCCGGGCTCCCAAGGTCACAGCCTATGGGACAAATGGGTAGGTATGAGAAAGAAAGAATAAAAAACAAAATTATGCTAAGGGAAAACTAAGGAACAAAAGGGAACAAGCTTCCCCAAACGGAGTGACTCCATCACAGAAAATGAAACCAACTATAGTCATTAAGCACACAGGAACATTTACACAGGGGCTCCCCTATGAACTTCAACTTTTTACGTTCACTAAACTACTTAATATTTTACAAGCTATTGGACCGGCTCGGTGGCATCTGTTGTTGGTGCGACGGGCGAAGGCGTGGGCTTCTCACTCCCCGGCGGCACGACATTTGGCTCTGTCGAAGCTAGGGCGACATCCACCTCCGACCCAGGCTCCATGCCATCTATAGGCTGGGCAACATCCTCCCCATGCATGCTTCTAGCCATGTCTTCACGACGGATGTCCATCACCCACTGAGCAGAGACTTGCTCTGCCATCGACCTTGCGTGCGGCAGCAACCTCTCCTCGATCGGTTGGATGTCCTCCGTGCTCAAGCCTTCAGCATACCCATTGTAGATGGTAGTGAAGTCTAGGTTTGGGTGGTGCGTCGAAACCGAAGTTAGCACCCTCGACGCCCTATAGAACAGTCCGCTCGTGATAAGGTCCCGGACCACATCCAGGACCTCCACTAGCTGGACGGCGAGCACGCTAGTCCTTGGCGCCGACCTAAAAACTTCCGAGATGACGAGCTGGGCAACGTTGTGGATCTGGTCAAGTTCCCCCTCGAGAGCACGTTGCTCTTCATGGGACTTGGCTAGCTCCTCTGCATTCCAGCTAAAGGTCGCCTTGATCATCTCCAGGTCCCGCTGCAGCGTCTTCACCCTTCCACCTAGCTCTAAAAGAAGGGCAACAAGCTCGAAAATAGGCTAAAGAAAAAAACCAACATGACGAAAAATAGAAAAGGTATGTACCGACGTGGAAGTTCTCAAGGACGGAGAATTCCTCTGCCTGTCGAGTCACCCATGCGCACAGCCGGGCGTTCACCTCCTCTGTCCCCATCACCTAGCCCCAAAGCACGAGCACCTCCTAGTCCGCCTCCGACCGGGCCTTTCGCTCCGACTCTAGGGCCTTCTACGCCAACTCTAGGGCGCTCCGCTCCAACACCAAAGTGCTCTGCTCTGACTCAAGGGCCACCAAGGACTCTTGGAGCATCGCCTTGGTGTCCACCAGGGATGTCCACAACCCCGCCTCGGTCTCCGCCTGGCGAGCCTTCGCTGCCTTGAGCCCTTGCTCGGCGGTAGTCGCCCGCTCTATTGCATGCTACCCCTCCACTCGCGCCAAGGTCGCCTCGGCCACCTAGTCCTGCGACTCACGTCAAGCGGACTCTAGCTGACGCTCAAGCTTAGCCATCCGGGCGTGCTGCATTCAGAGGGAGCGGGACGACGTCCCCTTCAGACTCTATGAAAAGCAAGCATGCTAAAACAACCAACAAAAGATTTAGAGGTCAAGGACAAGTACAGGAAACTCACCTCCGTGGCAAGCTACAAGTCGACCTCGACTAACTGCTGAGCGGACTTAACCCGCTCCTGGGCGTTTCCAAGCCTCGCGGATAGGTTGGCTAGTTCAGACACAATGGGATGTCCTTGCTCCCCAAGGATGTCCCAAAGCTGACCCTCCTACGAATCCCAAAGGACGAACCACACCTTTGTTGGGTCCTCAGGGTAGGGCCACTCTAGGTCACCGTTCGGTAGCCCTCTGAAGGGCCCAGCCTCCGACTAAACTACCGTCGGCTCCCGCGACGACACCGGCAACTCCACCATGTCATCAGCCTTGTCATCCAACGGGATATCCACCACCTCGGTTGCGTGGGCCGCTGCCGGGCGTTCCAACTCTGTCCTAGCCACGTCCCCCACCGACACCTTCAGCTCCGATGACAAGGGCGAGCCGTCTAGCCCTCCACCAGATGAGGCAGGGAGCTCGGTCTCCCTTGCCTCTTCCACCATACCCAGTGGAGGAGGGGCCACGAGAGTTACCTCTGATGTGACCTCCGCCGTTAGCACTAGGATCGCTGCCAACCCTGACGCCGCTATTGCCACCATACCAGCAACCGACCTAGGGGGCACCACCCCCGGTAGGGAAGAGTTCACCACCGCCACCGTGTTCCCCCTGTCGCTCATTGCGACACGCTGAAGGGTGGGCCTCCAAGTCTCTCGCACAAGAGTTGGGGCGATGCTCAACCCCAACATCGCCCGGCCACTAACAAAAAGTGCAGATAAGTCACACTCCAAAAAGACTCAACAGCAAAAGATCAAAAAGGGACAAAGAAAAACGTATCGGGAGGTGATCACCACGACTCTAAAGGCAGGACCCGATGTTGATGGGCCTGTAGGGCAAGGACCGCTCCTAGCCTATGACTAGCGCCCCCTCACTTCAGCCGAGGGTGGAGTCCTCCTAACCGGCTCTTGCCCAGCCTGCGGGTCGCCGTAACCCTCGGCTCGGGACTCCCCGACCAGAGTAGCGGGCGAGGCATCCTCTGGCTGTGAGTCTCGCGATGCATGGGTGCTAGTCCACTCCTCGGACCACTCGGCTTGCTCGGCCACGTCCGCGGCAGGCGGGGCATCCTCCGGCTGTGAGTCGCACGCTGGCACCACTCCCGGCGATGCACTGGTGCTAGTCCGCTCCTCGGACTGCCTGGCTTGCTCGGCCGCATCCACGGCAGGTGGGGATGGGACCAGCAACGCCACCAATGGGTGCGGTGACCGCGAGCACTTTGCCTCCCGTTCGCCAATGATGTCCACACTTGCCGCATGCTTCCTCAGCACAGGAACCACCACGCGCTTTTTCGCCCCCTGCTCATCACCAGCGGACGTCGCCGTAGGGTCGCGATGCTCTACCGAGGTCACAACGACCTCCCGACTTTCCCCCTCATCGAAAAAACCATGTCATCCACATCCGTGGGATCCTCTGGCATGAGCTCCAACTCAACATCGCTCCTACGTTCCCCGGCCTTCATGCGTCGGGCGATCTCCTGCTCCTTCTCCTGCTTTCGCCGAACCTCCTTGGTTCTCTTCTTCTTCCTGGCGTCTGCCGCCTCCTTCTGGGTAGCCTGCCGGGCCGCACCCTCTGGTCCCATGGGAAGGTGCGGCCAGGACTTGTAAACTCCAAGCCCCTATGGAACAGATGGCCTAAAATCAAGAAATAGGAAAAGCAGAGGAAGAAGCACATACAAAATAGAAGGGAGCATACTAGTCTCGACACGATCATGGAGTTGAAAGGTGTGGGCTTCCCATCGACCCTCTCTTTGGGCTTCAGCTACAGCACCCAGCCAAGGCGACTCCAAACCTCGTCGTCTGGCAGATCCTCCGACGACACGTGGTCTAGGTCTGACGGGCCGCTGTACATCCACATCGGCCGCGTCCTCTCCACCAACGGCACAACCCAACAACAGTAGAGGGTGTGGAACACCCGCACCCTATCAAGGTCGCGCTTTACGAGCTTTCGAAGCTCCTCCTCGATGACCCCCACCTTATGCTTCTCCTTATGGGCACAACCCCACGACCAACTGTCGTGCTTCTCCGGCCTCCCACCGATGAATGCCGGGAACGGCGCCTCCACCGGATTTCTAATGTAAAACCACTCCCCATGCCACCCCCGGTTGGAGTTGTAGGGGATGTATGTGGGATACGAGCCTCCCGCGCTCGGTTTCCTCTACAAGCTGAAACCCCCACCAGTGTGATCTCGACCGAATTCCCCGCCGTCAAGGCTCTCCCAGAGAACAGCCATCAGAAGAAATCCACGTGCGGCTCCATCCTGAGGAAAGCCTCGCAGACGGTGATGAAGCCGGCGATGTGCAACACCCCCATCGTATTAAGGTGCTGCAGCTCCAGACCCCACTCATTGAGGAGCCCATGCAGCAACCAGTGTGCGGGGTACCCTAACCCACGCTCATGGAAGATGAGAAAGGACACCACCTCGTCAGGCCGAGGTTGCGGGAACTCCTCCCTCTCAGAAGCCCTCCAGTGCGCCACCTCCTTCAGCGGTAGGAACCCCTTCACAACAAAGGCCTTCAACACTGACTCCCTCATGGTGGACAACCTCCAATCTGACAATTTGCTCTGGGATCACAAAAGGATTGCTGAGTTTTTCTCTTCTCCCTCGCCCTCTCCCTTTTTCTTTCCTAGAAACCACCACGACTCTCCAGAACGCTCACGGAAAGAAGGAAAAGTAAAGGAGGCGGCAGATGAGGAAAAGGCGAAGGAACAGGGCGAAAACCTTCTCCCTTCTCCTATTTTAGGAAAAGGGTACAACAGTTAGGGGAGGGTGCATCGATCGGGAAAGACAAAATGGTGGAGTGAAAAACCCTCTCTCATACCCATTTAATGCAAATGAGATGTGCCCTGACTGATGAGACGTGCCCTGCCCAACGGAACAGCTCCTGATCAGACGGGACGTGGCCTAGGTATGGCCCACCAATACCGCACGCTAGCCACTACCGCATGCCAGGCACAAGAACCAAAGCACCACCGCACACAGGTGACTCTTCGCATCCCTAGGCGGGACTTAGAAAAAACCCAAAACGAGATCTCCGCCAGGAGAGACCATCGGGCTTCTTAAGTCAATCAAACAGCTCAGGAAAAAATATCGAGGGATAGGTAAGAAGCAAAGGGATGCCCCATGTAGGCCATGCCGACTCCGTCACGAACGACGAGCACGGGTCCCGGTCGGACATTTCTAACTAGAGCTCTTCAAACCCTGTCACTCGAGTCATCAAGGTAACACTACCGACCCCCGCTATTTCTTTATTTAAGTCATTTCATACATCCATACGTGCATTCATTCCATACGCCCATGCCTCCTGGACGATTTAGGCCCTGAACCGCTCGAGGGCTCGGGAACTAAGCATCGCACGTGCAGCGAAATGCATCACAACGCTTCGTGTTGCGTCACGAAGCGGCAGTTGCCTCATTCGACATGAGCAACCAACAGAGCCAGTGGAGAAAAACATAGATGAGCCCCATGTGGCCCTCGCCCAGTCTGGTAGACAAGGTCATCTCAACCTTCTCGTTTTATCCTGAACCACTTGCTAAGCCCATAGAATCTCCATCGAGGGGAGGCCGTTAGGCCACCCGGGTCGGTACCCGGAATGACCTAGGCATCTACCGGGTTGCAAGTAAAGGAGCAGTGGAATGTCACAAGAGGGCTATGCTGACCGTGTCATGAATGATGGAACCAGATTCCACTTGATCATACCCGTTAGCGAACTCACCGAGCGCGTCACTCGAGCCCGAGTGATCGGGACAAGCGACAAAACTTAGCCCCTCCGGTTGTAAGGAACCGAGGATGGGGTAACGTACACAAACTCACACCGACCCCTACTAAGGCCCGACAAGGCTCAGGGGCTCAAGACACAAAACGCCTGGGTCTGCAACCCTAAACTCGCCCCATTCGGCTACACTTCGACTGCACTCTAAAAACCTAGGTCTGCGACCCCGAACTTGCCCTATCCGGCTACGCTTCGACTGCACTCCAAAACTACCTAGGTCTACGACCCCAAACTCGCCCCATCCGGCTACGCTTCGACTGCGCTCCAAAACTACCTAGGTCTATGACCCCAAACTCGCCCTATCTAGCTATGCTCCGACTGCACTCCAAAAACACCCGAGTTTGCGACCCCGAACTCGCCCCATCAAGATCTATGAGCTCTGGCTCGCCCGATCCCAAACTAACTAAACTAACTACCTCGGTTGTGCGGGCCACACTGAGGCCAGGATCCACGACTCCGACTCACCCGACCCCACGGCATGCACCGATGCCAAGGTCCGCAATCTTTGTCTCTTCCGATCCCTAAAAAACTAACTACCTCGCTCGATCCCACGGCACGCATCGACACCAGGATCCGTGAGCTCTGTCTCGCCCGATCCCTAAAAACAACTAACCACCTTGGCTACACAACGATGCCTTGGTTGACAACTCCGTCTCAAACTAAAAACACACGACACACATCCACTAACAAACACCCCCTAGTCGGTTCCGCCCGAACTACCCGGGGGCTCGGGGGGTACACCCGTGGGTGCGCTCGTGCGCAACTGCCAATGAAACAAAAACCTCCCCACTGGCAAACACAAAAAAACCCCCCAAATGATTCTACCTGAACCACTCGGGGGCTCGGGGGCTACACCCGCAGGTGCGCTCGCGCGCACCTGCCGTCAAAACAAAAATCCCCCAGACGATTCCGCCTAAATCACCTAGGGGCTCGGGAGCTCCTGTTGGGTTCATAAACCTAGGGTCCCTCGCGGACCGGCTTCCCCGCAAAGGCTCGGCCCAAGCAAATAGCACGCAACTCATGGGCCTGCCCAAATACCGAGCGACAGGCCAGGTGAGTGATACAATCTCCGACCAGAAGGTCAGGCCGAGGGGGAACATCGCCTGTTTTCTGACTCTGGCCTACCTCTCTGATCGGAGCGCTCGCTTCGGTCGCCAGCCCGCCTCCAGACGGCATCTTCGACCGGAAGGCCTGGCCAAAAGCATCGCTTCCAACTCGGGCCCTGCACTCTTTGACCGGGCATACGCCTAGCCCCTGCACACCGCTCTTCTCTGACTGGCATGATCAGAGCCGACTGGGACCAACCGACCGAGGACGACCGCTCGGTAGGGACCAGGAGACATGCGGAGAAAAACAAGGCAAGACGCACAAGTCAAACCACGATACCAAGGACCGTACCTTGCACACCTATAGGAACAGTACTCTGCAACCACCCTAACACAAACAGTATTGTAGGCGCTGACATTTTCCTCTATAGTATTGTGGGCGCCATTAACTCTTATATGGTAAGGCCCCCACATGCCTCTGGGCATCGATAGTGTTGTGGGCGCTAGGATTTATCGTATTGGGTGAACCTGGTGAAACTCCTCACATGCCTCTAGGCATCAATAGTATATGTAGGTACCAACATCTGCCATACCCAAAGAAGGCAACACCACCTCCCACATGCATCTGACACTCATCAGTAGCATCAACAGTGTTGTAGGCACCTACCATTATCTCGTACCTATCGGCATGGGTAACAAGGCTCAGTAGCATACGTAGCCTCTCCCTCTCACTTATAAAGCCATCCCCTTCATCTATAAAAGGGGGTGCGCTCTCTCCTAGAAAAGAAAGTTGATTCAAGTTCCAAAAGGTCAATCCAAGCTCTCCAAGCCATCCCAGATTCATTAGATCAACCTAGTTCACTAGCTCACAACCATAGAACCACCAGGTTCAGACCTCAAGCACACGCTTGAACACATAGCTCGTAGCGGAGCTCTTGTCACTCTCGGCCCTTCTGACCGGACCTCTCATACACCCCATCTTTCTCCTTCTCGTTTGTAACCCCATTGCAAACTTCGAGCACCTAGGCTCAGGAATAAAGTCACCGACTAACTCAAACTGGAAGTAGGGCATGTTGCCTGAACCAGTATAAACCCTGTGTCATTGACTGATAGGCCACCTCCGATCACAACATACAGCAAAACTACAAATATTTATGTGTTGGTCACTTTCTGCACCGACACACACTTACACAAACACTCCACGTTCAACAACTAGCTAGCCCGCTATAACGACTTCCCCTTGACACCTTTTTGTTCCCATGGCAATATGTCTTTGGGTAGGTTCTTTTCCACAACACTGATCTTCTTAGGAAAGTCTGAATAGCGGCATCTCATCGTAATTATTATAAGCTTCAACATCGTCCACGCCATCAACTCCGATAATGTGTCGTTTCCCAGAGGCAACCACGTGCTTTGTATTTTTCTTTGGGGGGAGGTTACTTTGTGGGCCAGACATATAGAAAACTTGTGCAACACGTGAAGCGAGCACCCAAGGGTCATCTTGGTAGCCTAGATTCTCGAGGTCCAGGACTCTCAATCCGATCTCATTCAGTTGGTGTTGTTTGATCCAGCGGCATCGAAATAGGGCCACCGTTGTATCCCTTCCATAGTCAAGTTCTCATATCTCTTCAATGATGCCAAAGTATTGGATCTTTTGCCCCAATCCATCAAGAGCCTCCATTCAAACACCGCTGTTTTGGTTCACATATTTACTATCCTTTGCGTGGGTATAGTACGTATACCCATTGATGTCATAAGCATTCCAAGATGTCACTTGTCTCGATGGCCCTTCCACCAACCTACTGATGGTAATAGAGTCTATGGTTTCTCCAGGTGGTATGTTTTGGTCCTTCAACCATGTAGTTAGTCGTTGCTTATGCTGTTTCATGACCTAATCATCTGAACGACCATTTCTCTCCGCCATAATGGTAGCCAAGTGTTCATCAATGTACAGTTGCATTAGTTGTGTACTCTGCAAGACACTGTAATACGCCCGACTCACCTCTTTGTAATCATGGTCGATGAACACTTTTCTACCACTGGCGCCCTTCCCAGCCAGCCTACCCTTGTGACAAGAATCAGGTTTACCAATCCCTTTCTATATTTTTAGGTACTCTTGACAGCACTCAATGACTTCTTCAGTACTGTAACCCTCTATCATGGAGCCCTCTGGGTATGCTCGATTTTGCACGTATCGACTTAGAACTGACATGAACTGCTCATAGGACCACATTTCATGCAAGTAGCAAGGGCCCAACGCCTGTATCTGATGAACCATGTGAATCATGAGATGTGGCATTATATAAAAAAAGCAGGAGGTAAACACATCTCTAGTTGGTTCTGTGTCTCCACCACAAATTCATGTAGGTCACTTAGCTCTTTCTTGTGAATCGTCTTATGTGAGATCTTCGAAAAGAAGTAGCACATGCGGGTGATGGCCATTTTCAAGAACTCTAGCTTTATAGCCCTGATTGTAATAGGTACAAACACTATCAGCATCACATAATAATCATGAGCCTTGTAGTGTGTTATTGATAGGTCCTTCATCGACACTAGCTTCTTCACATTTGCTGAAAACCCAGTTAGGACTTTGACCCCCCTCAGGAAAGTGCATATAGCTCTCTTCTCGTCTGGTGTTAGGTTGAAGCACGCCACAGGCAGAGTGTATTTTCCATTAGCCTCAGGTACCGGGTGAAGCTATGGCATCATTTTTAGCTACACCATGTCTTTCTGTGCTTTCAGACCATCCTTTGACTTGCCTATGTCCATCAAGATAGCAATAAGACGCTCAAAGACATTCTTCTGCACATGCATAGCATCAATGGCATAGGGGACCTCCAAGTCCGGCCAATAAGGAAAATACTGAAAGAAGATCGCTTGTTTCTTGAAAGGTACGCCTTTGACAGGAGGTGTGCTTCTATCTCTGTTCGTCCCATCCGGATTCTTCTTTCCATAGACGACGCGTATGTTTTCATCATTCTGTACATGTGTTTTCCGTTATGACGTCTCTCCAGAGGGAGTTCAATCTCTGGGGTATTGTCATAAAATCTAAAGAACAATTTGCTGTGGTACTTGTGACTTGTCTTTAAGAAGCGTTGGTTCCTTAGTTAAACTATCTTCTTGGATGCATCCAGGTACACCCATGTAGTACCATCCAAGCAAACCAAGCATCCCGTCTTCCCTTTGATCTATCTAGACAAAGCAAACAACACGGGGTAATCATTGGTAGTAACAAATATTATTGCTCTACATATGAAGTCCTCCTTTTGGAACACATCGTACATCGGCTCCCCATGCCTCCATATCCTCTCCATTTCTTGCATCAAAGGCTCGAGGAACATGTCTATATCAATGCCTGGTTGTTTAGGGCCAGAAATAAGAATAGTGAGGAGAAGGTACTTTCTCTTCTAACACAACCATGTTGGGATGTTGTACATGGTCAAGATCACTGGCCAAGTGTTGTGGTCGCTCATCCTCTCATTGAAGGGATTCATTCCATTGGTGCTCAAACCAAATCATACATTCCTTGGGTCATCGCTGAATTCTTTGTGCTTCTCATCGAACCTTTGCCACTGACTACAATCAGTTGGGTGTGCAATCTTATCATCATCCACCTTGCGCTCATCATCCCACCATGTCATGAGTGTGGCTTCTTTAGGGTTTTGGAAGATACGTCCCAAGTGGTCGATCACTGGCAGGTACCACATTACCAAGGTAGGAATTCTTCTCCGCTTTGCATCATTGCCTAATGGAGTGTCCTCTGGGGGCTAAGATTCTTGTACCACCTTTTTTGTACCCTTCTTATTCCTCTTTTTCCCCATGGAGGCTTCGTCCCCACCGTAAAGGTCATTGTTCTTGTACCGGCTGGCCCCACACCGAGGACATTTATCTAGTGACTTGAACGTTTCACCATGAAAAAGTATACAGTGGTTGGGGCAAGCATGGATTTTTTCAACCCCCGTTGTCAATGGACTTATGACCTTCTTCGCTTGGTATGTGTTGGCGGGAACTAAGTTTGGTTGTGGCAGCACCCATGACAGGAGATGCAATAGATCATTGAAACTACAGTCTGACTAGCCGTACTTAGCCTTTAGGATGAGTAGCTCAAGCACAAAATGTAGCAATGTCCAATGTGTTAGACAACCCTTTTCAACACCATACACAGTCTCCTTCGATGCTTTTGTCACCCTTTCCAAATTTTCTAGACCTTTTGGGCTATTTAGTAAAATCTCTGGTCCAAGGGCTCGAATCATATCCCCCAAATCATCTTCATCCCCGACACGTGCTCCACCATCATTATTGCCACCACCTTCGTCGTTACCATCCCAACCACTAGCATCACCACCTTGTTCATTGCCAAACTCGGAATCCATTCGTGCATCAAGCTCTGTTGAATATTGGGATAGGGATTCTAGGGTTTCGTCATCGTATTCCTCCTCATCCTCGTCGTTAACAATTGTTTACACCAAAATTTGGAAGAAGAGTCGTAGGGACTCGAAAGCTCCCAAGATCATGTCATTAGGGAATCAATTGCGTGCAGATCGAGACCAGCTAATTCAGATACAGAAATTGGAATCGGCTTTCCACAAATAGCGCCGACAGATCATAACAAAGGCTATGTTCGACACCAGGGCGAAACATGCTGGACTCTACAAAAAGGGAAAGATTAGAGTCCAAGTTATCTTAAATTAGGAATGTTTTTCTCTAGGGTCAAAAATTATAATAAGTCGTGCTTAGACAGGAGTCATGCATGGGACCCAGGTACAAATACCAAACCCCGGCTATTGTAAAAGGACAATCAATCAATCCAATACACAAGTTATTTACTTTTTTGGCTCCAGCCACCCTTAGGAGTAGGAGTAGAGTAGATCTCGGTGAGTTCTTCAACAAGTATGGCTGCATCGATCCGATCGACCTCCACTGCTTGTTGTAAGTACCGTCATGGCTTATACCTCTGTTTGTATGGCTGCATCGATCCAGTCGACCTCTACTGCGACTCTGGAATAAGTTAGTTATCAACTCTTGCCTGGTTCAAGTATGGCTGCATCGATCTGGTTGACCCCCACTGCATGAACTAGATCAAGCTCAAGTTATCGGCTCTACCTTAGGATGGCAGCCTTTGGTAGATTCATTAAGTTACCGATATTGCTTATTGCTTTCATTGTTTATCTAATTACAACAATATCATTTTGCCTGATTGGGATTGATCTAGATCGGCCTTATATCTTGTTTAGCCCATCGTTTGTTAATCTAAATTGATCTAATCTACACCTTAAACAATGAGTTATGTTTTATCGGTTGTTTTAGGTCAATCCTGATCGTGCATAGCGTGCGGTTAAGGCGTGTTGCGTCTTGAGTAGATTTATTGGCTAGCGAGAACCGTTCCATGGCCTGTTATCACGGTATGTGTGATTTTGCCTCACACCCCACTATTAGCACTGTGGAGTGGGGACCATTATCTGGTAGATCTATTCCTGATAAGGCATGACTTTAACTGTGCGCTATGCCTGAATCGGTTGTTTTAGCCGATATCAAGCGCTTTCACAAACAGTTCACATCATGAGACCGTTGAAGTAAAGATAGGTTGAAAGATATGTTAGCCCCATGATCTTATTATTGTATTATGGCCTGCATGATTCTACCTCATGCCCCACTAATATTAGTAATGAGTTAGGGTCATTGAGTCTATTGTTATTTCTGCGGCTTGCATGATTCTGCCTCATGCCCCACTGGTCATAGTGATAGATAAGATCTAACATGTTCAATAGATTTATCTTTATTAAACGATTAAGTGATGTTGAATTGTTTCTTTATATAAAAGGGGTTCGGTTACTTATAATCATTGGCTCAGCACAAACCGATCATTGTTGACATCTTATTGTCATTGATTAATATCTGTTTGATCAATGATATTTGCCCTGAATGATAATCGATTCTTCTTATACAACCCAATGAGCTTTAATCGATTTATTCTCATGAATATGCTGGAATTGACTATTTAGTCGATCTCCTTTCATATCGGCTCTCATAGCCGTACATTTAGGACTGTCCAGCAACACTGACAAGTTCCGCCCTTAATTACTGATGAACTTTCTCTCCTTATCAATTATAGGGTTAAATTGACTGGCAAGTCTCGGGAGGAGTGTGCAGTATCAACCACCCTTGCGCTAAAGCTAGTCGGATCTGCTCCATCGAGTGGACCTTTCTGGCTTGCTGCGTGTGTCCTCGGCATGGGACAAAAATTCTATGTCGACACATGTTTCTGGCATGCCCGGTGGGACCCCACAATCATCATAGCGGTTCACAATAACAACGACATCCTAATGCTGCATTATGAAGATCTACCTGATGGGGATAAGGGTGTCATCAACAAAGCTACAGAAGAGTTTCAGAACAAATGTTTGTTGTCCTACACCAAAACACATGATAACACAATTGTTCAGAAATTTCCACTACCAAGAGTTCTGTTAAACGGGCAGACGGACACAACTAAAGCTAAAGATAGGCATTTCTTTAAAGAAGTTGTGGACAAATCTATTCGTGATGCCATGTCGAGCCATAACAAAGCTTTCATGGACGTATTCCACAACACCATGAAAGAGGTGATTCACGGATTTCCGGTTGGTCAAGGCAGACCGGCTTATTACAACATTCTAGATCCGTCGACCCAAGGGACCAATCAAGTCAGTACTAGCCATCAAGAAGCAGCACCGGCTGATAGTGGTGATGTCCAAATAGTTCAGGGTTCATCTGAGCAAACTCAAGGAACTACTGCAAATCAAACACAGTACCATCCTGGACCACCAGTACAGCATGTGCAATAGTCGGTAGGGCAAAGTCAGAACCAGGTGATCAATTTTGGCACATCAAGCCATATACCATCGTCGGCTCAAAAAATAGCACCATCAGTTCAAAGGATCCATAGAGATATAGATCCTTATATCTATATTCAGAGACTTCAAGCAGCAAGCCAGCAAATGACCTAGCAGATTGAGATTCCACAAGGGTATCACTATGGCACAGATTATAGCACCCTCCACATGATGCTAAATCCAGAATATCAAGGCACGTGGGATTTCAATCCACAGATGGGTCAGCAGGTGCAGAGGAATCCAAATCTGCAAGCTGATGAGTTATTACTGAGGGTGACTGAGATGATGAAGAATCAGTTCGATCTGAAGCCAAAAGGGCACACCTTTTCGTACAAACGCCCATATCCAAAATGGTATGATTTGGTCGCTCTTCAAACAAATTACAGGCTCCCAAAATTCGCTAAGTTCATTGGCCAAGACAGTACAAGCACGATAGAACATGTCAGTCGGTATCTTACACAATTGGGCGAAGGGTCAGTTGAGGATGCCCATCGAGTTCGTTTCTTCACTCTGTCCTTATCAGGGCCAGCCTTCACTTGATTTTCATCATTGCTAGTCAATTCCATTGCTAATTGGGCTAACCTATAGAAGAAGTTTCATACATATTTTTATATTGGGACTGGAGAAAAGAAGATTACCGATCTGACAACTATAAGACAGAAGACTAATGAATCAGGCACTAAATTTCTTTAGAGGTTCTGAGAAACTAGGAACTTGTGCTTCTCCTTAAACTTGGCCGATGATCAACTAGCCGCTTTAGCTATTCAAGGAATGTTGCCGATGTGGAAAGAAAAGCTATTGGGACAAGAATTTGACAACTTGGGACAATTGGCTCAACGAGTAGCAGCGCTTAATAGCCAATTCTAGAGTATGCGCAGAGATACCCGGTTCTAGAAGAGTACCTCAGTAGCCGAAGCTTATGATCCATACTCAGTCGATGATGGCTATGAAGATGAAGAAGAAGATGTTGCTGCAGCTGAATGGAATTGGGGCAAGAAGACAGTAATGGTGCCAAATCCTTGGGGAAGAAGAGTCGAGGAGAGCTATGACTTTGATGTCACCAAATCAGATAAGCTCTTCGATTTCTTGCTTGAGAAAGGGCAGATCAAGTTGCCCGATGGTCATGTCATGTTGCCCCCTGATTAGTTGAAGAATAAGAAGTTCTGCAAGTTTCATAATGCTACTTCTCATTCCACTAATAAATGCAGAATCTTCAGGCAGCATATACAGAGAGCTATTTAGCAGGGGAGGCTCAAATTTGATACACCTCGGAAGATGAAAGTTGATGATAATCCTTTCCCAGAAGATCAAAACATGGTTGATGCTAGGCTATTTAAAGGAAAAACCAAGGTCCTAACATCAACCAAATCAAAAGAAGCTAGAACAGTTGATCCCAAGATGCAAATATCGGCTGACGAGTATAGAGAGATTAGAAAACATCGTGCCGAGCAGAAGAGCTGATATGAACAGGGGAGGACGTTAAAAGCAGAGACGACAAAGTCGCGGGTCACATCTCAGATTCTGTTGAATAAGTGGCAGCGGTAGAAGGAAAAGGATTACCAGCATTGGTTAAAAGATCAAGCGTACCAGCATCAATTGAAGCAAGAGAGGTATGAAAGGGAACAAGACGAATTACATTGGAAGTGTCCTTTCTTTAGACATTGCTGGAATGAAGGTTTGAAGTTGCCTACCAGACATGACTGTCCAAAATGCAATAATCAATATCAGGAGTATAGGCAATCTCAAACCAACCGCCGGTCTATCCATGCTCAAGATGCATATCATCATAATAACATGGATCAGTGCTTAAAAAATAAAAGTGTTCATGATCGGCTTGGAAAAAGAGTCATTGATCAGGATTAGGCTGATCATGAGAGGAAGGCACCGAAAGAAGATATGTGCGGCAGGAAGGCCAGTGGTGCCCAGGAGGTTTAACAAGAAGCCAGAAGAGAAGGGTGCAACACCTAAGGAATAAATAAATGGAACAGGCTCAAGCATCCGGTAAGACTCAAGTGTGGTGTACCAAGCAAACAGCCGATAGAAAGCAACCATCGGCTAATATCCAAATGGCTTTTCTATTGCCATCGGAATTCAGAGCTCCAATAGATCAAGAAGTTTATTCAGATTTCAATGAATCAGAGTATGAGGAGATGGTTGCCAAGTTGATGGTTGTACAGCAAGCAATATTTGACAAACCAGTCAAACATCGGCACTTAATGGTGTTGTATATGAAAGGTCTTGTCAATGGGAAGCCGATGAACAAGATGTTGGTGGACGGAGGTGCTTCTATCAATCTTATGCCATACACTACTTTTTGTAAACTTGGCAAAGGACCAGAAGATCTGATGGAGACTGACATGATGTTCAAGGATTTCGGAGGTAATACGTCTAAGACTCGGGGGGCAATAAACGTCGAACTAACAATTGGAAGCAAGACTCTGCTCACTACATTCTTCGTCATCAATGGGAAAGGGTCTTATAGTTTGCTCCTCGGTCGAGATTGGATTCATGCGAATTGCTACATACCATCAACCATGCATCAGTGTTTGATCCAGTGGCATGGAGATGATGTTGAACTGGTTCGCGCTGATGAGTCCATGAGCATCGCAACAGCTGATCCGGTCTTTTGGGAACTAGGAGACTTCGAATGTTTTTCTGGCAAGTCATGGGAAGAAGGCTTCATTAAGATCAGCAATGAAAACCAACAGTCGATGCAAGCGATCGTCTCTGAGAGTTTATTTTAGTAGAAAAGTCACGGCTTCACGTCGGCCATTGGATTAAAGGAAAAATAAGCATTGAGTCTTGTAGATGAGTTTAGGCCAACATATGTGAATGCTAAGTCAAAGTGTAAGTGCGATTTAGAGTTCATGGATTTCTTCAAGAAGATCTGCTTCACTTAAATAGGATGCTCGATCTAGGTTGATTAATCGTTCAACTTTTGATATGAAAAGTTCTATAGTACGTTATCCTGACACTCGGTCAACATTTGATAGCCGATTCGTTCTCAGCTCTAATAGCCGGTATAAGAAGGGTATCGCCTCTAGTTCAAAAAAATGAAAATCTTCAAAAACAATAAAAGCCAATACGATATATATCGCCTATAGAGCAAAAACAAAAGATAAAAATAGTAGGGCATTGCACTAAGGTGCATTCATGAAAGAGAAGTCTTTGTTCATTGATTCCCCTAAGTACAATCTAGTCAAAGACTTTGTTCACCATATCCTGAGCGGATGTGATGTCCACGATGGCCTCCACCACTGTGGTAAAATCTTCTATCAAATCTTCATGTCCCTCAGGGCCATCGCTAATCGGGAAGCCAATCTCCATGGCATGGAGATCATGCCTGGTTTGGACCTGTGCCGCAGTTAACACCATCGATGCGTTGTGATGAACACAGTAAAGCGCAATCTCCTAGACGTGGGCCAGGATGTCTTGGAGACGAGTGTCAATGAGGGAACCCCTTGCATTGACGACGTCCGCGGCCGTGTTTGCCGCCAATTGGAGAGATTCCAGTTGCACCGTTTGAGCTGGCAATTGCATAAGAATATCATGACAAGGGCAATGGAAACTAGAATGGAAACGTTCATTGAACTCATCTTACCTGCTACAACGACGTCAGACTTAGCCAGTCGCGTTCAAACGGCGCTGGCCTCCTCCTCAGCCGCATTAAGGGCCACTTGGAGGACTCCTAGACAAATCTCTAGTTGGCTGTTGTTCCAAATCACCTCAGAATAATGGTCCTCGGCCGCCCTCCATTCTTAGAAGAAACACCGAGCATCATCACCGTCATATGAGTTGGAAGAACCCGACAATGAAGCCGGCGTGGAAGATGCAGCATCAGTGGGTTTGTCAGTCCTAGGGAAAAGATGAAGGCTATCATTCACAACGAACCTATAGGTGAGTCAGAACAGATCATCATCATGAACAGACATTGCCAACCTCACCTCATGCGTCGGAGATGCTGGTTCATCGGCATGTCTTCTGCTAGGATCTCCTCTACCACACGCTTACCCCGATTACCTTCACCGGCCATAAGAAATGATTGGATCTACAGAAGAGAGGAAGGGAACCGCTATAGGGTTTTGGCAGGTGGAAAAGAGTGAAGGAACAGTTGCGGATAGAGATGTGTTTGAGGCTGAAGCCCTCGGCTGGTATTTGAAGACATAAAGCGAAGAGGTGGACGCCTCGGGGCGCGCAAAAGGCAACTGCAATTAATAGAAGGCGAAACGCCATTTCACCAATGTCGAAGAGAATACGGTGCCAAATGACTAAGGATGGAAGATCGAAAGGCTCCCTTAATAAAGGCTATGTTTTCGAACCTAGATAGAATCAAAACCAAGAGTCTGGGATCAGCTATTTTTAAAATTGGCTCTTCAGCCAGAACAAAGGACCTGATCTTCAAATGAAGAAGGGAGATGAGACTTTCGAGAAGGCTGGGAATGAATTACCCTTGATGACCAAGAGCAAAAGGGCTGATAGAGTCACCTTATGAACCTGTGTATAGCCATAATCCAGTCCCTCCTTGGGAAGTTCAAACCAGATTGAGGTATGCTATGTCGAAGTCTACAAGGATTTTGTGATGAATAGCTTGGAAGATTTGTGTTGCCTTCGGCTATGCAATCTTGAAAAGCATTGAAGCCCATAAACTGAAGATTAGAATGTTACAATTAAAAGGGCGAGAATGAACGATTCTCTGAGAGAGATTTGGTTTGAAAAGTAAAATTGCTGATCAGGTCAAAGGACAGTAAATCTGGCAAAGAGTAGTCAATTAATTGGGAGGGACTCTATCAGATCAAGCGTTGCGCACCGGGTAATATCTATATTTTGGAGACACTAAAAGGAGAAGAAGGATTTGGCAGAGCAATCGAATAGGGAATATTTGAAGGAATATTACCCTAACGTTTGGATTAATGCTTGATAACCAATTTGCTCGTTTGACAGCTCCAATAGCCGATATCATAAGGACATCGCTGAAAGCTCTAGTTTGGTTTTGGTTAATTGATGAAACCCTAAGTGCTAACCTAGTTTATCAAAGTGAATATGAGATAGGTAGCACTACTCCAAGTGATGAAGCAATGGATATGATCATGACAATGGTGATGGCATGATGATGATCAAATGCTTAAACTTGGAAAAGAAGAAAGAGAAAAACAAAAGGCTCAAGGCAAAGGTAAAATTGTAGGAGCTATTTTGTTTTAGTGATCGAGACACTTAGCGAGTGTGATCACATTTAGGATCGATAGTCGTACTATTAAGAGGGGTGGAACTCATATCGAAATGCGGTTATCAAAGTGCCACTAGATGCTCTAACTCATTGCATATGCATTTAGGATCTAGTGGAGTGCTAACAACCTTGAAAATGTTTGTGAAAATATGCTAACACATGTGCACAAGGTGATACACTTGGTGGTTGGCACATTTGAGCAAGGGTTAGAAACTTCACTAGCGCCCTAGATAGAAAAGACGAAGGTCACTGTAAGTGACCGGACGCTGGTCTCGGTTGGACCGGCGTATCCGGTGGGCAAGTGTTTCGGTCTTCGACCGGACACTGGCGCTAAAAGCGACCGGACGCTGGCAGGGTGCGTCCGGTCAATGCTGACGTACGCTGACATAGGGCATACAGAAGAGAAGTTGAGTGACCAGACGCTGGGTGAGTCCGGTCGGGCATGACCGAACGTGTCTGGTCGTGAAATGTCACATTTGGAACCTTACTAGAAACGATCGGACGCTGAGATCCAGCGTCCGGTCAGTTTCTAACTGACATGTCCGATCGTCACTTGACCATTGAGATCGAGCGATCGGTGTTTGAAGATGATGACATGTGACACATATCGCATGACCGGACGCTGAGGTCCAGCGTCCGATCAATCTAACCGGAGCGTCCGGTCGGCCCATGTTCAGTGTAGTGAGGAGCCCAATGGCTCTATTTCATGGGGGCTTCTATTTAAGCCCCAGGGCCGGCTCAAGCTCACTCTCTTGCACATTTTCATTGACATAGCAACCTTGTGAGCTTAGCCAAAGCCCTCCCACTCATCTCCATCATTGATTCATCATCATTGTGAGATTGGGAGAGAATCCAAGTGCATTGCTTGAGTGATTGCATCTAGAGGCACTTGGTATTCGTGTTGCGCTGCGGATTTCGCTTGTTACTCTTGGTGGTTGCCACCACCTAGACGGCTTGGTGCAGCGGTGGAGGATTTGGCACGAGTTGGTGATTGTTTGTGGCTATCTCCAGTGATTGTGAGGGGAGTTGTACCTTCCCCGGTAGAGTGCCAAAAGGTAACTCTAGTAAATTGCTCGTGTCATTGAGTTACCTCACTTGTGGGTAGGTTCTTGCGGTGTCCAATCGTGTGGACTAGGTTTGTGAAACACCTCTTAGCCACCGAACCACCAAGTGTTGGTCGACACAATGGGGACTAGCTTGTTGGCAAGCACATGAACCTCGGGAGAAAAATCGGTTATCTCTTGCCATTTGATATTCTCCCGGTGATTGGTTTCATATTCATCTTATGATTGGTTCATTCCTCTACTCAGCGGTATAATCATCCTACTCACTCGTTTACATTCTTACAAACTAGTTGTAGCAAGCTCTTTAGTGTAATTAGATTTGAGAGCTTGCTTTGCTATTTAAGTTTGCATAGTGGAGCTCTTTAGAGTAGAAAGATTGAGAGCTCTTAGTGAGTATTATCATAGCAAGTTGTGTGCCTAGAAATCATTGCAACTAGAATTGTTGGATAGGTGGCTTGCAACCCTTGTAGAGCTAGAGCAAGTTTGCATTTAGCTCTTTGTCATACTAATCAAATTGCTCTAGTCGATTTGTAGATTTTTACATAGGCTATTCACCCCCCTCTAGCCATATTAGGACCTTTCAAGTGGTATTGGAGCTATGGTCACTATTTGATTAAAAGCTTAACAACCTCAGTGTCAAATTATGGCTCAAGTTGTGTTCAACCATGTGGGGGGCAAACCACCGTTCTTTGATGGCACATGCTATGATTATAGGAAGAGAAAGATGTGGATGTATCTTGGTTCAATCAATGATCAAGTATGGGAAGTGACCGAGAATGACTATGCTATCATTGATCCCGATGATCTCACCAACCAAGATAAGATCAACAAGCAATGCAATACAATGGCTCTCAACACAATATACCATGCCATTGATTCCAAGGTGTTTGAGCAAATCAAGGATTGTGAAAGAGCAAATGAGGTGTGGAAGAGATTGGAGGAAACATATGAGGGCACACCGGCGGTGAAGAGTGCCAAATTATATATCCTCAAGGATAAATTGACAAGCTTCAAGATGAAGAAAGATGAGAGCATTCCGAAGATGTTCCATCATTTGCAAGTGATTGTCAATGATTTGAAGGCATTGGGAGAAAATATCAAGGATGATGATGTCTCTCATCGGTTTTTGATGTGCCTACCTCCAAGATTTGAGATGTTGAGATTGCTTATCATAAGAGGAGGATTGAAGGAGATTACCCCCAACCAAGTACTAGGTGATGTCATGACACAAGAGGCATACCGTATGGAAAGGGAGGGGGATGACAAGGAGGACAAGAAGGAAGAAGACAAGAAGAAGAAGAGTATAGCATTTAAGGCTAGCTCATCATCATCTAAAAACAAGGGCAAATCCAAGAAAGAATCAAGTAGTGATGATGATCTTAGTGACATTGATGATGAAGCTATGGCCCTCTTTATGCGCAAGATGGGAAAATTCATGAAGAAGAAGGGCTACGGTGCAAGAAAGAGAAGAGATCATACCAAGAGCAAGGAGTATGTGAGAAGATGCTACAATTGCAAGAGCCCCAATCATATTGTAGCAAATTGTCCCTACAATAGTGACAATGATGGGGATGAGAAGAAGAAGCTCAAAAAGGATAAGAAAGAAAAGAAGGAGAAGAGAATGACCTTTCAAAAGAAGAAGAAAGGTGGAGGCTATGCGGTCACATGGGATAGTGATGGCTCTTCCGATAGTGATAGCTCAAGTGATGATGACAAGAAATCTATCAAGAGAGCACTAGCAAGCATTGCCATCAACGACAAGCTCTCCATCTTCGACACTCCATCAACATGTCTCATGGCAAAGCCTACCAAGGTAAAATATGATGAGAGTGATGATGATGAATGTGAAAGTGACTCTTGTAGGAATGATAATGATGATAATGATGAGGATGAGGAGTACACCAAGGAGGAGCTCTTGGACATGTGTGAGCAAGTGCACGCTTGCATTGAGATAAAGAGAAAGGAGTGCAAAGAATTGCGCAAGAAAGTAAAATTTCTTGAGCAATCCTTTGATGAGATCAATGTCACTCATGAGAGGCTAATGGAAGCCCATGAGAAGCTTGGCAAAGCTCACTCTAAGCTTGAAAAGGCTCACTCATCTCTCATTGAGCAAGTCAAAGTGAAGGAAGCCAAGAAGGAGCAAGTGATCGTATCATGTGATGTGGGACTAACATGTGATCTTATTGATGAATCTTTTCATGAGTCCATTTTAGTTGCTCCCACTAACCCCTCTTGTAGCACTACCACTTCTACTTCACCTTTGAGTGATGGAATCACTTGTGATGCCTCACTAAAAGTGGAAAATGAGACCCTCAAGAAGGAGGTGAATGAGCTCACTCATGCCTTAGGCAATGCCTATGGTGGAGAAGCCCGCTTGCTAAAGTGCTTGGATAGCCAAAGGTTTTCTCTCAACAAAGAGGAATTAGGATACACCCCCAAGAAAGGCAAGGCGGCCTTTGTCACTCCCAAAGCTAGCTTTGTGAAGGGCAATGGTTGGTTTTATAATAGATGCAAGCAAGTTCGGCATATAGAGCAACATTGCAAAATTAACAAGAACAAGCTACCTAATGTATCCTCAATCAAATTTGATTCTTGTTACATGCTTTTTAAGGGTGCCAATGGTGTGAATGCTAAGTTCATTGGTACACTAATTGTGGGCCCAAAGAAGAAGGCCATTTGGGTACCAAAGACCTTGGTAACTAACCTTCAAGGACCCAAGCAAGTTTGGATATCTAAAAAGAATTGATCTTTTGTAGGTCAATTATAAAGCCGGAGGGAGGCATTGGGTGCTTGACCGGTGATCCAAGAATGTTCAATTCAATCAATGAAAACAAGAGCAATGGGATTGATAGTATCACATTTGGTGACAATGGCAAAGGCAAGGTCAAAGGGCTTGGTAAGATTGCAATATCCAATGATTTGAGCATTTCCAATGTGCTACTAGTAGAGCTTGAACTTCAACTTATTGTCGGTAGCTCAATTATGTGATCTTGGTTTCAAGTGCATATTTGGTGTGGATGATGTAGAGATTATAAGTGTAGATGGCTCTAACTTGATATTCAAAGGTTTTAGATATGAGAATCTATACTTGGTTGATTTCAATGCTACAGAAGCTCAATTGACAACATGTTTGATCACTAAGTCTAGCATGGGTTGGTTATGGCATAAAAGGCTTGGTCATGTTGGAATGAAACAATTGAACAAGTTGATTAAGCATGACTCAGTTAGAGGTTTGAAAGATGTCACATTTGAGAAGGATAAGCTATGTAGTGCATGTCAAGCCGGAAAACAAGTTGGTAACACACATCCTAAGAAGAGCATGATGAGCACATCTAAGGCATTTGAGTTGATGCACATGGACTTGTTTGGACCAACCACATACACTAGCATTGGTGGAAACAAATATGGATTTATGATTGTGGATGATTTCACTAGATACACATGGGTATTCTTTCTTGTCGACAAGAGTGATGTGTTTGCAACATTCAAATCATTTGTCAAGGGCATTCACAATGAGTTTGAAACAACAATCAAGAAAGTTAGAAGTGACAATGGAAGTGAGTTCAAGAACACTAGAATTGATGAGTTATGTGATGAATTTGGAATTAGACATCAATTCTTGGCCAAGTATACTCCTCAATCAAATGGGCTAGTTGAAAGAAAGAATAGAACCTTGATTGATATGACAAGATCAATGTTGAGTGAGTACAATGTGAGTCATTCATTTTGGGCCAAAGCCATCAAGACGGCTTGCTATTATAGCAACCGACTCTATTGTCACCCCATAATGGAGAAGACACCTTATGAGCTATTGAATAGAAGAAAGCCAAACATAGCATACTTTCGAGTATTTGGTTGTAAATGTTATATATTGAAGAAAGGCACTAGATTGAGCAAGTTTGAAAAGAAATGTGATGAAGGTTTCTTGCTTGGTTACTCTACTACTAGCAAGGCTTATAGAGTTTAGAATTTGGCTAGTGGTACTCTTGAGGAGGTTTATGATGTGGAGTTTGATGAAACAAATAGTTCCCAAGAGGAAGATGAGAATCTAGATGATGTGAAAGGTATTCAATTGGTCAAGGCAATGAGAAACATGGACATTGGCGAGTTAAAGCCTAGGGTGGTGATTGATGTTGAAGATGACAAGAATCAAGTGCTCTCTAACTCAAATGTGCAAGCTAGTGGTTCTCATGATCAAATCCAAGCAAGCACTAGTGATGGCAATGTGCAAGATCAACTAATGGCTAGTTCATCATCTCAACCAAGTGATCAATCAAATGCTAGCAATCAAGTGCAAGTGCTTCAACCAACCAATGTTGCAAGAGATCATCCATTAGACACTATCATTGGTGATATTTCAAGAGGTGTGCAAACTAGATCAAGATTGGCCTCATTTTGTGAGCATTTCTCTTTTGTGTCATCCATTGAGCCTAAGAAGATAGATGAAGCTTTGAGGGATGTTGATTGGGTCAATGCTATGCATGAAGAGCTAAACAACTTCACAAGAAATCAAGTATGGGAGTTAGTTGAGAGGACTAAAGATCATAATGTGATAGGAACCAAGTGGGTCTTTTGGAACAAGCAAGATCAAGATAGGATAGTAATAAGGAACAAAGCAAGATTAGTGGCTTAAGGTTACACTCAAGTTGAAGGTCTTGACTTTGGAGAAACATATGCCCCGGTTGCAAGATTGGAAGCAATTAGGATCTTATTAGCCTATGCTTGTGCCCACAACATCAAGTTATATTAAATGGATGTGAAGAGTGCATTTCTCAATGGGTACATCAATGAGCTTGTATATGTTGAGCAACCTCCCAGTTTTGAAGATGAGAAGAAACCCAACCATGTCTACAAGTTGAGAAAGGCTTTGTATGGATTGAAACAAGCACCTAGAGCATGGTATGAGAGATTGAGGGATTTCCTACTCTAAGGGATTCAAGATGGGAAAGGTTGACACCACTCTCTTCACCAAGAAGCTTGGAAATGACTTGTTTGTAATGCAAATCTATGTTGATGATATCATCTTTGGATCAACAAATCAAGAATTTTGTGAGGAGTTTGGAAAAATAATGGCTAGTGAGTTTGAGATGTCCATGATTGGAGAGCTTAGTTACTTCCTTGGTCTTCAAATCAAGCAAATGAAGAATGGCACATTTGTGAGTCAAGGCAAGTATATCAAGGACATACTCAAGAAGTTTGAAATGAATGATGCTAAAGCTATTAGTACACCAATAGGGATAAGTGGAAGCTTGGATAGTGATGCTAATGGCAACATGGTGGATCAAAAGATGTATCGGTCTATGAATGGAAGCCTACTCTATGTGACCGCATCAAGACTGGATGTGATGTTTAGTGTCTGCATGTGTGCTAGATTTCAAGCATCACCAAGAGAAAGTCATTTGAAGGCAACAAAGAGAATATTGAGGTACTTGAAGCATACATAAAATGTTGGATTGTGGTATCCCAAAGGAGCAAGATTTGAGTCGATTGGATATTCGGACTCTGATTATGCGGGATGTAAAGTTGAGAGAAAGAGCACATCGGGCACATATCAACTATTGAGAAGATCACTTATGTCTTGGTCATCAAAGAAGCAAAATAGTGTAGCACTTTCAACCGCTGAAGCGGAGTATATTTTGGCCGGTAGTTGTTGTGCTCAATTACTTTGGATGAAGGCTACTTTGAGTGACTTTGGAATAAGATTCAAGCAAGTGCCATTGCTATGTGACAATGAGAGTGCTGTAAAGCTCACCAACAATCCGGTTCAACACTCAAGAACAAAGCATATAGATGTCCATCATCACTTCATAAGAGATCACCAACAAAAAGAGGACATTTGCATATAGAGTGTGGGCACCGAAGATCAACTTGCCGACATATTCACCAAGCCACTTGATGAGAAAAGGTTTTCTAAGTTAAGGAATGAATTGAACATACTTGACTTCTCAAATATGTGTTGATGCACCCCCATTATATGACATGCCTCTCCTTCGAGCAATTCAAGGTATAAATTGATTGGCATGGCATACATCCTTGCTAAGGACATGATTAGTGCATCTAGACATATTTCACATTTGAATAGGCTCATTCATGAAAATCAAATGAATTTGATGCTTGTATGGTACCACTATTGCTTGTATGTTTGAAATAATCTAGTGGTAGCATATGACATGATTATGGGCTTGTAAACCTAGTGTTTGATCTAGAAAATAAACTATAAGTGTTTAGCTCAACATGGTATAAGATAACCCTTATTTGGAGATGTGAAGAAGCTTGTCCTTGGATCAAACCGAGTTAAATATCTTTTACAAGTAAATCTAGATTGAACCAAATTTGAACATGATCCTCATTTCACATGGTTTTCACCCCAACCTATCTATAATTTGAACCTATCTATACTTTAGGCCTTTGTGGTCATTGATGACAAAGGAGGAGAAATAGTGTACAAAGATAGTGAAAAGATGAAAAGACAAGGGTGAGATAAAATATGATAAAGGAAGGGGATCAATTAAAAATTTAAGCATACAAGTAGGGGGAGCAAGCTCATAAACTTGTATGATGCATTTGAATGTGCATTTCATATATTTGCTTGCATGGCACAAGTTTTAAAATTCAAGATCCATGCTTGTGTGGTGTATGCTAACTATAGATTTGAATGATGAAATGAAAATATAGCATGCATAGGTCATCTAATGATTTCATTCCCATGCATTTACAAGTGGTATCTAGCTATTAGACTTTTTTTTTTGACTTACAGAATTTTATGCTATCTATGGTACCAAGATATTTCAATACACCAAATTACCAATACAACTTACTCGACCCCATAGAACTCGATAAAGTGTTATGCCTTTTAATGGTTTTTATGTGTTTCACCTGGCAGGTGGTTTGCACTACATACTTTTACCATATTTGCCTCGATTGCATATGCTTATTTACATAAATAAATGTTTCTGGAATTTAAGGGCATATTTGAATCCCATAAATTAAAACAAAATTTTAGAAAGTGTTTCTCATTTTATTATTAGATTGTTTTTCAAATTTTTAAGAACCAAACAGAGGCTATGTGTATTCTAGCGATCTATTGAGATTAGTTGAAATTGAAGTACACATGTTGTAAAAAAGATCTTTAAACAACCACAAAATATAAATACGAGTACAAACATCAATTTCGTTTTCCTGCTAAATTACGGATAATATTCAGTAATTATTAAAATTAAAATACTACTATTGAGTAACTTAATAAAAACTAGACAATTATATATAGAATCATGGCTACGCTAAAGCCACTATATTAAATTTTCAAGTAAAAAGGTTTATGGCACATTGTGTGCAGTCTGCCGTTTTGGATCACGCGCTTCTCGCAAAACAGCAGCCCCGTGCGTTCCCTCTCCCAATCACGTCGCTCGCGCCCTTCCCAATCTCCTCCACCGCCAAAACATTGCTGTCGCGCCTTTTTCCCCTTCCATGCCCTCTCACGCACCACCAAAACCCGTTCGTTTTTGCGGACCACATCTTTCTCCCACCTCCATCTCCCACGCCTCCAGCACCTCATCGTCCACCCCCTCCACGGCGGCAATCTTCCTCCTGTGCATGGCGTCGTGCGCGCTCACGGCGGGCACCGCGGATGGGAAGGAGTTCAGGCAGAGCGGCACGTCCAGGGAGCTACCTTTTAGCAGCGCCGGAGGGCGGCCTCCCCAATGGTCGAAGCAAGCACCTGTTGCATTAGTATTGTTTTTCAAGGAAGGGTTCAAATGTGAGCAAGCTTCTGGACATCCGCATACATGTCGCTGCAGAAGGAAGCTCGACAGGGCCAAAATAGAGGAAAGCTGCAGAAGGAACTGCATCTGTGCCGCTATGCAAGGAAGGGTTCAAATGTGAGATGCAAATTTCTCTTCGTTTTGTAATGCTATAACGTGATCCCAAGGCATCTGTTTCCATCGTGGTTTCAGTATGCACGTGCAGTAGTAATCAAATAAGATACTTTGATCAATCCCGGTAGCATTTTATCTATAAAAAAAGTACAGTATATTTTTCTGTTCTGCACATATTTATTTCATATTTATGTTTTCTGGATAGTTACTGTCTTACTAAACTCAGATAAGTTACTGGAACTTAGTTTACCAGGTATTAGTAGTACACGATTTGTGAAGATTGCACTTAGGAGGATTGTTTTGCAAACTTGTTCTGTACTGCTAGTACATATTAACCAGTCTGTCCGATTCGTTTCTTATGGTTTGTTTATATTTTTGTGTCCTTGAACTTGAACCACTACAGCAGGAACCGAAGCTTCTTGACTTCTTTGCTTTGTTTGCCCTTCCTAGTGAACTACAAGCCAAGTCAGACAGGGAGAGATTGGCTTTGCTGATCTGCAGGGAGTCCAGGAGCGCCTTCATTAAGTAATCTCCATGCCAAGGCAAGGTTTCATCCAATCCATCCAACAAGCAAATCAAACAGGTTATGATACATATTACACACTGGGAGTTTCTTTTCATTTGACAATTTGCAATTTGAGCAGGAAATAGTTGTATAGTGTTTTTCATTCGCTGGCAGTAAAGACTAGTTAGTTAATCTACATTTTTTTCTATGAATATTTTTTTCTACCAGATCCTGCATTACAGGTGACATCCTCCTCGGCGGCAGTGGATCTCCACAGCAACAGTAGCTGAGGCAGTGCCCTCGGCGCGCAGAATCGGCGTTTGGATGTTCAGTTGTAGTGTACATTCAGTTTTATGTGTACTGGCATTTTAGCTTGAACTTCTAGTTGTACATATGTTTTGTCTGTTACCTTTATTATGCTATTTTCTCAAAAGTATATTAAATTATTCAAAGAAAGAAATAACAGATTATTTCTTGCATATTTGGTTTATATATACTGTCCTTGATAAGAAGACTGATTATATATATTTTTTCAATAGGATCTATTTACCATTCACCTTTTAATTTATACATCAGGAGGCTAGATGCAATTTTCTATCATTAGGACAATCTTATGATAAACTAAAATTACATGTATAGATAACTTAGTTACTTATAGCTCTAGCTGCCTTTGTAGGTAGTTCAGTCTGACACTACGTGAAAAATGATTTATAGCAACGGAACAAATTTTTTGTAGGGGCGGCGGGTGATGGAGCCACCCTTACAGTGGCGTACTCGTGAGCCCAGAAACCAGCCACCCCTACAAATGGAATAGCAGGGGCGACTGGTGATATAAGCCGCCCCTACAAATAGGTCTAATTTATAGGAGCGGTTCACTCACCAGCCGCCCTCGATGTTTCTATTTATAGGGGCGGCTGGTGATTGCAAATGACCCACATATAAAAAACCTGCAGCACTTTCTTCCTCCTCGGATCACTCACTCCAACCTGTGAAAGAAAGGTAGAGAGGCCTTGGGCATCTTCCAAAAATTGCTCTACAAAGGGGCGAAAATTTTGGTCTCAAATCCTTTGGTGGAGAGGTTGTAGAAGGTAAGAAAATGCTATTCCACACTTTTTTTAAAGTTTTAATGGTTAGTTAGTGAGTAATTAGAGTTTTGTTTTTCTCTCTCTTCTATGGTGCTTGAGCTACTTATGAAGCAAATTAGACCTAAGTTTTGAATGTACTAGGGTAAATTAGGTAGGAGAACAAGATCATAACCTTATTTGGTCCATGTTTTTTGATTTTAGTGAATAATTAGTTAGTTTTACGGATATTTCATGTGCATGTAGATCTAAATCTAGGGTTTGGTTTTTTTATTAATTTTGTTTTTGTAAATTTGTGTTTGATGAAATTGGAATAAGGTTTGCATGAAAGATATTGGGTAAAATATAATTATTGTCTTTAAAATTGTTTATTGTAATCAACAAATATGTATTTTAATTATTTATGGATAAATAGGTCATTAATTAATTTTTCTCTACCATGGTGTGTTTGTATGCTTCATGTAATTATATTTTATTTATATTCATATATATCTGAAGTATATACAATTATTCTGAAGTAATTATTAATTTGATTCATTTTTATATATATCCAAATAAGTAGCCATTAATTAATTGAAACCGCAAAGAAGCAAGCAACGACATTGATAAAGAATAAAGATACAATTATTTATCCCTGTAAAGATTGCAAGAACCATATGGTATGGGTAGATATGACTATCATCAGATCACATTTGATTATGCGAGAATTTGTTGAGGACTACATAGTGTGGATTCATCATGGTGAAACGGTTATTGTTGTCGACACAGAATTTTTGTCCCGTGTCGAGGACACACGCAGCAAGCCGAAAGGGTTCGCTCGATGGAGCAGATTCGTCTAGCTTCAGCGCAAGGGTGGTCGATCCTGTACACTCCACCCAAGACGTGCTAGTCAATTTGACCCTATAATTGACAAGGAGAGAAAGTTCATCAGTAATTAAGGGCGAAACTTGCCAGTGTTGTTAGATAGTCCTGAATGTGCGGCTATGAGAGCCAATATGAAAGGAGATTAACTAAATAATCGATTTTACCATATTCATGAGAATAAATCGATTAAAGCTCATTGGGTTGTATAAGAAGAATCAGTTATCATTCAAGGCAAATATCATTGATCGAACAGATATTAATCAATGGCAATAAGATGTCAACAATGATCGGTTTGTGCTGAGCCAATGATTATAAGTAACCGAACCCCTTTTATATAAAGAAACAATTCAACATCATTTAACCATTTAATAAAAATAAATCTAATGAACATGTTAGATCTCATCTATCACTATGACCAATGGGACATGAGACAGAATCATGCAGGCCGTAGAAATAATAATAGACTTGACGACCCTAACTCATTACTAATATCAGTGGGGCATGAGGCAGAATCATGCATGACGTAATACAATAATAAGATCATAGGGCTAACATATCTTTCAACATATCTTTACTTTAATGGTCTTATGATGCGAACTATTCGTGAAAGCGATCGATATCAGCTAAAACAACCGATTCAAGCATAGCGCACAGTTAAAGTCATGCCTTATCAGGAATAGATCTACTAGATAACGTTCCTCACTCCATGGTGCTAATAGTGGGGTGTGAGGCAGAATCACGCAGGCCATGATAACGGGCCAAGGAACGATTCTTGCTAGCCAATAAATCTACTGAAAACGCAACACGCCTTAACCGCACGCTATGCACGATCAGGATTGACATAAAACAGCCGATAAAATATAACTCATCATTTAAGGTGTAGATTAGATCAATTTAGATTAACAAACGATGGGCTAAATAAGATATAAGGTCGATCTAGATTAATCCCAATCGGGCAGAATGATATTCCCGTAATTAGATAAACAATGAAAGCAATAAGCAATATCAGTAACTTAATTAATCTACCAAAGGCTGATATCCTAAGGTAGAGCCGATAACTTGACCTTGATCTAGTTCATGCAGTGGGGGTTGACCGGACGCGTTAGTTAGAAAGTGACCGGGCATTGGATCTCAGCATCCGGTCGTTTCCAGTAAGGTTCCAAACGCGACATTTCACGACCGGACGCGTCCGGTCATGCTCGACCGGACTCACCCATCGTCCGATCACTCAACTTCTCTTCTATATGCCCTACGTCAGCGTACGTCAACACTGATCGAACGCACTCTGCCAGTGTCTGGTTGCTTTTAGCGCCAGCGTTCCATCAAAGACCGAAACACACGTCCTCTGCTGCCACTGACCGGATACGCCAGTCCAACCGAGACCAGCGTCCGGTCACTTACAGTGACCTTCTCCTTTTCTGTCTATGGCGTCGGTGGCACCGTCGGACTATCTGCACTCTATGGGCGGACACTCCGCTGGTGAAGTTTCTAACCCTTGCTCAAATATGCCAACCACCAAGTGTATCACCTTGTGCACATGTGTTAGCATATTGTCACAAACATTTTCAAAGGTGTTAGCACTTCACTAGATCCTAAATGCATATGCAATGAGTTAGAGCATCTAGTGGCACTTTGATAACCGCATTTCGATATGAGTTCCACCCCTCTTAATAGTATGGCTATCGATCCTAAATGTGATCACACTCGCTAAGTGTATCGATCACTAAAACAATATGGCTCCTACAATTTTACCTTTGCCTTGAACCTTTTGTTTTTCTCTTTCTTCTTTTCCAAGTTTAAGCATTTGATCATCACCATGCCATCACCATCATCATGATCATATCCATTGCTTCATCACTTGGAGTAATGCTAGCTATCTCTTAATCACTTTGATAAACTAGGTTAGCACTTAGGGTTTCATCAATTAACCAAAATCAAACTAGGGCTTTCAATCTCCCCCTTTTTGGTAATTGATAACAACCCTTTCACAAAGATATAAATTGAGATTTAATTGAATTCACGTTGCTTGTCCAAACATATCTACCATGTGTAAAAGAATATGGACAAGTTTCATGAACTCCAAATGGTAGTAATTACTCCCCCTACATATGTGCTAAGAGTTTAGATTGTAGCTTTGCACATATGCTTAGATAGGAAATATATGATACAATTTCTACCAAATGATGCTAAGGTATAAGAGATGGACCTTTGAAGCGTGATACCAATCGGAGTGCACCAATATACCATCTTTAGCACCATTAGTAACTAGATATCCACAAAAACTAGAATACCCCATGAGATCAATATTACAAGCAAGGGTCTAGTTTCAATAGAATGAACATAGGTCTAGTTACTTTAGCTAGAAACCACTTATTGTTCAAGGACTCCAGTAGTGCTTACAGAGTTCAGAGGAAAAAAATGTTCAGAGTTCAGAGAAGCAAAGAGCTTACAAGTCCAGTAGTGCTTGCCAGTGCTCCCTCATACTTCCACAGTCCTCAAAGAGGATCAACTCGCTTTGTCCTTCTTGAGAGCATGCTCTCCGATCTGCTTCCCATCCTGACAAATTCCTACCCACTGATCACCCAAGCAACGAAGATCAGGTACCATTCACATATATTTTGGACAAGAAAAACCTCAAATAGAACTATAAACATAAAAGAATAATGCAGTAAAGACCAGCACTGTGTCAACTAGCAGAACAGTTAACAAGGATAAAGTTGGCGTCATTCAATTTACATTTATAGCTGGCCACTTAAGCTGCAGAGTTTATTGATTTCAACATATACAAAGAGCAGAAATTTCGAGACAAATAATTACTTTTAGCAGTGAACTAGTCCTTACTCCTCACATCTATTTCAGAGACATTTTTTTCCACAACAGTAAAACCAAATTTCATTACCAAAGCAACGAAATTACATCGAGTTCACAGTTTCATACGCAATGAAAGTAATGACGAATGCCAGAATATAAACTGATCCAAGCAAATGGTCACAAAGGGAACAGATGCCTGGATCAAACTACCAAAAACTCCTAGAAGTTGGGCTATAAAGTGTCAGACCAAAACAACCCCGCACCTCAACAGGGGTCTCCACCAAGGACATTACACCAGACAAACATCAGATTTAGACTAAAACAGAACTACTCCTAGACACTGCAAAGCTGCATACAGAACTCCATCACGCATCTGTTTCAGAGATATAAACTGCAACAAAACATGATTGTTCCTTATCATTCTTCCCAGCATTGTTTGAGCCCTCACTATTACATATTCACTGGTTGGCAACTCTGTATATGCATAAAAGAAATTAACCATGGACTTTGATGTTTGAGGTCAGGCAGCAGAAAGCAAGGACAACAGACTCTTGTATTGCAACAAAAAACTAACAGGCAAGCATGGACTGGACATGTTTCAAAGTCACTAGAATTTAAGCGGATCACAATTCTCAGTGCCTCAGCCAAATTTAATAGACAAGACAATATCAATTCTGAAAAAATCATATCCTTTCTGTTCGACCTCAATATGGAAAATCACAAGAGCACATATCAACAACACTAGCCACATCACAGCCCACATATGTACCTCAAATTTACTGTAGACTACAGGATGCGAACAATGAAATGTGTCGCCTGAGGACCCAACCAGACCCTAATCAAACAGATCATTAAAAATCTAAAGAGTGGAGCAGCACCAAAGCCCAAAGAAATTTCAAGAACTAGGACCCATTCATTTCAAGTACAGGTTAACCCTTTCAGGCCTCACTAATCAACTACCAGAACCCTAACTGCGCGCTACGCTAGGCAGAATATGGTGGTAAAAGGCAGGACAGGATACTAGAAAGGCAAAAATCACAAGGATATCACCACACACGAGCACTTGACATGAATTTACGTGCTGGTTGCCGTGTGCAGTGTGCTTGCTCCTACATACCGACTAGGAGGCATGGTGTTGATCTGGTCTGTAGCCGAGGGCATCGTACGAGTGGGAGAGCGAGGAGGAAGGTGTAGTGGGTTCGTCGGCGGGGAAGATGGGTGGAGTGGGCAGCGTCGGCACCTGCGAAGGGGCGGCCACGACGGCTCATCGGCGGGGAAGACCGGCGGAGTGGGCATCGTCGGCGCCTGCAATCACGAGGCAGCGGCGCTAGTTGCGAGTCGGCGGCGGCAGTTGCTGTGAACAACCTGTGCGGCGGCGGCGGCTGCTGCGATCTGCGAAGGGTAGAGTGGGCTGTGGCTGTGGGGGTCGGCGACAGATGGGAACGCTCCAGGGGAATCGATTAGGATTCGGGGACCGAGGGGACGTACACAATGCATCGCCGAGTTTACAGATTTACCCTCGGATGCAGCATCAAGTGTACTTGACATGTTGGACAGAAATGTCATTCTAACTTGAAAATTTGTGTATGTGGCGGGTTCATCGCAGTGGCTTGCCCAAATCTTGGCGCCTGACCGCCTGTTAAAATTATTTTTGGTTCCCTCACGGACTCACAAATAAAATACAGTTACATGGTAAAAAAAGGGTTTCAATGTTTTTAAAATGAGTTTGTTGCTAAAAGGTTACTATAGTATTTTTATAATATATTATTTTACCCCCATACATTAATATTTAAGAAAAGAGTTTTATAGAACCAGTATTATAAATTTAAATTTAACCCAGTCTATAGAAAAAAGATACCAACATTTGTGACATCAAATAAGTACCATTAGATTATTTCTGAAATTTCATCCACATATTACAAGGTGAAAAGCTACTTTTCTAATGAGTTTAGGGTTTTAGTATTTTTAAAATATATATGCTTTATTTGAAAACACACTTTCCTTTCTTTCCTACCCACTAGTAGGTTTCAAGGTGAATGATAGGCAACATTACCTTTTTACATAAAAAATTAATACACTCTTGTTTTGACTTTTTCACATATTTAAAGATATGAGCTCATGTGAAACATATGTCATTATTAGCACTTTTTAGGAAAAGTTTCAAAATGTATTTATCTAAAGTTCTATTCCCCCGCAAAATATAAGACATTTTGGCTTTTATAGATACATTGCTTTTATTGTGCATCTAGACAAAGTGTATATCTAAGTGCATAACAGAAGCCATGAATACAAAAAAAATCAAAATGACAGTAATTTGTAACCGAGAAAGTAGATGTTAATATGATTTTATAAGAAAATGTTCAAATTTTTCTTTATGATACTTTTCCAAGGATGGTATAAACATGTGTATGTAATCAAGTTACCAAGGTGCACCTAGAAATTTGGTAGAGATGATAGAGTTGGCTAGAGAGGCAATATCACCTATGTGGGGAACTAATCACATCAACCCAATATATTATATCCATTATTAGACCATAAATACAAATGTCACGTACACTACAAGCTCATTCCGATAATATGTCAGACATAAATAACATAATAAATGTATAGATGTTTTAAAATTATTCACCAAGTTAATTGGTATGGCGATTCAGAAAAATTGCATAAGGCTACATTGGAACCTAGGCCCTCAAGGGTTGTAGTTGGAAGAATTACTACTAGGCTATACAAATATGTTTGATTAAGTAGAAGTTTAAAAGACATTTATAGGATTGTGGGCACCCTAGAGAAATTCTCGGTTGTTCTCGGCAACACACAAGCACACATGGATATGCCGGGAGAAGCCACCCTGTGAAGGCCAACCCAACAGCAATTCTTCGATTAGAATTAACACTAGTCCACTTAGATTTTAGTGTTGGAAAATAAGATTAGTCCACACAGGTGTCGTTGGATTTGAGCGGCGCCATGAGCGGGGAGGGGGGGCTAGGGAGCGGAGTAGCTGGGGTGGGGCGGAAGGAAGAAGAGAGAGTGGTCGAAATGGGTGTGGTCGGAAGGAAGAATAGAGACATCAAGACTATATACTTCTCCAATCATTATCCTTCTAATTAGAGTTATTAGGACTGGACTGGAGATCAAACTGGTCCACCTCTAGCCACTCAATCGCTCCTCACCAACAGTCTTCATTTCTCCAACCATAATAAAATTACTCAAGTAACTTTATTGATTTAGGAAAGAAGTAACTTTGGTGAATTAACATGAAATACGCCAAATTACCAATACAACTTACATGAAAAACACAATTTAACCATTATTTTATACGGTTGTTTATGTAAAACGATTAGTTATGTTTGCATTCAATAATGCATTTTCTAGAATTTTTATATTTTTTGCCATGCAAATAGTCCCAGCTATGAGTGCAATGTTTGCCGTGATGAAGATGTTCTATACTCGTCACGATACCCAAAACTTCTAGCAAGAGTCCTATACCACTTGTAAGGATAGGCTCATGAGGGCCGAAACTGCATAGCATAAGCTAAGGAAGCATGTGCACAAGCACAAAAAGGCAGCAAGTGAGGCTTGATGGGAAACTGTTCAGGCATATGTAGCATTAGGGAAATCTCCACACACAGATGGAGCAAGTTGATCAGCAGAGAGATACTGCCCAAGAGGCAAGAGCTGACGATCAGGCAGTGCTAGCAGGACTCCAGGAGTAGCTAGGAGGCCGCTCACATCGAGGCACTCATAGCTACGCGCCAGTGGATCCAAGCAAACAACCGTGCAGCCCTAGCAGAAGCAGCACAAAATAGACCCAAAGCCCTAACCATGCAGTAGGACCGTGTCAAGAGGGATTTAGCGCCAGCAGCTTGCATAGACCCTAGAATGTGGTGGTTGATCTTCAACATGAGGTGCATTTTCTGAACAACCAACTGCACCTGATCCTATATGAGGAAGAAGAAGATCCACAGATGTTAGTTGAAGATGAAGGTTGGGAGGAAGAAGAAGTGGAGCTAGAGGACGAGGACGATGCTATCTCCAACCTTGATAGTGAGCACGCTGAAGATTAGAGTCGCCTAGTGACTAGTTAAAGCACTAGATGTATCCCTGTTATTCATGTAATGGACTTGTAGCTTAAAGTTTGGTATTCATGATTTAACTTCGGTGTAATATTGGCACTTTGCATGTTGTCTCACTATGGATTGAGCTTTGATGAAATTCCAGTTTCATTTTACTAGTGGATTATGACATGCATATTAACACGTTGCGAGTACGATAAGTGATCTAATTGGTGATGTCATGTTGCGAGAATGGATGATTATGCCTCTATTTTATTGTGTGAATTTAAGATTCTCTCAAGTAATTTTAGTTTGGCATGATTACACAATTCATCTGCAATCTATTGACATCATCCAATAATCACTTATTATTGCAACTTGTAGATGACTTGCACTCATGTTGGGGCAAGCACCTAGCCAGGGTGGCAACGATGGTGACTTACCACCACCATCGTCACCATTTACGAATGAATTCTTTGCATAGTTCCTAGATAATTAGAGAGCCATGGAGGATACACTATGCCTCATTGCACAGAACACCGCTCATGCCCATCAGCAACATCAAGGGCCTAAGCCAAATCAATACAGCTCTTTCAAGGATTTCCAAGACATCAAGCCTCCTATCTTCAAAGAGGCTAAAGAACCACTCTAGGCTGGATGAATGGCTTAACACGATAGAGCAGAAGTTCTATCTATTGAGGGTTACTGAGCATCTGAAGGCTGAATATGCATTCGATAAACTGTAGGGACCGGCCAGGGATATGGTGGACCCATTTCCTGTCCTCTTTACCTGACAACTCATAGGTCACATGGAGTAGTTCAAGTTAGCCTTTAGGGGACATCACATTTCCCTAGGGCTAATGCAGCATGAAAGCTGTCGAGTTCATTGAGACTCACACAAGGGACCAAGACCCTTACCGAGTATATGCATGCCTTCAACAATTTGTCCCGATACACCCCAGGGTTCATCGATACGGAGGAAAAGAAGACAGAAAGCTTCAAGAGAGGTCGTGGCACTAAGCTAATGAAAACTATGTCCAACTCAAGGTGTGCCACCTATAATGATTTCGTTAGTGATGCCTTGACCCATGAGAACCAGAACAATTTGCATGCAACAGCGAAGGGCCACAAAAGAGCAGCTAAGGCTTAAGAATAGTTTTCTCTATGCTTCTATAATAGTTGTAAGTCCTGTTGTAATTATGTTCGATACATAATAAAGCATTATTCTTGATATTCTCCATATTTGTCGCTATATGTGTCGTGTGGACATCCTAGGCACACAAATAGTTAGCGCTTGGTATTCTTTGGAAAACTAGGTGCGACAACAGATTCATACCAAACCATGAATGGGCATAGCTTCTTTCTTGCAAAATGTTAATGGACACATACCTGAGGGAATACAACAAATTTGAAATATGTGTTGTTATCCATAATTTGTGTGGTTCTCATCTATGCTAATGAAAAGGTGGTTTTTGAATTACTTTAGCATAGATTGTTTATCATGTTTGATAATGAATTTTTATTTGTTCACTGCATTCAAGCATGGTTCAAGGCAAAGGTATCTTGCAGCAAAAGACAAAGTGAATGAATTTTGATACTCATAGTTCTTCCTTCAATGAAGTATGAGCTGTGTCTTCTTTTGCACAGAGTTGTTGGAGTTCATCACATGCCTTGATTTATCTCCGATGTGAATTCATCTCTTGACCTACCCATATTGAATTTGAGAGTTTTCTACAGGGGTTAGTCCAACAAAGTATCCAATGTCTACACAAGCAAATTTTAGTTCAATAACCAAACTAGACTCCAAGTCTAATTTGATTAAGGAAGACTATTTAACCTAAGCACCACACTTAATTTAAAAAGCCTTTGGAAGTATGTCCAGTACTTCCAAACCTAAGCATACTATGGCAGACAAAGGGAGCATGAAAGCACTTTTAGACATTTGCTTATATGGAGATGAAAGAGTATGATCATGGTGGGTGATTTTTTGTAAGATAAAGGATGCAAGTGGTATTGATATATGTGTAGAACTAAACATGATGTGGATTTGATATGACAAAATTTAAACTAAATGAGATGGATGCATGGATAAAGTAAACATGCAATGGAATGCAAAATGTTAAAAGATAACTACTCATCAAGTTTAAAGTCCATGAGCAAGACTATCTCACCTTTCTTGATCATACTTACCATGACTCACATGATGGAATTTGTGAGTAGTGCACCATATTCATCACTTGAGATGTGATTTGAATTTTTGTGACGTCAACCCTTTTCTCCAATCTACTCATGGTTAGAATAATATATATCTCTATACAAACCTATGAGATGATAGGGTTCCGGTGTTGATGGATCTTTGAATGTTTTGGCACCCTGGGGTTCTTCAATGTTTCCTCTTTTCTTGCGGAAGCTTGCTAGAAGGTCAAAACGACATCTGATGTCCATTCTTATTCCACAATTCAACAGAATAGGGGTAATCCTACTAAAGCTAGTGGTATATTAATGATCTAAATCTTTACGCAAATTGTTTCCCTGGCAACGGCGCCAAAAATGCGTATTGGTATTTATAAGTGCAAAAAGAATATGAAGGATTCTACAAGCGCATAGAATACCATTGTAGCATTTTACCAGGAGTATTCCAAGTATCGTTATTTGTATTTTACCACAGGGAAACAATGGAGTATAGACTTGTTGAGTAATAAAGGAATATCTATCAGTCAGCATACAAGCATACTAGAGCAAGGGCTAAAGCTAATGATAGGAATTATGTATAATGACACTCAGGAGATAGATCACTAAGATAATGTAAACTAGTAAACTCGGGAGAGCAACGCGTGAGGTAGATTCCTATCATATTCTTATTACAGGATCAAAGTATATATATATATTTGACTATAGCTAAGACTAACTCTACTCTTGTGCACTTTGGGATGCCGCTTAGATAGTAGAGCATCCACAAAAGATGTCATAGAACCGACCAATTTATAAGAGCACAAGTACAAAAACAATCGCCGAAATGATCAAATTCTCGCACTTGAGCCCATATAAACCCGGTAGTCAACTGAAATCTCGAAAGATTTCAAACCAACTTGCATACAACCAAGATCACAGTAATTCAACATAACATATCATACGTTACAACATTTCGCAGACGGTTTGCAAATAGATTGCATCACCTTAGAGTCATCGTTATTACAAAACAAGTGTTGTAAAGTACGCGAAAGCAAATAGTTTGACTTACACACCCGAGTTCAAATACAAATACTGGTTTGTTGATCACAACCCACAAAAGCATTCGGATAAGGGAAACAGAGATCATGCCCATGATCTAGTCTTCGTCACCCGCCGGGTGGAGACAATACTTATAGAATCCCTGATATAGAAGGTCATCTGCAACAAGAGGGAATAAACCCTAAGTACGAGAATGTACTCAGCTAGACTTACCCGTCAGAAACCAAAACAAATGACACCAAGGATCATGCATAGCTTAATTTAGTAGATCTGGCTGACACTTTCTTTTTGCGGAAAAGCATAAGTAATAAAGATCAACTCTTGACCTGAACTAGCAGTGACTTTTAGCCATTAACCTGTCATCTATATTAGCACTTGTACTAAGAAATCATTTGATTAAGATGCAAACATTAATAACCATATCAGGTATAATTCTTGGCAACATTCCCATTATCATCCATTTAACTATATCATTAAATTAATTGAATCTACGTTGCCGCTGCTCAGTCAAGTCCTCACTATCCAGGAGAGATGGCGATTCGAATCGTTTCCTATCTAGCTAGAGGGGTATTCCTAAACACAAACCCTGCTTCCCCCATCAGGGTCGCAAATGAGTCACCTTTGGTACAACTCAGGAGAAAAATAAAAGAAAAGACGCGGGTCCAGGCTGCCCTGCATTCTTAGAGAACCACTCTGCCAGAAAGTGTAGGATTTTAAGCACCTGACTCCCCTTGGGCTTACGCCAATGCCTCTCCACACATCCTTACTACCTCCAGAATGCATCCAATCCCCATGGTTCCTGGCCTGAGTTAAGCTACTCGGCTTCACGGTCGGAACGACTTATCCGGCCAGCTAGGCCACAGTTTGCATGCAACAGCGAAGGGCCACAAAAGAGCAGCTAAGGTAGGCACCTCAGAATCTTCCTAGTCTAGAGCTCTAGTGGCAGCTAGGCCACAGTTTTGTCCACCAGCGCCTAAGTTTAGGCCCCCTTCGCCAAAAGCTCAAGCCAATCGCCCCTAGAAGACATTCCGCATGGCGTTCACCATTGCCCTACCCAAGGGAAACGAAGGGCAAGGAAGCTCAGTAGGACCAAGGAGTAATCAGCCATGCCTCAACTGTAACCAGTTGGGCCATTAGACCAAGGAGTTCTCCCATCCCAAGAAGAATGGCAATCAAAACTAGGGTAATGAGAAACAGACAAATCCAAAGGCATTTCCTAGATATGTGCATTACATAGCTATTGAAGAAATCCCTGCGGGAGAAGTTGTAACCGCTGGTATGTTTCTTGTTAACAAACATCCTGCCATTGTTTTATTTGATTCTAGAGCTTCTCATTCATTTATGAGCCAAGCATTTGCATCTAAGTATGATCAGAAAATAATTGAGGTAAACAAGGGTGGTTATAGTATAAGTTCAGCTGGGGCTACTATCTCTACAAATTAGATAGTCAGAGATGTGCTCATCTTGATACAAGAGAAGGAGTACATAATGGATCTGATAGTATTGCTCGGATTAGCCATAGATGTGATCTTAGGCATGAGTTGGATGAGTGACCATGGAGTTCTCATTAACACATCCACTCGAACAATCATGTTGAGGGAACCTAAGGGGGAGGGTGCTTTTCTAGTGCCACTTCCTAGAAGTTTTGATCTCCAAAACTTGCCTTGTGCTATCCAAGCCACTACCCTCTATGATATTCTAGTAGTTTGCGAATTTAATGATGTATTTCTAGATGAATTATTGGGTTTACCACCGGATAGGGATGTGGAATTTAAGATTTAGTTAGTGCCAGGTATGGCACCTATCTCAAGAAGACCCTATAGGATGCCACCAAATGAGTTAGTTGAACTTAAAATTTAGCCCCAAGAACTTTTGGACAAAGGTCTCATTCGACCTAGTTCATCTCCATGGGGATGTCCAGCTCTATTGTAAAGAAGAAGGACAAGTCCTTGAGAATGTGTGTGGATTATAGGCCGCTTAATGCTGTGACCATTAAGAACAAGTATCCTTTGCCTCGTATTGATATCTTGTTTGATCAACTAGCAAAAGCAAATATATTCTCTAAGATTGACTTGAGGTCCGACTATCATCAGATTAAGATCAGGCAAGAGGATATACCTAAAATAGCTTTCTCCACTAGGTACGGCTTGTATGAGTATTTGGTCATGTCTTTTGGACTAACAAATGCTCCTGCCTACTTCATGTACTTGATGAATTCAGTATTTATGCCCATGCTTGACAAGTTTGTGGTTGTATTTATCGATGATATCTTGATTTACTCAAAGAATGAGGCAGACCATGTAGAGCATCTGAGAGTTGTTCTATCTAGATTCAGGGAAAATAAGTTATATGCCAAATTCAGCAAGTGTGAATTCTGGTTGAGCAAAGTACCTTTCTTGGGTCACATCTTATCTAAAGATGGAATTTTTGTAGACCCATCTAAAGTACAACAGGTCAAGGATTGGAAGGCCCCGACTTTGGTTCATGAAGTTCAGAGATTTCTAGGGTTGGTAGGCTACTATCATCGCTCCATTCCCGATTTCTCCAAGATAGCTAAACCCATGACTAGACTTCTTTAGAAGGATGAAAAGTTTAATTGGACGCTGGAGTGTGAAGCTACTTTTCAAACCCTACGGACCTTATTAACTACAGCTCCTCTTTTAGCACAACCCAACATTGAAAAGCCTTTTGATGTGTTCTATGATGCATCGGGTACAAGTTTGGGGGGTGTGCTCATGCAAGAAGGCCAAGTTATTGCCTATGCTTCTTGACAATTGAGAAAGCATGAAGTCAATTATCCTACACATGATTTAGAGCTCGCAGCAGTTGTTCACGCCTTAAAGATATGGAGACATTATTTGTTGGGAAACATATGTCACATATACACTGACCACAAAAGTCTCAAATACATCTTCACTCAACCTGAGCTAAACATGAGACAACATAGGTGATTAGAGCTAATCAAGGACTATAATTTGGAAGTACACTACCATCTAGGAAAAGCTAATGTTGTAGCAGATGCACTTAGTCAGAAATCTCATTGTAACACTTTAGAAGCCTTGTTGGAAGATGGAATTAATTTGTTACATCCTGTTGTGCTACACAATATCACTATCAGCTGCTCACTTGAGAGCAAAATCATTGAACTACAGAAGACATATGTAGGTGTGTTTCACATCAAGAGCAAAATGAAGGAACAAGAACCCAAACATTTTAGGTTGGATGAAAGAGGTGTGCTATGGTTTGAGGATAGACTTGTGGTACCAAAAGATCGAGAGCTTAGAAATCAAATTTTAGATTAAGCTCATTGATCTAAGTTGTCTATCCATTCGAGTAGTAGCAAAATGTACTAGGATTTGAAAACCCATTTTTGGTGGACCAAGACGAAGAAGGAAATCACCGCCTATGTCGCTTGGTGTGATAATTGCAGTAGAGTCAAGGCCATTCATTTGAAATCTGCTGGATTACGGCAACCTTGGCTGGAAATGGGAGGAAATAAGTATGGACTTTATTACCGGCCTCTTGTTGACACAACAAGGTCACGATTCCATATGGTTCATTGTAGATTGCCTTACTAAGTCAGCACATTTTGTACCAGTTAACACAAGGTATCTAGATGGGAAGTATGCTGAGCTATATGTTTCTCAGATCATGAGACTACATGGAGTACCATAATCTCAGATCGGGGACCACAGTTTACTGATTAATTGGAATAGTGCAGCTAGAATGGGTAGGTTATTGCCATATTCATTCCTGTGGCAATAAAACCAACAGTGTGTAGTGAATGATGTCCTTGTGCTTAGGCTGAATGCTCAAAAACATGAACCTAAATGCTCAAATGTGGTTTCCTCATTGTCAAGGACAGACCAAGGAACTGATAATACTGATCATATGTCCTTTAATCAATTTGATGTTGTCCAAGGTTTCTCTGATCAGCACTATGCAAATACTTTAGCAGGAAAGGTATGTTGTCATTTTGTGAACATTTTTCCTAATATATTATATCCAACCACAATTTTCCAACCTCATTATGTGTGACTAGGTCACCAAAGATTGGGCGAAGGCAATCCAAAGAGAATGGAATCTTCTATAGAAAACCTACCTAGTCAGTTTATGCTGATTGCATTTTTGTCGACTTTTTGTTTCCTATTTTCACCAAACTGCCACAAATTGTAGTTATAGAGAATTCAAAGGAGACACCATGGTGCCTACATAATCATAACTTTTAGAATTTTAATGAAACTTCTTTTCCATAGTAATCTTGTCATGCTAGCATATTACACATGTTTAGAACTAAGTATTTTATATTAGGCAACATTCAGAAATGTAAGAAATCTGGATTTGTGAAATCATGTACACTTATGTCACTCCTCACACATGTCATGTCTGTATGATTGATATTGAAGCAATAATCCGTATTCTTAATAGGAGAATTTACACCTAAAATCAGCTGATCTTTGTTGCTGTTAACTTGTAGCATTTTATTGAAACTTATTTTCCATAGTACTTTTGTTGCTGTCAACTTATAGCATTTCGAAAAGTTACAAGGCAGACTTGAAAACCAAGAGGCTGAGAGGGAAGCTGAAAGGGAAGAACATAGGTGTCAGATTCAAGAAAGAAGTTGGCAATGCAGAGGTGAATTTTTTGTAACTTCACTTCCTGTGTACTTTAGCTTATTTAATGCGAGCAACCAGAGCGAACATTTGAACCTGCAAATGGTAGCAGAATACATTGCCATTATTGTAAGGAAAAAATTGATCATATAACCTTTTAATGGGTAATTTTACTTTGGATGAATTTGCAAAACTATTAGTCTTTAGTTTATGATTTCAAATTGCTTGCCTTCTAAATGGTTCAGTCCATGCTGCTATTGCCAAAATAATACAATTTCAGTTTACTTGATGCATATACCAATGTTAATGATTTTTTTCAGGAGCAAGTTAGAGTTTGAGTGGAGTGCACAACCGATGGGATGGTCAATGTCAAGCCAACCTCCTTATAAAAAAACAAAAGAAAAACTTCAAGCCAACCTTTGCTACAGTGCTAGACATAGCTCATTACATTTTGATGTGTTAAAACTAGCTAGTGTGTGTTGGATACCTTATGTGTTTCAGCTGTGCACATGTTATCGACTAAGTTTGACATTGGATGATTTCATTAATGATTTGTACGAACAAAGCACATTTTGGTTTAATGGATGGCTAAATGCTTCATTCATCATATATTGTTCGGTGTGCAATTATTGTTTGAAGCTACCAAACAAAGCGTTGCAATATGGACTATCGGCATAATAATTTGGTGTTGCAATATATGCTATACCAACAAACTAATGGTGTGGCAAAAAACCTCGTACCAATGAAATAGTGGGCGTGGTAAAAGAGTCCAAATTTTAGTGACACAATAGTAAGCGTGGCAATAGAGGGTCCAAGTATAGCAACCAAGTATTGATCGTGGCAATAGAGAGGCAATCTCTAGCATCCAAACATTTATCATGGCAATAGAGGGTTACACCTATAGCAAACCCAATGTTTAGTGTGGCAATAGAGAGGCCAACTATAGCAACCAAATATTTGTCATGGCAATAGATGGTTTCACTTATAGCAACCATAGAGATAGCGTGGCAATAGAGGGTCCATCTATTGCAATGCTATTGATGCGTCGCAATAAGGTCTATTGCAATACTGATTGTCGTTGCCAGTGCACCTATTGCCACTCTTTGGGTGTGTTGCAATAGGTATCTTTGGCAACGCCGGGTGTGTTGCAATAGTTACAGTTACAACACCCATGGTGGTTGCTTGTACTATGGCTTGCAACACTCCATTATGTTGCAACAACATTCCATTGTGTTGCAATAGGGGAAAACTTATTGCAACACCAAAATGAATGGTGGTGCAAACTTTAGACCACGGTTATAGTGGCAACGCCTCCCAACCAATTTTTTGTGTTGCAGTTTTGTCTATTGCAACCATTTTTGGCATATTGCAACACTTTTAGGCCATTGCATCAGGGATAAATCCTTGTAGTGAATCAGAGCTTTTCTCTGATATGATTCGTTTAGATTCACCTTCTATTTCCATTTGCTGCCAAATTAACAAAGCTCCTTTTGATGCTCTTTATAATCGAGTTGTGGGTGATAATATCATGTCTACATCTTTTGCTCATGATTTATTAAAACACATGCCATTAACCCCAACAACAAAGTTGTTGAAAAGTCTTTTAGGAGACATTCTCCCAAGTTTTGTTATACTTTATGTCCTCCCTATCTAGGTAAAAGGAACCATGGTTCATTTGAGCTTCTATATCTTTGATATCATAGAGTTTGATCTGTTGATAGGACAATCAATTGAAAGACTTATTCAGGAAGGACAAACGAGGAATTTGAAAATAAGCTTTGGTAAAAACTTTAAACTTTTTGTACCCATCACTCATTCTCTAAATGCTGAGTCTGAGCCAAGTCCCGAGCAAGACCCAATGAAGAGGTTAAGGTCACATCTCTTGATGACTTGATCGAACCCAACCTTGAAGATGACGCCCAGTTCTTCATCGAAGAGGTGGACAACAATCTTATGGAACTAGAACCCTTAGATGAATTGCTGGAACCACCTAAGCCTTCCATCAAACTTAAACCCCTGCCTTCTGGTCTTAGATATGCTTTTCTCAATAATGTTCAGGATTTTCCTATGATCATAAGTGATAAACTTTTCTAGGAAGAGACCCTCCGCTTGATAACTGTCTTAGAAAAGCATCGCTCTACTTTTGGCAACTCGCTCCAAGATCTTAAGGGCATTAGCCCTGCTCTTTGCACCCATCGCATCCCTACATACCCTAATTCTATACCTTCTAGGGAGCCATAGCGTAGGCTTAACAATGCGATGAGAGAGGTTGTTAAGAAAGAGGTTTTGAAACTCTTGCATGTTGGGATCATCTATCCTGTTCCATATAGTGAGTGGGTAAGCCCTGTTCAGGTTGTGCCTAAAAAGGGAGGCATGATTGTTTTTAAAAAATGAAAAGAATGAACTAATCCCCCAAAGAACCGTCACTGGATGCTGGATGTGCATTGATTACCGAAAACTTAGAAAGGCAACAAAGAAAGATTATTTTCCATTGCCCTTCATTGATGAAATGTTGGAGCGACTAGCAAATCACTCTTTCTTCTGTTTCCATGATGGGTATTTAGGTTATCACCAAATACCAATCCATCTTGATGACCAAAGCAAAATCACCTTTACATGTCCATACGAAACCTATGCTTATCGTAGAATGTCTTTTGGACTATGTAATGCTCTAGTTTCTTTCCAAAGATGCATGATGTCTATATTTTCTAATATGATTGACGAATCATGGAAGTTTTCATGGATGATTTTTCTATTTATGGAAAAACTTTTGATGATTGTCTTGAAAATTTAGACAAGGTTTTGCAAAGATGTGAAGAAACGCACTTAGTCCTTAATTGGGAAAAATGTCATTTCATGGTTAGAGAAGGCATAATGCTTGGACACTTGGTGTCTGAACGAGGGATTGAGGTAGATAGAGCTAAAATTGAAGTAATTAAACAATTACCTCCACCCATAAATATCAGAGGGATTCATAGTTTTGTTGGTCATGCAGGGTTTTACCGCTGCTTCATAAAAGATTTTTCACATATTGCTAGACACTTATAAATCTTTTTGCCAAGGATGTTCCCTTTGAATTTGATGATGCATGCTTAAAATCTTTTGAAATTCTTAAGAAAGCACTCATCTCTGCACCAATCATTCAACCCCCTGATTAGTCATTACCTTTTGAAATCATGTGTGATGCTAGTGATTATGCTGTGGGGGCAGTTTTGGGTCAAACAAAAGATAAGAAGCATCCTGCAATGGCTTATGCTAGCAAAACTCTAATAGGACCTCAACTTAATTATGCAACAACTAAAAAAGAACTCCTGCTATTGTTTTTGCTATTGATAAGTTTAGATTGTACTTAGTAGGAGCTAAGGTGATTGTTTATACTGATCATGCTTCTTTAAAATACCTGCTCACTAAGAAAGATGCTAAACCTAGACAAATAAGATGGATTTTGCTACTCTAAGAATTTGATTTAGAAATAAAAGATAAAAAAGAGTAGAAAATTATGTTGCCGATCATTTGTCCAGAATGCAATTTGAAAATCCATAGGAATTACCCATCAATGATTCTCTACGGGATGACATGCTCTTCAAGATCACGAAATCCGACCCCTGGTACACAAATATTGTCAATTTCATGGTTGCAGGTTATGTACCACCAGGGTAGAACAAAAGGAAGCTTATTTTTGAAAGTCGTCTCCACATATAGGATGAGTCATACCTCTTCAAAGTCTGCTCTGATGGCCTACTTAGGAGGTGTGTACCGGCAAAAGAAGGCCTCAAAATCATCGAGCGATGACACTCATCACCATATGGAGGGCATTATGGTGCATTCCGCACTCATTCAAAGATCTAGCAAAGTGGATTCTTTTGGCCAACCGTGTATGAAGATAGGAAGGACTTCATCTGGAGGTGTGGTTTGTGTTAGAGGCACCGGATCATCAATTCAAGAGATGGCATGCCACTCACCAACAACCTCCAGATCGAGCTCTTCGATGTTTGGGGTATTGTCTACATGGGACCATTTCCAAAATCAAAGAATTATGAGTATATCTTGGTGGCAGTTGACTATGTCTCCAAGTGGGTTGAAGCTATGCCATGTAGAGCTACTGATGCAAAGAACTCCAAGAAGATGTTTGAAGAAATAATATTTCCACGTTTCAGAGTTCCAAGAATGGTGATTAGTGATGGAGGCACTCACTTCATTGACAAGAACTTTCGCAAGTACTTGTCAAAACATGGGATCCGTCACAACATCGCTACTCCGTATCACCCTCAGACAAGTGGCCAAGCAGAAACATCGAACAAATAAATCAATAACATTTTGCAGAAGACGGTCAATGAGATGGGGACTGCATGGAAGGATAGACTACCCGATGCACTATGGGCTTACAGAACAGCCTATTAAACACCACTTGTGATGTCACCATACCAACTTGTTTATGGGAAGACATATCATGTACCTGCTGAGCTAGAATTCAAGGCTCACTGGGCCATCAAACAATGGAACATGGACTTGGAAGCTATAGGAACCAGGAGAAAGATGCAACTCTCTGAGCTTGATGAATGGCATGAAAAAGCATATCACAACGCCAAGATATACAAGGAGAGAACAAAAAGATGGCACAATAAGAGGATCAAGAAGAAGGAGTTTGCTCTAGGAGATAAGGTATTACTTTTTAATTCTAGGGTGAAGTTATTCGGGCATGGAAAGCTTTGGAGCAAATGGGAAGGACCATTCAAAGTTATAAACACTTCGTTGCATGGAGCGGTTACACTTCAAAATGATAAAGGTACGTTATTCAAGGAAAATGGTCACCATCTCAAGATCTTTCTAGAACCTGAAAAACCACCTAAGGATTTGGATGAGGTAGATTTTATTATTTTAGCATAGATTTACACCTCTGCCCTCCTCCTTATGATTCGTAATGCGACAACATATTTTTTTGGGATTAGTTAAGCATTAGAAACCATCGTGTGAAAGATGACCATGAGGTGGCACTAGGGTGGGGCTGACTGGCCCCACTGTCATGCCGATCGGCCCACATGTCAGCCGCCTGCCTTCGCTCAATTAGCTCGTGAACCTTCTGGTGTTTTCTTGTAGAAATCTCTAGATTTCTAAGCCATTCGGTTTTCTCTCGTTACGAGACTCCTAATGGATAGATCTTGACCCCTGCTGCCCTTATCTACCCCTATATAAACATGCCCTTACTTGCCTCCAAAGCCATCCCAACAAGTTTCTCATCTCCAGCACAACAAAGCTTTCCTCCTCTCAAGTTCCAATGGCTGGTAGAGAGATCGTCCCATTCGGAGTTGATCTCAACAAGAAGCCTGACGCTCTAGCGCTGGGCGTCATTCTGCCATGAGAGATAGCTCCTATTCCCTCCAACTAGTCCTATTTCACCCAAGCCATTCATCATCTAGTGTTCGCTCCATAGTCGCCGCATCTACTTCTTAAAGACAAGCCACGTCAGCCGAAGGCGCCGAAGCTAATCAAGGTGCCAAAGGAGATCAACCTTCTACCACCCAAGCTGAACGAGACGCTAACAGGGGTGAAGACCAACAAGTTCAAGGATGTCACCTATGCTAAGTACAAGTCAGTCATGCCACATGTGGCCATAGATGGTGTTCATGCTGCACCTGAGCAAGTCAAGATTGTGTCGCCAAAGGAAAAGAAGAAGAGGGCGCCACCTGCCGCCCAAGAAAAAGATGAAAAGCGCCAATGGATGACCATTGCTATGCTGCATGACAAGGTCCAAACCCTTGCCAAGTATACCCATCCTCTATAGCATAGGATCAATAGAGAGCATATCCATCACAAGAATCTAGAATATGAGCTTACTATCCTACACCGCTATGTTGTCAACCAGGAAAAGTATAAGGATTGAGAGTTAGGTCGTTGATCGATAAGGGATGCTTAGGTCAATTATTTAGGTCCTTTGCTTAGATTGATTGTTTAGGTTGTTATAGGTTAAAGTTTGTGATAGCTAGTTTGTCTAGGTTGGATTGTAATAAAAGTGCCTTATGATATCAATGAAATCTTATTGCTATTATCTGCTATCTATTTTTTTGTATATGTGTTTGTCTCCACATGTTGTGCATAAACAGGAAACAAGTGTGGGGGAGGCACACCGTGATAACAAAACGAGATCCGATCACGAAAATCATGAATTTCAGAAAGCAACGGAACAAGAATCATGCTCGCCAAAGTTGGACCCAAACGGGCTTCGGGACAAGCCACCGGGTCAACCCTATGGGTTAGCCGGCCTAGCCCAGTGGCTGCTTGTCTCGTGCTTCGTCCACGGTTAGGTTTACATCCTGTATGATCCATTTTTGCTTATCTTGCTTTCTGTTTCAAACTGAATTGAAAATCCTTTGATAAAAGAACTTTAAAATGTGAGGAAAGATTATTTCAATCATGACTTAGGGATAAACTCACATAACACTTTTCCTAGAAGTCTTGCTACTGTTGGAAACTTATTGATAGGGACCCCATGTTACTTAAGTTGTTGTTGAATGAGATATAGTAGAATAATGAGAACTTGATTCTTGATGTCTCGTCATTGGAGAATTTTATTTAAAAAAATAAAATAAAACACCTCTCCTTTGTGGTAAAGCAATGTCCTACTAGAGACAAATATGATATATAGACTAGGAAAACCTTCTACATATATTACTTATCATTGTTTTGAGTTTGGTCAAACCTTATGACCCTTGTTGAGAAACTTATCTTGCTCTCAAGATCAAGATCATGTACACTCCACATATATCTGCTGCTCCTACACTGAGGGTATGCAACAACATGCTTTCCATCCACCCAAAAATGTTCTACTCTTACACTAGGAGTAGACACAAAAATATGTTTGTTAGGATTCCACCAAATAAATGCTCCAAGTTCTTGTAAATGTCTCTCTTAAAAGTTCTGTTGCAAAAAGAGGCATGGGCTATGCAAAAGTATAAGTAAAAAAATATTGAGACAAAATGGACAAGTATCCGATATATTGAAAACAATGGGTACAAAGATACCCGCCATGAAAAAAAGAGAGGAGAGAAAGATAGCCCCTGCTCTCTCACAAAAGTTTTTTAAGTTTCAATCAAGAGAGGTATGTTTGAAGGAGCATAGTAGAATTAGGTTAGCCACCATATATATACATCCACACACATGCACATCTTGATCTAAGAGTATGACATTTTTCTCCTTGGATCCTTATTTTGACTTTACAATATATGCGATGCAAGTATGTTTCCATATTTATTCCTACCTGAGCTCCACATAAGCTTTTTAGAAGTAGGTAAAAGGAAGGCAAAGACATCAATGCCTTGGTAAGGATCCAAAAATACTACAAATTGGGTGATTTGAGAGTACCACAAAAGGAGAAGGTAAGCTATGTTTTGTTTTCAAAAATTCTAAAATATTTCTCCAATTGACTTTGACTGACGGAAGGTGGTGATCTGTATCAATCTGTTTCATTCTTCAACCGTCCAAAGTGTCATGGTAGACACTTTGAATCCTACAAAGCATGCATGACTGGGAATAGTATTATGTTGATGTCTTGTCCCAAGGTTATGTCTTAAGTAATCCATCCTTTTATCGAGGATGAGTAAAAGCCTAAGTGTGGGGGAGTTTGTTGACGGTAGTTAATAACAATAAAAACCATCAATATACCTTGCATAAATGACTAAAATGGATCACCAACATAGACTTAGGGGTTTAAACTGACAATTTCCACGAGTTTTGGTGAATCTGTTTTTAGCATAATTTAATCAGAAAACTATCAAGGAGACTTATTCGTCAAAGGAAATCACGTTAATCCATGATGGTACCTATGTGGGTGTTGGCATTTCTTAGCGTCACCACTAGGATTGGTGTTTCTAAGCAATGGCACCAGAAACGCTATGACGATATCTCTGAACACATGCAAAAATATTCCACAAGCGCATGGATATATCGTTGTAGCATTTCACTCAGAAGTATTCAGGTATTGTTTATTTATATTTACCCAAAGGAAGGCACGGTGTAAAAGTCTCTAATAAGGATATGGACAAGATAACCTGACTGCATAGTAGACCAAAGTTCATAACAGGGGTAATTCTAGATAGATAATGGATAGTGTGGCACACACACTCAAGCCAATCTCAAGGATAAAGATAAAAAGGAAGAATAAAGAATAAAAGAATAAACCAAAACTAGAGCAGGCTTATCTTTTATAGCTATGCTAAGATCAGCAGATCATACAAATACATAAATTTCTAATGGTAGAGATCCTAAGTTAAGATAGCTTTGGTCAATATAAACTTACTTCAGGCATCGGATCACACCTGGTCTGCCAGGTGAGGCCAACCTGTAGCTCTATGCCGTATCTGAATGTGGGGGATTACAAAGGATGGACAGGGCTATCACCACTTGCCGCCTACCCCTCAACCAGAGGATACAAGGCAAACGAAGGTAACTTCTAACATAGACACAACGTCTATGCTATTGGTTACTACTCTAGCAGTGGCTAGGAACTTTCATCTTTATCAGGAGTCCTCTTACTAGGGCATCCCCCACTGGGACAGACGACGAACCCACAAGAATATAATGACCAAAACTAATCTTAAAGTAGAACCTACTACCTCAATTTAGGTCTTGGTCTAAACATGTATGTATGAAAGATGAAGCATAAAGTTCTATATGCGAAATGAATAACATAAGAACTTAGCTCTAATTTCATAACATAGCTATATTGATAATATGAGAACAAAAACATAGAGGAATCCTTAATATTATTCATACCAAGAATTCTCCAAAGTACAAGCTCTCGAATGAAGCTTCTTGCCTTGCTCCAAATAAAACTACTAAGAATAGTAAAAAGATACAAGTGTGGGAGAGAGGCTCTTATGTGGTGTGTGAGGTATGAGAGGCCTCCCTCATCTATTTATAGCACTAGAATGGTTGATTTGGGTGTAGTTAAATTAGGAAACCGCCTTGCATCGTCTTTGCATGCCGCCATGTAACCGCCAGAGAAGAGAGAGGCCGAGCAGGCTTGGGGTCGCCACCGCCTTACGCATGTGGGCTCCTGGCTGGTCCTGGGTCTTCGCCATGGTGGTGCTTGTCCCAGTTGGATTGATTGGATGGGCCTTCTTCTATTTCCTTTGCGTGAATCTGCATTACGCTTTGTCTGATGGCGCATTTTTACTATAATTCCCTTGTATTCAACTATAAGTCCTGCAAAATATTAATTCTCCAATACAAGTGGAACTATGTCAATTGTAAAGGTATATGTGTGTAAAAGCATGTAGTTTCCTCCTTTTTGGATCATAGTTGGCGGTTGGATTTTGTCGATAAGAACTGCCAACAAAATCCCCCAAGTTTACCCTTTGCTCGTCCTTGAGCCAAATCCAAGATGTTGGTTGTTGATCAAGAGTTGCTTCTATGCCGATTACATTTCAAAAGTGCCATGCCTATAACAATGTTTTCTTCCTTGATTTGAATGAATTGGCATTCTACCCACCCATTATTATCTCGTTACCCACAGGGCTTTTTGCCTTCTCCAAGTCTTAGGTGGTTGCAAGATAGAACGGTTCACATAAATGCTTATCATTCATTCTTTGATCGACTTTTCTTTTGGAGGTTTTTAAAAGTTTTGCAAAATAAATATAAGTTCCTCAAATGATTCTCTTGATCACTCAATGTGTATGAAGATCCTCACCAAGGCATTTGATATTGCCTTTCTTTTCATCCTACTTATAAGGCCTTTTGTGGAATTTTTGGGTAGGGATGAAAGAGAGGCATACTTGCATCACATAATATTGCTAAGTCAAAAACCGGATCCAAGGAAATGCAAGTCATACAATTTGATCAAGATTGTGATGTGGAATGTTGAAATTTTTCCTAACTCTAAATATTTTTTTGTACTCCTTTGATCATGACTCTCTCCTTTTTTTGATAAATGCCTTTTATTTGAAAGTATGGGCTATCTTTCTTTTTCTTTTCTTCATGCTTTTTGGCATGGGATTTTTTTTCTCTCATGCTCTATGGCATGCATTTCTTTTTTTTCTCTCATGCTTTTAGCATGGATATTTCTTTCTTTCCCTTTTTTAAGCACAGCCCATACTTTTCTTTTGGCATATGAAAACTTTAGAGAGAGACAGATTCATGATAAAATGTATGGAGTAATTTTCTTTGGTGGACGAAAAGCATGTTTTTGTGTAACTCTCGGTGTAAGAGTTAGCATTTTATTTGTGGGTGTACGTGAACCTTGATCATGGGTGCATGACAAGAATCTCAACAAGGGTCACAAACAATTTGACAAAGCTCAACATGATAACAAGCAACTTATGTCTAAGGCTTTGAATTTGTATCATGTCATATGGCCTTGGTAGAAATTTTAATCATTGAGGAACTTTTTAATTTTAGCATTTTGAAAATAAATCTCCGGATGTCAAGTCTTTCTTAGAACAAAGTCATAGCAAATTTCCTTTGCACCATATCATACCTCGCAACAACTTAGACTAGATTAAGCATTTACAACCCACAAGTTTCAAGTTTTTTTAGGATGAGACATTTTTTAGCCAATAAACTCAAATCTTGGGGAAAGCTAAGTCATAAACTAGGCATAGTCAAAATATAAGACAGAGCAACTATTCATCATTTCAACAAGGATGAACTAACACATTTTTACTTCACATATGTGGAGGGGAAAAACTATCATTGTTATTATTATTATTTTTATTATTATTATTATTATCATTACTATTATTATTATTATCATTATTATTTATTATTATTATTGTATTATTTTTTTAATCATGGTTCACCAAACAAATTTTCATCTTTGTTGTCATCTCAAAGACTTACCCTCATGAAGTTGATAAATTCCTACAAGTGTTAGTCCATATGATCAACCAAAATCTACACTAGCAGTTTTGATGCAATGATCAAACTAGACACCATGTCTCATTTGATAAGGTAGGCTAATTAACCTAAGCACCATGCTTAAATTAAAAGGCCTATGGAAGCATGATCATTACATCCAAACTTTAAACTAAGCACCATGCTTAATTTAAAAGATGTATAACCAACACTCCCAGACCAAAACATGTTAGCATAGAGAGAGGAATCATTAAAGGATAAATAAGAATCATCCAACAGATATGAAAACATTGAATGGTACAAGAGAACCATTAGTTTTTTTCATCATTATTATATTTTTTTCTTTTTTTATGCAAGGTAACGGAAAATGGTGAGAGTGCAAGATACACGTTACCTTGTGGGGGTCCCCTCCCCCAAGCTAGCTCAAAGCCTAAGGTTCGGGGTTGTACCCCTGTGCTTCTTGGCTTCTCCTGCATGGTTAGGATATGGTAGATCACGACTGGACTTACCATCCCTCGTGATTACCGCATTGACATTCTCAAATGAAATTTTGGGTTGCCCCGGGATTTTTTCAAAATCAGGGGCAGGAATTGTAGTAGTAATTGGAGCTAGTTGGATTTCAAACATTTTATTAAGGCTTAATTGATTTTCGAAAGAAAAGGTTAAGCCTTCTAAATTTGAATTGATGTTTTCAAAAATTTCATTGTTAGAGGCAAGTTTCTTTGTCAAATTTTCAATTATTTGAGCTTGCCCTAACACACGATCTATCAAGGAAGGTTGATTTGCAAAATTTGAATTATAAGCAAAGTTACCTTCTTGATATGGTGGGTGTGACTGATTCCACCCTAGATGTCCTTGTGGATGGAACCCGTTGTTGTCGTTCAGTGCATCTTCATGGGTCTCAAGGCAGTCGTTCCCCGAGTGTCCGAAGTTATCGCACACCTTGCATGGTATATGCGAGTAGAGGCATTGGATGGTACCATGTTTGTCCAAGCATTTTATTAAGAGATCCAATTTTGCGGCCAGCATATCCGTTTCCTCCACGATATGCATGCCGTCTTCTTGGGTTTGGAGTCTATCTCAATTTAGGTCTTGGTCTAAACATGTATGTATGAAAGATTAAGCATAAAGTTCAATATGCTACATGAATAACATAAGAACTTAGCTCTCATTTCATAACATAGCTATATTGATAATATGAGAGCAAAAACATAGAAGAATCCTTAATATTATTCATACCAAGAATTCTCCAAAGTACAAGCTCTCCAATGAAGCTTCTTGCCTTGCTCCAAATAAAACTACTAAGAATAGTAAAAGATACAAGTGTGGGAGAGAGGCTCTTGTGTGGTGTGTGAGGTATGAGAGGCCTCCCTCATCTATTTATAGCACTAGAATGGTCGGTTTGGGTGTAGATAAATTAGGAAACCACCTTGCACCATCTTTGCATGCCGCCATGCAATCGCTAGAGAAGAGAGAGGCTGAGCGGGCTTGGGGTGGTGCAGGTGCACTAGGGGTGCAGTCACACCCCTGCTGGCCTATCTCACCACCGCCTTGCGCATGTGGGCTCTTGGCTAGTCCTAGGTCTTTGCCACTGGTGCTGCTTGGCCCGGTTGGATCGATTGGAGGGGCCTTCTTCTATTCCCTTTACAGCGAATATACATTACGCTTTGTCTGATCACGCATTTTGACTATAATTCCCTTATATTCAGCTATAAGTCAATAGTAATTCTCCAATACAAGTGGAACTATGTCAATAGTAAAGGTATATGCGTGTAAAACATGTAGTTTCCTCCTTTTTGGATCATAGTTGGTGGTTGGATTTTGTCGATAAGAACCGCCAATAGTGGGAAGACTCAAGACTCTAGAAGACAAACCACTATGACCCACCACATGTCTCTGACATGTGGGGCCGATCGGCCCCACCTACAGGCTGGCCAGGCCTATGGGCCCTACATGTCAGCCCCTCCTTGCTACGTCGGTTCTCCACCACCTCAAAGATCAAATCTACATCGTACTTTTAAGTCAGGTTTGATCCGAGGGTCTAGGATGCTTAAAGGCCCCTATATATACCTCCTTGCACACCCCTCCTGAAGGCAATGGTCCTGAGTTCTAAGGGCCAGAAACCCTAATTCATATCTTCACCTAGGATCAGAGCTAGTAATCAAGAGAAGATTAGTCCTTCAAGTTAGGATCTAGTCTTGTATTAGAAATAGTGAGATAGAGTGTGACGGAAGAGTTTGAAGGAAGTGCCAGCCTATCGGTGCTCTCTCTGTGGCTTGTACCCCTAGCAGAATCAAGTTCATCTTGAGCTTGCTTCTAAGATTTCTCTAGTAATCAACTTCTAATTCAAGTAAGCATGTTGTTTATATTGTTCTTTAGGTTTGCGACTCTTTTTGAGTACTTTAATCCTTGTCACTCTTGGATTAGAGTAGTATTCATAGTGTAAGCGTGGTGCTTAGACTCGGTTACTCATGGATGTACCCTACATTCCGGATTGGTGGTAGATTGCAAGGGTGACTTTTATAGCCTCATTGAGTCCTTTGTAGATCATGTCCCATTTGTAGGCCAAGCATGACCTGGTTACTAGGAAAACATACTCTGCCTATGTTTTTCCTTAGTAATATCCCTAGTTGAACAGTAGAAAACATAGCTTATCAAAGTTAGAACTAGAAGACCTTAGTGATCTCCTTTATGCTCCTATTGTCTTAAGTCTTGTTGCTACTCTGGGTTAAGTTAGACTTAGTTATTCTTACACACCTTAGCTTGAGTTCAATATTCTGAAATACTTTCCGGTGAAGTGCTACTTCGGTATCAGTGCACTTGCGGATTATTCTGTGTGCGTTAAAATATACCAACTTGGAGCCATTTCAAAAGTGCCATGATATCGAGTACATCCTTATCACCAGTCGAGTACATATCCAAATGGGTGGAAGCCTTACCATGTAGAGCTACTAACGCCATGCACACAAGGAAGATGTTTCATGAAGTGATTTGCCCTCGCTTTGGAACACCAAGGATGGTGATAAGTGACGGGGGATCTCACTTCATCGACAAGACATTCAGAACCTTCCTAAAGGAGCTTGGAGCCAAGCACAATATAGCCACCCCTTACCACCCTTAGATAAGCGATCAAGCAGAGACTTCAAATAAACAGATAAAAATCCTATAGAAGACGGTGAATGCGATGGGAAAGGATTGAAGGACAAGCTACCTAATGCACTTTGGGCATATAGGATAGCTTACAAAACTCCCATCGGCTTGTCACCATTTCAGCTCATCTATGGAGAAAGCAGCCACTTACCAGTGGAGCTTGAGCATAGGGCTCACTAGGCCATAAAGAGTTGGAACATGGATGTGAAGCTAGCCAGCAAGAATAGACAGAAACAAATTGCTGAGCTAGAAGAATGGTGATAGAAGGCCTATCATAGTGCCACACTCTACAAGAAGAGAACCAAAAGATGGCACGATCACTGAATCTAGCAAAAAGAGTTCAAAGAGGGGGACAAAGTGTTGCTTTTCAACTCCCAAGCCAAGCTCGTCGTGAACACGTCACCACATGGCGCGATCACCATTCAAGATGATGACAGTAACATTTTTAAAGTTAACGGTCAACGCTTAAAAATTTTCCTAGAGCCTTCTCATGACACTAACCAAGAAATAGATAAGATAGAATTAATTGCTTCTAATAAGTTTGTTCTCAATTAATCAAAAAATAAAAATACTTCTAACATATTCATTTCATTTAAATTAAAATTCAAACATTCTTGATTAATTACTTTATTGCCCTCACTAAAAAAATATATACTTGATCCATTCTTGATCACATAGAATCTTCACTCATAAATATGAATCATGTCAAAATATCAACTTGAATATCCTTTCATACACCATGATGATATGTATCTTGCTCTATCACAATTTGATCATGGCAAATAAAAATCTCAAACCTCATAATCTCGCAATCTTGAGCATGCATGAGTATCTAGACACAAGCACATCTCGGGGGAGCCACTGTGGGTGCGGACGCACCCCTGGCCCCGCTGATCCCCTACTTTCAGCTATTTGCTCTCTGAATCGAATAGAATCGGGATCCTAGGGTATGGTGGTGAGGTGATCTTGTTTCCTTCACGATAGAGGCCCAAGCACCTATAAAAGCAACCCCAAGCCCCTCCCTCTCCTCACTCCATTCACAAACAAACATCTCATCCTCTCTTGAGCACTCTCAAGTCATGGCCAGCCATGCTCTCGCCCTCTGCACAGCCTCTTGCTCCACATACAACCTTGACAGAGCACTAACTCTAGCCAACGTTATGCCCGAGAGCGAGTTCGTGAGAGAGGAGGTGGAGGCAATCACCAAGACACCTCTAGCAATCATGCCACCGCCGAGCAGTGGAACAAGTGGTGGCACAAGCTTGAGGTCCACAGCAAGGACAAGGGCACCCCTTGGTGGTGCCAAGGTGAAGAAGGCGCCCCTAAATAGAATGACTATTGGCGCCATTGGCCTTAAGAGGAAGGCGCCTAAGGACAGCGGTCCAAAGAAGCGCACTTTTGTAACGCCTTTGGGCAATTTATCTTCTAGCCCAAGCTCATCTGTACCCTCCACACGTCCTAAACCTTCTTACATGGTAGTAGTGTTGGCGATGCTTAATTGTTTTTTATACCGCCAACATTTAAACTAAATTAACAAATATGAAGACCAACACTTAGAAATAGGGCTTTTAACTAACATTCTCCATGAGTTTTGGTACATATATGTTTTGCAGTGCAACATGAGAAAATGAACTAAAATGCGCAACTAAGAAGGTGCATTCAAGCAAAACACAAGGAAAACCCAAAACAACTGACGAATTTGGGCCAAGCACCGGCATGGGAGCTATCCAGGCCTAGCCAGCAACCCACCAGAGCAAGGTGGTGGCAAGTGGGATGGCCTAGGGTGCAGCCACACCCATGGTGCACTTGCATCACCCCCAGTTTAGCCTAGAACCGCCTTGCTCAGGAGGTGCATTCAATGCACGGGGACATCGGTTGCATGAGTGCATTCAATGCATGGGGAGGTCGGTTGCATGGGTGCTTTCCTAAAAAGGAGGCCCTCTCTCACATTCAAGAAGGATCATACACATTGGAAGAAAAAGAAGAAGAGCAAGCCACATTTCCATTAGCTTCTAGCTAGACTAGAGTAGGGAGTGAGTGAGGAAGAGTTAGAGGAATAGCGGAGTAGCGGTTCCCTCTACTTCTTGTACTCAGCAAGCCTTGTACATTGGGTGGATGGAGTACCAAACTTGTTGCCCCCTCTACACTATGATCATCTTACTACTTGGAGTAAGAAGTTCATGTTCAACTTCGATATTGATTTCTTAAGCAAGTTATTGTTGTTACTACTTACTTGTGGGTTCGTCATCCATCATTGTGGTGGGTGCTCTAGTAGAGGACTCCTAACAAAGAAGAAGTTCCTAGCCAATGCTAGAGTAGTGACTGATAGCATAGACATGGTGTCTAAGCTAGAAGTTACCTTCATTTGCCTCGTATCTCCTGGTTGAGTGGTAGGAGGCAGGTGGTGATAGCACTGTCCATCCTTCATAATCCCCCATGTTTGGATACGGCGTATAGCTATAGGCCGGCACTGCCTGGCAGACTAGGTGCAACCCAATGCCCAAAGTGAGTCTATAGTAGCAAAGTTATCTTCGCTTAAGGTTTCTACCCTTAGAAGAACCTCACTACCCGAACATAAAGTTGGGAAGGGATACATTTTCCATTCCTATCACTTGAGCTAAAAACTCGGTGGCAGAATCCCTCCCCTATTCCTAACTTGCCCAAGGAAGTTATGTCGGTTTTACCCTTTGATTCTCCTGGGTTGTCCTTAGAAAAGGATGCAAAACTCTTCATAGAAAAAGAGGATGACTTAGGAGAAACCATAGATCTTCCTCAAGAGGAAGCGTCAGGCACGACCTCTAGTTGAGTGAAAACCCCTACCCGCTGGTCTATGTTTTTCTTAAATGGCGACAAAGAAACTCATGTAATCATTAGCGATAAGCTTTCTGATGAGGAGACATCTAAACTCATCACCATCTTAGAATAACATAGGTTGGTCTTTGGGTATTCCTTGCAAGATCTCAAGGGGATTAGGCCGACACTTTGCACCCATCGCATTCTGATAGACCCTTTGAGTACACCTTCTCGAGAGCCTTAGCGTAGGCTCAATAATGCAATGTGGGAAGTCATGAAGAAGGAAGTCCTCAAACTTCTTCACGCCGGGATAATCTATCCTGTACCACACACTGACTAGGTTAGTCCCGTCCAAGTGGTTCCAAAGAAAGGAGGAATGACAGTCATTGAAAATAATAAAAATGAGCTAATCCCACAACGTACCATCATGGGGCGGAGAATGTGTATTGATTACTGAAAGCTCAATGCAGCAACAAAGAAAGACCACTTCCCACTGCTTTTCATTGAAATGTTAGAGCGGTTGGCGAAGCATTCTTTCTTCTGTTTCCTCGAGGGTATTTGGGGTATCATCAGATTCCTATCCACCCCGATGATCCAAGCAAGATGACTTTCCTATATGGAACGTACTCTTATCATAGAATGTCATTTGGGTTGTGTAATGTGCCTGCTTCATTTCGATGGTGCATGATGTCTATTTTCTTAGACATGATAGAAGAAATCATGGAAGTTTTCATGGATGATTTTTTAGTCTATGGCAAAACCTTTGACCACTGTCTGGAGAATTTAGATAAAGTCTTGCAATGATGCCAAGAGAAGGACCTAGTACTTAACTGGGAAAAGTGCCATTTCATGGTCCATGAGGGCATCGTTCTTGGACATCTTGTGCCCGAGAGGGGGATTGAGGTAGATAAAGCTAAAATTGAAGTTATCGAGCAACTACCACCCCCATGAATATGAAGGGAATCCGCAACTTCCTTGGTTATGTAGGGTTCTTTAGGCAGTTTATCAAAGACTTTTCACAAAATGCTACACCCCTCACAAACCTGTTAGCTAAAGATCACCTTTTGAGTTCACAGATGAGTGCTTAAATGCTTTACACACTCTCAAGAAAGCACTCATCTCAGCACCAACATCCTTAGAATCCCATGCATGCATGTGTACCTGGACAAAATCTCAGCCAAGGGGGAGGAGCTATGGGTGCGAATGCACCCATGGTGCGGCTACACCACCCCTGGCTCTGCTATCCCCCATCCTTCGCACATCCATTTCTGATGCTGTGTATCATCTAAATCCGATGGTGAGGTGGTGGTGTGATGTTGTTTCCATCACGATAGAGGCCCTACCTCCTATTTAAACCACCCCAAGCCTCTCCCTCTCTTCACACCAAGCCTCAAAGCTTTCCTCTCTCCCTCCACAAGCACTCTAAAGCTAAGCATGGCCAGCCACGCTCTTGCCTTGTACACAGCCTCCAGCTCCACCTACAACCTTAACGAAGTGTTGTCTTCCATAGACTTAGTGCCTGAGAGCTCTGATGTGAGGGAAGAAGCAAGGTTGATCACCAAGGCACCGCTCGCTATCATGCCACCACCTAGTTATGCTACGAGCAGTGGCACTAGCTTGAAGACCATGGTGTGTTCCAAGGTGCCCCTTGGTGGCGCCAAGGAGAAGAAGGCGCCCCTGACAAGGCCAACCACCAGCACCATCGGCCTCAAGAGGAAGGCGCCCATAGCTAGCGAACAAAGCAAACGCTCTTTTGTAACGGCTTCTAGCAAATCGGTCTCTCATGCTAGCTCATCCTTACCCACCGCTAGACCTAGTCCTTCCTATACTGTTGTAGGCATGTGCAAACCCGATGGAGGATATGGAAAGGCGCTCATGCATAAACCCGGTAAGGAACTAATGCGCCAGCTGGCTCTATCAGGAAAAGAGTTAGCGGAATCCTCGGGTGCACCTCTTAGGTTCAAAAGGATGGTAAAACCTCCTATTAGAGGTCAGTCCATTGGATTTTTTCAGCGATAGTGATGATGAGCAGCCACCCAAAGGACCTACACTCGCCTCGCTTAGTACTAGCAACAAAAGCTTGCGCGAAAGCATTAGAAAGGCCAATGATCATCTCATTGAGAGTCTTATGAAAATCAAAGACCTCAGTGATGAGATTGGTGAGCTTCGCTGCAGCTTTGGAGAAAAGGTTGCTAGGGTGGCAAAGGCGGTAGGAGTAGAGCATGCTCTAAATCAGCCTTTCTAGACCACTCCGGCCAAAATAATTAGGCTCAAGTTTATCTTTTCTGGTATTTCATTCCAATCATTGTTTAAGTTTTCATCATGTAATGTGCCCTCATTTTATAAATTGAATAAAGTTTTTATTATTAGAAATATTTTGTTGCACTTGTTTTCTTGTTCTTTTTGTTATCATAATAAAAACATGAAAGAAAACAAGTGTGGGGGAGGAACCACACTCACCCCTAGCTCAGTTGCACAGATGATGGCTAAATTTCAAACTCGGTTTGTGCAACTCTCACTCTCTCACTCCATATTTGATAAAAGCTTTAAAACTGAATAAATTTTAAAAAGTAAAAAGAAATGCTCCATCTCCATATCTTCCTATGATTAAAAAAGTTTGCATACTTTTTGGTCCTTGCTAATATTCCTAAAAATTTGTGAACACTTATCATAGGGAACCCATTTTATCTAAGTAATTGATGAATGAGGTATAGTAGGATGACATGACACTTGCCCATTCTTGCAAAGTAGTTGGGATTTATTTTTACAAAACAAAATTTAAAATAGCATGTTCCTTGAATGACATTCAAATACCTACCAAGGCCATATATGATCATACGTGTCAAGACCTTCCACATATGCCTCTTACTTTGTGTTGAGTTTGGTCAAGGTCTGTGACCCCTGTTGAGAGATGTTTCATGCTCCCAAGATCAAAACTCACATACATGCCACAAATAAACAACTATTCCTACACTGGGAATACGCTAAAACATGTTTCCATCACCAGCGAAATAAATACTCCATGCTCTAGAATATGATCTCACTAGCATATTTCTAGAAAGAGACAGAAAGGCTACACAAAAAGTATTGAAGAATGGGACACATGAAGGTCCCAAAGTATAGAAAAAATAGGGACACATGAAGGTCCTAGTAGCATTTAAAAAAATGATGAGCACATGAAGGCTCATAAGAAGAATAAGCTAGCCATGTCTCAAAAATAAAAGCTAGGGATCATATCAAACCAAGGAGTATATTTCCACCAAATTCCATACACTCACAATTTTGATCTAAGAGTATGACACTTCTGTCCAGTGAGGTCTGGGATTTGACTTTACAACATATGCAAGGTTAGTGTGCCTCAAAATTTTCATCCCTACCCGAAAGCTCCATATAAGCTCTTAGAAGTAGGATGATCAAAGAGAAGGCAAACTTGCAACATATGCCTTGGTGAGGAATCACTTACAAATCCGAGCGATTCGAGAGAATCATTCAAGGAACAAAAGCTATCTTATTATTCTAAAAAACCATACAAAAACCCAAGTTTCTGAGCGGGAATAGAGTGATAAGATTTGAATCCAAGTTGTTCCATTTTTCAATTACCCAAGATATTTGGTAGACACTTGGAAGTTCACAGGTTTATGTGAAGCTTGGAATAATTTGTATGTAGATTTTTAGATCAAGGAGATGAACCTGCTTAGTCCTTAAAAACTTTACTCGAGGACAAGCAAAGGACTAAGTGTGGGGGAGCTTGTTGGTGATGCTTAACTCTTTTTTATACTGCCAACATTTAGACGAAATTAACAAATATGAAAACCAAAATTTAGAAATAGGGCTTTTAACTAACATTCTCCATGAGTTTTGGTACATATATTTTTTGTAGGGCAACACATGAAAACGCACTAAAATGCGTAACCGAGAAGGCGCATTCAAGCAAAACACAAGCCAAACCCAAGCAAAACCCAAAGCAATCGACGAATTTGGGCCAAGCACCGGCATGGGTGCTATCTAGGCCCAACCAGCAACCCACCAGAGCAAGGCGGTGGTGAGTGGACTGGCCCAAGGTGTGGCCGCACCCATGGTGCACCCACACCGCCCACCAGCTCAGCCTAGCCCCACCTTGCTCAGGCGGTGCATTCAATGCACGGGGAGGTCGATTGCATTGGTGCTTTCCTAAAATACCTCACCAAACCGACCTTCTCAAGCTATAAAAGGAGGCCCTCTCTCACATTCAACAAGGATCATACACATTAGAATAAAAAGAAGAAGTGCAAGCCACATTTCCATTAGCTTCTAGCTAGACTAGAGTAGGGAGTGAGCGAGGAAGAGTTAGAGGAATAGCGGAGTAGTGGTTCCCTCTACTTCTTGTACTCAGCAAGCCTTGTACATTGGGTGAACAGAGTGCCGAACTTGTTGGCCCCCTCTACACTTGTACCTCTATGATCGTCTTACTACTTAGAGTAAGAAGTTCATGTTCAACTTTGGTATTGATTTCTTAAGCAAGTTATCGCTGTTACTACTTACTTGCAGGTTCGTCATTCATCCTCATGTCAGGTGCTCTAGTAGAGGAGTCCTAACAAAGATGGAAGTTCCTTGCCAATGCTAGAGTAGTGACTGATAGCATAGATGTGGTTCTAAGCTAGAAGTTACCTTCATTTGCCTTATATCCTCCGGTTGAGGGATATGCGGTAGGTGGTGATAGCCCTATCCGTCCTTCGTAATCCCCCACATTCGGATACAGCGTAGAACTCTAGGCCAGCATCGCCTGGCAGACTAGGTGCAACCTGATGCCTGAAGTGAGTCTTTAGTAGCAAAGTTATCTTCGCTTAAGGTTTCTACCCTTAGATGAACCTCACTACATGAGTTACTCATCTTATCTTTCTAGGAAAACTAGCTAAGAGACTACTTACACATCCATTCCTTTGGGAAAATATGATACCCTGAATACTTTCGGGTGAATCTGTGCACTTATAGATTCCTCTACTTACGCTAAGAGACATCAACAAGTAGGTATGCGCAAGCTTGACGTAGGGTACGGGATGGCCCTTATGTCCAAACTCAAGCTGCCACCTAAGGAGCAGACGGAGTCATTGTTGGTGGTCCTTAACTCATATTTCCAACCACCAACCTTTAAATAAAATCCATACAAACAAACACCAAAACTTAGTAAATAGGGTTTATATTAATGATTTCCATAGGTTTTTGTGAATTGTGCATTTGCAGGACACACACTTAGAATACATGGAAAAATAGTCAAGTGCGCAACCAGGAAAACATAAACGTAGACTCTACACATATAAATAGAAGGAAGGCCCACTTACCTTGCAAACTTGGGCCTAACACCCATGTGGCTATGCTCTAGGCCCATCAAGCAAACCACCAGGTGAAGGCAGTGCCGAAGCGGCCCGGCTACGGTGCGGCCACACCACCACTGGCTCCCCTTGGGCCCATCCTTCATGAGGCGGTATCATTAATGCTCTAGAGGTCGGTTGCGGTGGGGGTTGCCTAAAATAACTGAGCAAACCATCCTACTTGAGCTATAAAAGGAGAAGGCCACCCCCTAAAACAACACACAAGGAGCAAGAGCAACACCACATTTGAGAATAAGAGCTTCACTCCATGGGCTTAGGCCCTAGCTAGCTAGTAAAGTTAGTAGGGAGAGTACGGGGAAGCACCGGACCTATCGGTAGTCTCCCCGAGCTTGTACCTCAACGAACGCCTATACCTCAACGCATCTTTCCGCTAAGTGAGTGTTCATGGTTCTTATGTTATTAAGTCTTTTGATTAGTTAAGCTTTGCTTTTACTTGTTTGCGGGTTCATCGTCTGCTCTCATAGTGGATACTCTAGTAGAGGGCCCTGATAAAGACGGATAACCCTACACAACACTAGAGTAGTAGTCGATAGCGTAGACGTGGTGTCTAGGCTAGAGTCTACCTTCATTTTCCTCATACTCCATGGTTGAGGGGTAGGCGGTAGGTGGTGACAGCCCTATCCATCCCTCGTAATCCCCCACGTCTGTGTACTATGTAGAGTTATAGGCTGGGCTTACTTGGCAGACTAGGTGCTACCCAGTGCCCTAAGTAAACAAGTAGAAGTAGAGTTTATCTTTCCATAAGACCACATAACCATAGGAATCTATCTCTACCCTAGCTAGCTTTACCCTTGTGTTGTCCTTAGACAAACTAGCTAGAAGAAGTACCTCTGTTCCTTGTGGAAAATACGATACCCTGAATACTTCTAGGTGAAAGCTACAATGGTAATTCCATGCGCTTGTGGAATCTTTCTATTTGCGTTAAGAAATACAAACAGTCATCATCTCAACCCCTTAGGATTAGAAGGTTCAAGCAACCTCCGGTCCTAAGGCGACCTCCCACAATCTTCAAGAGTAGCGATGAGGAGGCGCCGCCTAAGGGTCCTTCCATCGCCTCACTTAGCGCTAAGAATAAAACCATGCACAAGAGTATTAGGAATCTCAATGTCCATCTAGCTAAGTATTGTTAAGATCAAAGACCTCAGTGATGACATCAATGAGCTTCATCGTGGTTTAGGGCAAAAGATCGCTAGGGTGGTGAAGGCGACAGGAGTGACAGATGTTCTTGAACAACGTTTTTAGGCCAGTCCCATCATAATAATTAGGCACATTTCTCATTCCTAGCTTTACATTTCAATCATTTTGAGTTTTTAATCATGTAATGCGCCTTCACTATTTAATAATTCAATAAAAACCATATTATTATTAAAATTACTTGTCTACACTTATTTCTTGTAGTTTCTTTTGTTGTCAAAATAAAAAGGGTAGGTACAAAACAATTATGGGGGAGACACCACACTCAAAGTTGTACAAATGATCGACATGTTTAAAACCTCAGTTTGTGCAAAATCTCACTCTCTATATACTTAAAAAAATTTAATACGAATTAAAAAGTGATGCTCCATCTCCATATGATTAAAAGTTTGCATGCTCTTTATTCCTAGCTAAAATTCCTATAACTTGTGAACACTTATCATAGGGACCCCACTTTATCTATGTAATTGGGAAATGAGATATAGTAGGATGATATGAAACTTGCTCTATTATGCAAAGAACTTGGGATTTATCTTTGAAAAACAAAATTCAAATAGCATGTTCCTTGAATGATATGCAAAATTCCCACCAAAGCCATATATGATTATACATGATATAAGCTTTCTACATATCACCACTTTCTTTATGTTGATTTTTGTCAAGTTCTATGATCCTTGATGAGAAATTTTTCATGCTCCCAAGATAAAAAATCACGTACACACCACAAATAACTGCTGCTTCTACACTAGAAGTACGCAAAAACATGCTATCCATCACCACCAAATAAATACTCCATGCCCTACGTATATGATCTTTCTAAGCATATTTCTAGTAAAAGAGACAAGAAGGCTATGCAAAAGTATTGTTCAAAAAAATGAGAAAAATGATGAGCACATGAAGGCTCATAAAAAGAAGAAAATAGTGATAGCCATGTCTCAAAATAAAAAGCTAGAGAAAAAAATATCATATCAAATAGAGGAGTATAGTTCCACCATATTCCACGCACTTGCACATTTTTTATCTAATAGTATGACACTTCTCTCTAGTGGATCCAGAATTTGGCTTTACAACATATGTAAGGTAAGTTTGCCCAAAAATTTTTATCCCTACCCAAGCTCCATAAAAGCCTTTAGAAGTAGGATGATCAAAAAGAAGGCAAACATTCAAAATATGCCTTGGTGAGGACTCACTTACATATTTGAGTGACATGAGAGAATCATTCAAGGAACATAAGCTATCTTTAGATTTTCAAAACCATGCAAAAACCCAAGTTTCAAAGCAACAACAGAGTAAGAAGATTTGAATCCAAGTTGTTCCTCTTTTCAATTGCTCAAGATATTGTGGTAGACACTCAAAAGTTCATAGGTTCAGGTGAAGCTTGGAATAACTTGTATGCAAATTTCAAATCAAAAGGATATGAACACGTGTTGGTATTTATTAACGCAAAAAGAATATGAAGGATTCTACAAGCGCACAAAATACCATTGTAGTCTTTTACTGGGAGTATTCCAGGTATCGTTATTTATATTTTACCATAGGAAAACAATAGAGTAAGACTTGTTGAGTAATAGAGGAATATCTATCAACATACCAGCATAGCTTAAGTAGAGGGTAAATATATAGATAGGAATTAAGCAAAATGACACTCAGGGGATAGATCTACCAAGATAATGTAAATTAGTCAACTCGGGAGAACAACAGGTGAGGTAGATTCCTATGATATTCTTATTACAGGATCAAGGTATATATATACCCGACTATAGCTAAGGCTAACTCTACTCTTGTGCACTTCGGGACGCTGCTTACATGGTAGAGTACCCACAATAGATAACTCTACTGACGTGACTATGGTCCTACAATTTAAGAACCTGCTCAATTCGGAGTGGACTACAAAGGATAGATGGGGCTGTCACCTCCCACTGCTACCACCCAACCAGAGAACAGGGTGCACTCACATGTAGAGCATTGTATAAGCACCATGCTTACACGAGACTCGGCTACATAGCCTAACCAGTAAACTAGCAAGCTAAGCGCTCTATGAACCCACACACAAAAAGTATTGATAACCTTTAACTAAGCAAGATATATATTCAAAGTAAACATAGCCATGTAGACAAGAATATGATAAATTGATAATCAATCTTACAAGATGTAGAAGTGAAGATACAAGGCTTTGCTGAGCCTCCATGACTAGATCCAGAACTTGAGCATGAGCCCAACTCGACCCTCACTCCCGAGCTACTAATCTACTACATTGGAGAGCTCTAGATCTAATCCTCCTGGTGTGTCTTGATCTAAATGAGAGATATGAATTAGGGTTTTCAAGATGGCTCTAGGGAGGGGGCTAGGGGCTACTATATATAGGCCGAGGTAGAGTAGGGGGCAAGGAATCGAGGTGGAGTAGGGGGGCAAGGAATCGAGATGGAGTAGGGGGCAAGGAATTACCACATCATCGATCTGCATCAACTCACTCGACCACCATTTGATAAACCAACCTAAAACTACCTTAAAATCAACGGTGTAGATTGTAGGAAGGAGTACAAAGTGGCGGAGGGCGAGCAGGCCCTGTGGCAGGCCGGCCAGCCCACTTTCATGGCCATTTGGCCTAAGCTTCGGCATGGTGTCTTCTGGAACCTTCTAGAGTTGTCTTTCGTAGTTTGCACTGGTTGAATCACTTATTGTCATTGGTTTGCTTGTTTGGAGTGTATGATAGTGGTCCCAGGAGCTGTTTTCTAGATAAATCCTCCTGTATACAAATATTTACGAAAGCTCATGGAATTCATTAGCTTAAACCCCTATACCTATGTTTGGTGATGGAATTAAGTACATATGCAGGATATGTTGACGGTTTATAATTGGTGTTAACGACCATCAACAAGCCCCTCACACTTAACCTTTGCTAGTCCCTGAGCAAAGCCAAACTTAGTAATGGATTAGGAGTTGCTACAATGTTTTCACACCTCAAAAGTACACATGTGTTCAATCAAAAATTCTCCTCTGAATTAGAATAAACTGATTGTCGCGGAACCGACCAATTTATAAGAATACAAGTATAATGGCAATCTGCAAGCGGTCGCACTGTCATACTTGAATCGTCACCTCGGGGACGGACAATGGCCTCCACAGTAACTAAGAGACCTTCTCCCAACCGCTCATTTGCCCAGAAGTAGCGGGGTTCCATTCCATCAGGATAACCTACATAGCTGAGCACTCTCCACAAGAGTGTAGGCATCCCAAACTCTCCAAGGAACGTGTGACGTTGACAGGTACGTGGAGCAAGCTGATGGCTAGGAGCTCTACCTCCGGTGGACTTGTGAGCAGTCTGCTTGGTGCGTGCCATCTGCACCATCAACATGCACCCTTTTGTGAGACAATGCCATAATAGATAAGAGTTACATAACCGAGTAAGAATTTTATAAGGGGAGGAACCATGTAGTTTTGTGAATGGTAATTTAACATGATGCATGCTCATTCCGTACATCCTTACAAACTTAGGAAAAATTTGTTTCTAACGGTAGACACGGTGGCATACATACGTTCTCTCATATAGATCGTAACTAGTCGAACTACACGTTTCGTTGTTAGTGTACCTGCATAAAATTTCATTTCAGCCCTAAACCCATAATGAAATATGCAGAATGTAATTGTAAATACTTTCATATATGTATCCCCATACATATACTTCCGTATCAATCTTCCCAACAATAATTTAAACCCACAATTAAATACGTACCATGTACACATGCAAGCATGCATACATAGCCGTACCAAAGCTAACTCTTTTCGACCGCACGCTCACATCTTGCGGTCATACTCTCATCTTACCTTGGCGTAGAGGCATTTGATCCATACATTACCACTCAAGTGAATGGCATCCATACTATTGCACGCCGTATGGACGACGAAGTAAAAACCCCCATGTTAGTACTTAAATAGCCACCTAATAGTCCTTAATTTAGGCATAAGGAAAGTGATCATTGGCACACTTTAGATTTCAAATACCTATTTAATTACTATTAGTTGCTAGAAAAGGGTTTTGGAACACAATTTTTTTTTTGTTTTAAATACACTTGTGACAATTAACGTTGAATCCTGCTCTGATACCAGCTGTCGCGGAACCGACCAATTTATAAGAATACAAGTATAATGGCAATCCGCAAGCGGTCGCACTGTCATACTTGAATCCATATAAACCCGATAGTCCGTCGAGTACCACGACGGGTCTCGATAAACGATTTACAACAACCAAGATCATACAGGATTCAACATACATGCCACATATTACGTAAAGTTCGCAGATACTTTTCATCATCAGAGTACGAATAAAAAGTTATTACAAACTGAGTTTGATAAACAAAGTGGAAGCAAATAAGTTCGAAGATAAAGTTTCCAACATAGTTTGATACAGTGCCAAGCCAGATCACGGTCCACAAAAGCAAAGATAGGAATTACTAAAGAAGCCTGCCCAAGGCTTACTCCTCATCCACAGCGGGATAGAAGCAACTCTTGCAATAACCATGATACACAGTGCCATCTGCAACAATGGGAAAATAAACCCTGAGTACGAGAAGGTACTCAGCTAGACTTACCCGTCATGAACCAGAAATAAAATGACTCCAAGGATTATGCAAGGCTGTATAAGTGGACATAACTTGACAACATTTTGCGAAAAGGCAATTAACCATTGTACAATTGTGATTCTTTTATCAAGTTAATTATAACTATCTATTTCTAGATTAGCAACTATCCTATGCCAAACATGTGGTATATTATTTAGAATCATACAATAGTAACCATAGCAGGTATTGTAATTCCATATTCATTTGAACCATCATGTTTCATAATATAGTTGCTACGATGTTGGGACTAGCCAAGTTTCTCACTATCCAGGAGAGACGGCGATTCGAATCGATTTCAACCAGCTGGGAATTTATTCCTAACACAAACCCAGATCTATCAGCCACGATAGTCTTAGGTCACCTTTGGTACAACTCAGGTACACATTTCGCGGGTCCGTACCGCGTCGCACAATCTGGAACACCAGATGCCAGGATGCTCAGGCCAAGCCTGCCCTTGGGCTCAGTCTGATCGTTCCCCGGAAGGAGCGCACAACAGAACGGTTCCCGGCCTGAGTTGAATTACTCGGCTTCGCGGTCGGAATGAGTTATCCGGCCAGCTAAGTGAGAGGCATGCGTTCAATCTTGTCAGAAGCGCCAACAACGGTATGGTCCTTAATCGACATAGACGGGGATAAGTCCACACCCAAGACCTCCATGCCTTGTTGCTTCCCTATCGACCTCCCGTCCGGTCTCAATTTACTTTTACCACATGGTTCTGTTCCACGATAGCAGATATAGCCAACCGTGCTCCGGTATCCACCTATCTCTCGCAGGTGATAGGACATCACCTGACTTCTACCGGTCTAAGCATGGCTAAGCATATATTCGATCCTAGACCTATACCGGTTAAAGGGTTAATATCTTGGACAAGGAATGTACATGCATCAAGTGGTTTCATTCAACTCTTATACCTAATGCATCAATCATAAATACTTAAGTAAACATTTGTAAATTACTGGGAGACTTATAATGCTCCGGGGCTTGCCTCGCAGAAAGGAAGTAGGGCAGTGGTCAGGGCACTCCGGAAGCTCTTCAGGGTTCTGCTCCACGCCTTCGGGAGCGGGGGCTTGCGGATTTTCCTGCGGGTTCCCTTCCTCTGCTTCTTCGAATTCCAGCAACGTGATCTCTTCCTCTGATCCTAGATGCATGAGTATGGTATGAGTATTATGAATGCATAATGTTAACAAGTGCATCGCGTTGTTTGAGTAGGTGCATATCTCTTCTCGATTACTACTTAACTATTTCTACAATGCATCGACTACACCATAACCAGCAGCTACTTGTTTCACTCATAACTGGAGTTCTACAAATTCAAAAACAGTGATCCTGGACTTTCTGGAAAGCTTATCAAATTCTCTACAACTTTGTTATTAACCATTTTTACAGTCTACACTTGTTTCAACATGTAACTCATTACACTCTAGAATCAGTCCAGAAACTACTTAACATGCAATATAAAGTAATAACACTTCTATTTCAGGTAATTATTCAAAATTTGACAACCTAGAACCTACCAACAGTTTTAGCATACCAAATACAGTTAAGATGATATAATGGTGAAGCCCAAACTATTTATTAAATTGCCTTTATTATTTTATTTAGATATCTAGGTTAAATAATAAATATATATCAAATGTGCTTAATAAATTCTCAAAATTTTACAGAGTCTTACTAATGCTATCAAAGGACTACTATAAAAATTTCATGTTATTTTACTAAGTAGAACATTCTATACAAAAATAATAAGGAAGCAAGGCTTGAAATAGCATAAATGGAAAATCCTATTGAAAAGTGTCAAGCAACAGATTTCTTATTTTTCTTAACATCCATATGGTACTAGTATCACCTCCAACAAATTTCATGAATTTTGGACTCATAATTAATTTATAAAAATTCATGCAAGGATTAACTATTTATAAAAGAAAAATCTATAACTATAGATCTACCCATGCACTGGTCCTCAAATTTTTACCCAAGCTCATGTATGACAAGAATAGCCTACCACAAAAATTTCATAATTTTGGAGCACAGGAACTCTAGATATAAAATAAACAAATTTGAATGCATTCAAAAGCACATTTAAATTCCTAATTTAAATCCCCAAAAATTTCTACTGTTGAACCCAAGAACATATTTTTCTTAAATACTACACTTCCTAAGCAACACAATCATATTTATTTCACAATTTTAGGAGCTACCAAACTAAAGATACAAAAATAACAAAACACATCAAAAACTGGATTCAAAATGAGTTTGCCTTCACTACTGCTGTCGCTGACAGGTGGGACCCGCTGGTCAGGGGACCCCACATGTCATCGACACCAAAGCAGAGTGGCGGCGCTGTACGCTGCGGGCGCGGCCAGAGCTCGCCGACGGCGAACTCGCCGGCGGTGACATCATCACACGATGATCTAGTCGACTTCGCGCATCGATTGAGCTACGTGGGTGGCCTTCTCGTCGGAGCTAGCGGCTACGGCGGCGGCCATGGTGGGGTGGAGGCGCGGGTCGACGGTGAAACGCCGGTGATGACCTCGGTGGCCTGATCTAAGGCTCGGACAAGCACCGGGGTACTATGGTGGACTTAGCGCACCAGCTATCGCGGGGAATGGTAGGCTACAACGGTGTGGCCACTACGACGGATCACGGCGGCGAACTCCGGCGAGAGCGTGCGCGTTGCTGCGGCTTACCAAGCTTGGTCAGCGAGCACAGGAGGGAGCAGTGGGTTGCTGAGAAGACGGTGGAGCTTTGGTGGTGGTGCTGGAGTGGCTAGGCGCGAGCTGCGTATGGCTATGGCGATGGCGGAGCTGTGGGCGCTCGGCGGCTGCTACAGCGGAGAAGAAAGGGCGCCGGGAGCGAAATGGGAGCGCGGCCAAGTGTGGGCGGGCGCTGGCGTGATGAAGGCGCGCTCGGGCGCGGCATGGCCTACGCGGACAGAGCACTGGCGACACGCGGCCGTCGCCGGGGACACGCGGCGCACGATGTCTGAAGCCGGTCGGCCATTGACGTCGCGATTCAGTTAGTCAGAAACGCGATGGCCGAGCCTGACGATGAGTTTCGACACTCCCTTAACCGCTAATTCGTAGCTTCTCAGCGAAAATGATCTACATGGTTTTTGTAGCCCGAAGTACCAGCTACAACTTTGGTTCAAGCACTTCGTTCTAATTCGCAACAGAGACGGAGTAATCTCGTGCCCAATCTTGGCTGTCAGTCGGTCAGTCGATCAACCACTTAGAAAAATTTCTTAAGTGCTGAAGTCAAGGTTTTGATGATTCTTGTGATCCAATTTCAAACATGTTAGGAGCTGAATTAGTCAGGGACCCAAAAATAAAAGTTGTTCCTTATGTCAAACACTATAACTTTGCTTTAGTGAACTCCTCCATGCAAGGTCCCTAACACCTAGTTCAACTTTGGTCAAACATGTCACATTTAAAAGAGGAAACACATCAAGGCATGGCTTAATGACCAAACTAGCCCTAGCACTAAATACCAAAGTTGTTCATAATGATATCCTAAGCATGTTTGAGCAATTTGCAAGGTTATTTAAGCATTTCATGTAGTAGTCACACATATAGCTATTCAGGTCAACACATGAAATATCACTTAAGTGCTGGATCATGAAATGTGGCCTTCATGAACAAGATTCCTTTTGTTAACCTAAGTATAGCTAAGGTGTTTTAGTGACCAACATTACCCACTTGCATTCATTTGTACATGATCACATGCATATGTTCTAAGAAACACGCGATAACAAGTAATGTTTCATGTGTTTCGATCAAATGTTTCAGTTGTAATTGATGATTTATGAATGCTTGATGCTCATGCTCATGTTATGCAAGCCAAGTTATGCAAGGCTAACACCCGAGGTGTTACAGCCCCTCCCCCTTATAAAAATCTCGTCCCGAGATTTGCAAGACCTACCATTCTTGGAAAAAGGCGGGATAAACTTCTTGCAAATAATCTTCTCTTTCCCATGTAGCATCTTGTTCACTATGATTGTTCCACACCACCTTATAAAACTTAATGATCTTACTCCTTGTTACCCTCTCCATCACTTCTAATACTCGAATTGGCTTTTCTTCATAAGTCAAATCCAATTGAAGTCGCACGTTGGTGGGTGCAATAGCTTCTTCTGGTACTCAAAGACATTTCTTTAGCTGAGAAACATGGAACACATCAAAGATTGCACTCATCTCTGGTGGTAGTTGTAGCTTATACGCAACATTTCCTTTTCGTTCCAAAATTTTGTATGGCCCTACATATCTTGGTGAAAGCTTCTTTTTCATTCCAAATCTCTTCACACCTTTCATGGGTGATACTCTTAAGTACACATAGTCACCTACTTCAAAAGTTAGTGGTCTTCTTCTTCTATCGGCATAACTCTTCTGTCTTGATTGAGCTGCCTTCATGTGTTGTTGGATGATACGTACTTGTTCTTCGGCTTCATTGACAAAATCAATACCAAAATATCTCCTTTCACCGGGCTCAATCCAATTCAATGGAGTTCTACACTTTCTGCCATACAAGGCTTCAAATGGAGCTATTTTGATACTCGCTTGATAACTGTTGTTATAGGAGAATTCAGCTAAAGGTAACCATTTCTCCCATGACCCTTTTGAAGATATAACACAAGCTCTAAGTAAATCTTCTAGGATTTGGTTTACTCTCTCTGTCTGTCCTGAAGTTTGCGGATGATAAGCTGAACTCCTGATTAGCTTGGTTCCCAAAGCTTGGTGTAAGTGTTCCCAGAAACGAGCTATGAACTGCGGTCCTCTATCCGAGATTATGGTCCTAGGTACTCCATGCAACTTCACGATCTGGGATACGTATATCTCAGCGTATTTCCCAACTATATACCTCGTGTTCACGGGTATAAAGTGTGCTGACTTGGTAAGACGATCAACAATGACCCAGATTGAATCATGACCTTGTGGCATTGTTGGAAGGCCTGTAATAAAGTCCATACTGATCTCTTCCCATTTCCACCCTGGAATAGGCAGTGGCTGAAGTAATCCAGCGGTTTTCATATGGACGGCTTTCACTCTACTGCAGTTATCACACCTTGCAACATAGGCTGCGATCTCTTTCTTCATCTTAGTCCACCAAAAACGGGTTTTCAAATCTTGATACATCTTACTACTACCCGGGTGGATAGACAATTTGGACGAGTGAGCTTCTTCTAAGATTTGATTCCTTAGCTCATGGTCTTTTGGCACCACTAGTCGGTCCTCAAACCATAATACACCTCTTTCGTCCAATCTAAAATGTTTGGTTTCTTGCTCTAGCATTTTTCTCTTGATGTGACTTATTCCTACATCTGTCTGCTGTAGCTCTATGATTCTACCCTCAAGCAAACAACTGATAGTGATATTGTGGAGTACAGCAGGATGTAGCAAGTTGAATCCATCTTCCAATAGTGCTTCCATAGTGTTACAATGGGACTTCCGACTAAGTGCATCAGCTACTACATTTGCTTTGCCCGGATGGTAATGCACTTCCAAATTATAGTCCTTAATCAATTCCAACCATCTACGTTGTCTCATGTTCAGTTCTGGCTGGGTAAAGATATACTTGAGGCTTTTGTGGTCAGTATAGATATGACATACATTGCCCAACAAGTAATGTCTCCATAACTTTAATGCATGGACCACGGCTGCCAGTTCCAAATCATGTGTAGGATAGTTGACTTTATGTTTCCTCAATTGCCGAGAGGCATATGCAATTACTCTCCCTTCTTGCATAAGTACACATCCCAAACCTATCCCTGATGCATCACAAAATACATCAAAAGGCTTTTCAATGTCTGGTTGCGCTAGCACTGGTGCTGTAGTCAACAAAGTTCTGAGGGTGTGAAAAGCTGTTTCATATTCTGGTGTCCACTTGTATTTCTCATCTTTCTGAAGTAGTCTGGTCATAGGCTTAGCTATTTTTGAGAAATCTGGAATAAACCGACGATAGTATCCTGCTAACCCTAGAAAACTCCGAACTTCATGAACCGAAGTTGGGGCTTTCCACTCCATGACCTCTTGTACTTTTGATGGGTCTACTGAGATTCCATCTCTTGATAAAATGTGACCTAGGAAAGGTACTTTGCTCATCCAAAATTCACATTTGCTAAACTTAGCATATAGCTTATGCTCCCTCAATCTAGATAGGACAATCCTCAGATGTTCTTCATGATCTGACTCATTTTCTGAATAAATCAATATGTCATCGATAAACACGACCACGAACTTATCCAGTTCGGGCATGAATACCGAGTTCATTAGGTACATAAAATAGGCTAGGGCATTTGTTAGTCCGAAAGACATAACCAAATACTCGTATAAGCCGTACCTAGTAGAAAAAGCGGTTTTAGGTATATCCTCCGGTCTGATCTTTATTTGATGGTACCCTGATCTCAAGTCAATTTTGGAGAATACCTTTGCCTTCGCTAGTTGATCGAACAAGATGTCAATGCGGGGCAATGGGTATTTGTTCTTGATGGTCACAGCATTGAGTGGTCTGTAATCTACACACATTCTTAGTGACTTATCCTTCTTTTTCACAAACAATGCTGGGCATCCCCATGGAGATGAGCTAGGTTTGATAAGACCTTTGTCCAATAGATCTTGCAATTGAACCTTGAGTTCCGCTAACTCATTGGGTGGCATTCTATAGGGCCTTCTGGATATGGGTGCGGTACCTGGCACTAATTCAATCTTAAATTCCACGTCCCTATCCGGTGGTAGACCTGGTAATTCCTCTGGAAATACATCTGGAAACTCGCAAACCACTGGAATATCACATATGGTGGTGGTTTGGATAGCACAGGCTAAATGTTGGGGTTGGAAATCGTGGGAGAGTGGAACTAGAAAAGCATTCCCTCCCGTGGGTTCTCTCAACATAATAGTACGGGTGCTAGTGTCAATAAGGACACCATGATCCTTCATCCAATTCATGCCTAAGATTACACTTATCGACAACCCCGGCAATATTATCAAATCTGTTGTGTACTCTCTCCCTTGTATCAAGATGAGTACGTTTTTGACTATCTTTTTGGTAGTAACAGTACCCCCTGCTGAACTTATGTTAAAACCCCCTTTACTTACTTCTATTATTTCTTGATCATGTCTAGATGCAAATGCTTGACTCATAAATGAATGAGAAGCTCCCGAATCAAATAAAACAACAGCGGGATGCTTATTGACAAGAAACATACCAGCCGTGACAACTTCTTCGGCGGGCACTTCCTCCACAGCGGTATAATGCACTTGTCCCTGACGTGCCCTGGCATTCACCTACCTCTGGTTGTTCTGATTTGAGTTACTATTCCTCTTGGGGTGGGGGCACTCCTTGGACCAATGACCCAGTTGGTTGCAGTTGAAACAAGGTTGATTACTTTTGAATCTGGTGGAGCTGTCCTGATTGCCATTTCCTTTTGGTAAGGCAATAGTGAACGCCTTACGAAATGGTTTCTGTGGCCTGTTATTCTGAGCTTTCGGTGGTGGAGGCCTGAACTTGGATGCAGGTGGACGGAATGGTGGCCTAGCTGCGATAGGCGCTTTTGACTGGAAAGATCCGGATGCACCGGCCTCATATGCCCTCTTGCGACCCTTAGCAACTGCATGCATGTTGTTGTGGTTTTCTTGGGTCAAGGCATTACTAATAAACTCATTGTACGTGGCACATCGAGAATTTGCCATAGTCTTCATTAATTTGGTACCCAAACCTCGCTTGAAACTCTCAATCTTTTTCTCTTCAGTATCCACAAAACTTGGAGCATATCTTGACAAGTTGTTGAATGCGTGCATATATTCTGTGAGTGACTTGGTTCCCTGTGTGAGCCTCATAAATTTGGCTGCTTTCATGCGCATCAGGCCCAGGGGAATATGGTGTCCCCTAAAAGCCAGCTTGAACTGATCCCAGGTCACTCTCGCATCAGCAGGCAGAGACGACAGGAAGTGTGTCCACTAGATTCCTGCTGGTCCTTATAGCTGATGAGAAGCATATTCAGCTTTCAGGTGCTCTGTGACCCTTAGCAGACAAAATTTCTACTCGATGGTATTCAGCCACTCATCGGCCTACAGTGGTTCCTCAGCCACCTTGAAGATCGGAGGCTTCGTGTCCAGAAACTCCTTGAATGAACTGTGCTGATTTGGCTCGGCCCCTGGTTGCTGTGGGTGGCCACGAGCAGTGTTTTGCGCGATAAGGCGCAAGGCTTCCTCCATTGTCCTTTGGCTCCCTAGGAACTGGGTAAAGAATTCCTGAGCAGATGGTGGCGGTGGGGGTGGCAAGTCATCATGGTTGCCATCCTGGCTGCTGCTAGCTCCAGCACGGGTGCGCGTCATCTGCGAAGTTGCAACAATAAGCGATTATTGGTCGATGCCAAGAGATTGCAGATGAATTAGGTACTCATGCCAAACTGAAATTACTGGAGAAAATTCTCAAAAACGCAATAAAAATAGAGGCATAATAATTCATTCTCGCAACATGACATCGCCAATTTGACCACTTATCGTGCTCATAACGCATGCAATTTAAAGCGTGATTACCGACAAGGAACTGGAATTGCATTAACGTTTACCCAAACGTGCGATTAACATTACATGATAGTTTGGTTACTAATGCCAACTTGGAACTACAGGTCCATTACATAAATAAAGGTGATACATTAGTCTTCCCACTACACGCTAAGCGATCTAATCCTCATCATGATCACTATCGAGGTCAGACGCAGAATCATCTCCTTCCCCAGGTTCTACTTCTTCTTCAGGTGCTACTCCTTCTTCTTCCTCGTACCCTTCTAGATCCATTTCTGCGGCTCCAGGTGGTACATAAGGGTGGAGCTGATTGTGCAGTAGGTGAACCTCTTCATGCAGATTATCATTGTATTCCTCCGCATTGGCCAGCTGCTGTTCCAGCTCAAACTGTCGAGCTCTCAGGACATCTTCCCTGGACCAGGCTGCATTCCGTTGGTGAGTTAACCAAGTCATCTCTTCGGTGAGCCTCTCAACCTCGACGTCGTGCTCCCTCTGAAGCTGACGTCGGTCCTCGCAGGCATGACCAAGAGCACCAGACACACGTCTGAGGCTACCCTCAACTCCGTCTAACACTCTCATCATCGTGAACATGGCGCTCATTGCAGGGTTATCGCTGTTCTGCCCTTCTGCTGCACCAATTTCCAAGGGTCTTCCTCTTGCCTGCTGCCATGAGTCAGTGGAGGGATTACCTCTTGGAAAGACTCCAACCATAGCGGCTGCCAGCTCCTGAGGAAAATGATCCATGACATCCCTCAGGATCCCAAAGGCTGCCCTGCCAGCTGCTTCTTCAGCAGTCCTGCCAGTCGACTCATAACACCAACCTGTCCACTCAGAATCGTCACCTCGGGGACGGACAATGGCCTCCACAGTAACTAAGAGACCTTCTCCCAACCGCTCATTTGCCCAGAAGTAGCGGGGTTCCATTCCATCGGGATAACCTACATAGCTGAGCACTCTCCACAAGAGTGTAGGCATCCCAAACTCTCCAAGGAACGTGTGACGTTGACGGGTACGTGGAGCAAGCTGATGGCTAGGAGCTCTACCTCCGGTGGACTTGCGAGCAGTCTGCTTGGTGCGTGCCATCTGCACCATCAACATGCACCCTTTTGTGAGACAATGCCATAATAGATAAGAGTTACATAACCGAGTAAGAATTTTATAAGGGGAGGAACCATGTAGTTTTGTGAATGGTAATTTAACATGATGCATGCTCCTTCCGTACGTCCTTACAAACTTAGGAAAAATTTGTTTCTAACGGTAGACACGGTGGCATACATACGTTCTCTCATATAGATCGTAACTAGTCGAACTACACGTTTCGTTGTTAGTGTACCTGCATAAAATTTCATTTCAGCCCTAAACCCATAATGAAATATGCAGAATGTAATTGTAAATACTTTCATATATGTATCCCCATACATATACTTCCGTATCAATCTTCCCAACAATAATTTAAACCCACAATTAAATACGTACCATGTACACATGCAAGCATGCATACATAGCCATACCAAAGCTAACTCTTTCTGACCGCACGCTCACATCTTGCGGTCATACTCTCATCTTACCTTGGCGTAGAGGCATTTGATCCATACATTACCACTCAAGTGAATGGCATCCATACTATAGCATGCCGTATGGACGACGAAGTAAAAACCCCCATGTTAGTACTTAAATAGCCACCTAATAGTCCTTAATCTGGGCATAAGGAAAGTGATCATTGGCACACTTTAGATTTCAAATACCTATTTAATTACTATTAGTTGCTAGAAAAGGGTTTTGGAACACAATTTTTTTTTGTTTTAAATACACTTGTGACAATTAACGTTGAATCCTGCTCTGATACCAGCTGTCGCGGAACCGACCAATTTATAAGAATACAAGTATAATGGCAATCCGCAAGCGGTCGCACTGTCATACTTGAATCCATATAAACCCGGTAGTCCGTCGAGTACCACGACGGGTCTCGATAAACGATTTACAACAACCAAGATCGTACAGGATTCAACATACATGCCACATATTACGTAAAGTTCGTAGATACTTTTCATCATCAGAGTACGAATAAAAAGTTATTACAAACTGAGTTTGATAAACAAAGCGGAAGCAAATAAGTTCGAAGATAAAGTTTCCAACATAGTTTGATACAGTGCCAAGCCAGATCACGGTCCACAAAAGCAAAGATAGGAATTACTAAAGAAGCCTGCCCAAGGCTTACTCCTCATCCACAGCGGGATAGAAGCAACTCTTGCAATAACCATGATACACAGTGCCATCTGCAACAATGGGAAAATAAACCCTGAGTACGAGAAGGTACTCAGCTAGACTTACCCGTCATGAACCAGAAATAAAATGACTCCAAGGATTATGCAAGGCTGTATAAGTGGACATAACTTGACAACATTTTGCGAAAAAGGCAATTAACCATTGTACAATTGTGATTCTTTTATCAAGTTAATTATAACTATCCATTTCTAGATTAGCAACTATCCTATGCCAAACATGTGGTATATTATTTAGAATCATACAATAGTAACCATAGCAGGTATTGTAATTCCATATTCATTTGAACCATCATGTTTCATAATATAGTTGCTACGATGTTGGGACTAGCCAAGTTTCTCACTATCCGGGAGAGACGGCGATTCGAATCGATTTCAACCAGCTGGGAATTTATTCCTAACACAAACCCAGATCTATCAGCCACGATAGTCTTAGGTCACCTTTGGTACAACTCAGGTACACATTTCGCGGATCCGTACCGCGCCGCACAATCTGGAACACCAGATGCCAGGATGCTCAGGCCAAGCCTGCCCTTGGGCTCAGTCTGATCGTTCCCCGGAAGGAGCGCACAACAGAACGGTTCCCGGCCTGAGTTGAATTACTCGGCTTCGCGGTCGGAATGAGTTATCCGGCCAGCTAAGTGAGAGGCATGCGTTCAATCTTGTCAGAAGTGCCAACAATGGTATGGTCCTTAATCGACACAGACGGGGATAAGTCCACACCCAAGACCTCCATGCCTTGTTGCTTCCCTATCGACCTCCCGTCCGGTCTCAATTTACTTTTACCACATGGTTCTGTTCCACGATAGCAGATATAGCCAACCGTACTCCGGTATCCACCTATCTCTCGCAGGTGATAGGACATCACCTGACTTCTACCGGTCTAAGCATGGCTAAGCATATATTCGATCCTGGACCTATACCGGTTAAAGGGTTAATATCTTGGACAAGGAATGTACATGCATCAAGTGGTTTCATTCAACTCTTATACCTAATGCATCAATCATAAATACTTAAGTAAACATTTGTAAATTACTGGGAGACTTATAATGCTCCAGGGCTTGCCTCGTAGAAAGGAAGTAGGGCAGTGGTCAGGGCACTCCGGAAGCTCTTCAGGGTTCTGCTCCACGCCTTCGGGAGCGGGGGCTTGCGGATTTTCCTGCGGGTTCCCTTCCTCTGCTTCTTCGAATTCCAGCAACGTGATCTCTTCCTCTGATCCTAGATGCATGAGTATGGTATGAGTATTACGAATGCATAATGTTAACAAGTGCATCGCGTTGTTTGAGTAGGTGCATATCTCTTCTCGATTACTACTTAACTATTTCTACAATGCATCGACTACACCATAACCAGCAGCTACTTGTTTCACTCATAACTGGAGTTCTACAAATTCAAAAACAGTGATCCTGGACTTTCTGGAAAGCTTATCAAATTCTCTACAACTTTGTTATTAACCATTTTTACAGTCTACACTTGTTTCAACATGTAACTCATTACACTCTAGAATCAGTCCAGAAACTACTTAACATGCAATATAAAGTAATAACACTTCTACTTCAGGTAATTATTCAAAATTTGACAACCTAGAACCTACCAACAGTTTTAGCATACCAAATACAGTTAAGATGATATAATGGTGAAGCCCAAACTATTTATTAAATTGCCTTTATTATTTTATTTAGATATCTAGGTTAAATAATAAATATATATCAAATGTGCTTAATAAATTCTCAAAATTTTACAGAGTCTTACTAATGCTATCAAAGGACTACTATAAAAATTTCATGTTATTTTACTAAGTAGAACATTCTATACAAAAATAATAAGGAAGCAAGGCTTGAAATAGCATAAATAGAAAATCCTATTGAAAAGTGTCAAGCAACAGATTTCTTATTTTTCTTAACATCCATATGGTACTAGTATCACCTCCAACAAATTTCATGAATTTTGGACTCATAATTAATTTATAAAAATTCATGCAAGGATTAACTATTTATAAAAGAAAAATCTATAACTATAGATCTACCCATGCACTGGTCCTCAAATTTTTACCCAAGCTCATGTATGACAAGAATAGCCTACCACAAAAATTTCATAATTTTTGGAGCACAGGAACTCTAGATATAAAATAAACAAATTTGAATGCATTCAAAAGCACATTTAAATTCCTAATTTAAATCCCCAAAAATTTCTACTGTTGAACCCAAGAACATATTTTTCTTAAATACTACACTTCCTAAGCAACACAATCATATTTATTTCACAATTTTAGGAGCTACCAAACTAAAGATACAAAAATAACAAAACACATCAAAACTGGATTCAAAATGAGTTAGCCTTCACTACTGCTGTCGCTGACAGGTGGGACCCGCTGGTCAGGGGACCCCACATGTCATCGACACTGAAGCAGAGTGGCGGCGCTGTACGCTGCGGGCGCGGCCAGAGCTCGCCGACGGCGAACTCGCCGGCGGTGACATCATCACACGATGATCTACTCGACTTCGCGCATCGATTGAGCTACGTGGGTGGCCTTCTCGTCGGAGCTAGCGGCTACGGTGGCGGCCATGGCGGGGTGGAGGTGCGGGTCGACGGTGAAACGCCGGTGACGACCTCGGTGGCCCGATCTAAGGCTCGGACGAGCACCGGGGTACTATGGTGGACTTAGCGCACCAGCTATCGTGGGGAATGGTAGGCTACAATGGTGTGGCCACTACGACGGATCACGGCGGCGAACTCCGGCGAGAGCGTGCGCGTTGCTGCGGCTTACCAAGCTTGGTCAGCGAGCATGGGAGGGAGCAGTGGGTTGCTGAGAAGACGGTGGAGCTTTGGTGGTGGTGCTGGAGTGGCTAGGCGCGGGCTGCGCACGGCTATGGCGATGGCGGAGCTGTGGGCGCTCGGCGGCTGCTGTAGCGGAGAAGAAAGGGCGCCGGGAGCGAAATGGGAGCGCGGCCAAGTGCGGGCGGGCGCTGGCGTGATGAAGGCGCGCTCGGGCGCGGCGTGGCCTGCGCGGACAGAGCGCTGGCGACGCGCGGCCGTCGCCAGGGACACGCGGCGCGCGATGTCTGAAGCCGGTCGGCCATTGACGTCGCGATTCAGTTAGTCAGAAACGCGATGGCCGAGCCTGACGACGAGTTTCGACACTCCCTTAACCGCTAATCCGTAGCTTCTCAACGAAAATGATCTACATGGTTTTTGTAGCCCGAAGTACCAGCTACAACTTTGGTTCAAGCACTTCGTTCTAATTCGCAACAGAGACGGAGTAATCTCATGCCCAATCTTGGCTGTCAGTCGGTCAGTCGATCAACCACTTAGAAAAATTTCTTATGTGTTGAAGTCAAGGTTTTGATGATTCTTGTGATCCAATTTCAAACATGTTAGGAGCTGAATCAGTCAGGGACCCAAAAATAAAAGTTGTTCCTTATGTCAAACACTACAACTTTGCTTTAGTGAACTCCTCCATGCAAGGTTCCTAACACCTAGTTCAACTTTGGTCAAACATGTCACATTTAAAAGAGGAAACACATCAAGGCATGGCTTAATGACCAAACTAGCCCTAGCACTAAATACCAAAGTTGTTCATAATGATATCCTAAGCATGTTTGAGCAATTTGCAAGGTTATTTAAGCATTTCATGTAGTAGTCACACATATAGCTATTCAGGTCAACACATGAAATATCACTTAAGTGCTGGATCATGAAATGTGGCCTTCATGAACAAGATTCCTTTTGTTAACCTAAGTATAGCTAAGGTGTTTTAGTGACCAACATTACCCACTTGCATTCATTTGTACATGATCACATGCATATGTTCTAAGAAACACGCGATAACAAGTAATGTTTCATGTGTTTCGATCAAATGTTTCAGTTGTAATTGATGATTTATGAATGCTTGATGCTCATGCTCATGTTATGCAAGCCAAGTTATGCAAGGCTAACACCCGAGGTGTTACACTGATCTGACTTTCAAGCTTACCCATATTACCTTCAACCATGGGGCTTCTTAGCCTTCACTTGGGTCTTGAGCAATTGAAAGATAGAATGATCGAGTCAAGCACTATGTCTCAAGTTCTTTGTTCTACCATTGTTCCAGAGTTTTTATAAATTTTCAAAATAAAACTCAAATATTCCATTGTATGACACTCTCAAGTCTCTCAATATATGTGGTATTTGTGGATCCTCACCAAGGCAATAAAGATGTTATGCCTTTTCTTTTCCTACCACTAAAGCTTATGTGGAGTTCATAGGTAGGGAGAAAGCTAGAGCATACTTGTTATGCATATATTGTAAAGTCAAACAATGGATCCAAAGAGAGTTGAGTCATACAATCAAATCAAGATGTGCATGTGTGTGGATGTATATGGTGGCTAACCTAATTCTACTTTGCTCCTTGAAAACTTATCACTCTTTTGAAACTTGGAAACAATTTTGCAAGAGAACAGGGGCTATCTTATCCATTGTTTTTTTGTTATGCATATATTTTGCAAGAGATATCAACAAGAACTTGGAGCATTTATTTGGTGGATGAAAAACTTAACAAGCATATTTTTGTGTTCACCCCCAGTGTAGGAGTAGAACATTTTTGGGTAGATCTAGATGGATGGCATGTTTTTGCACCTACCCCCTGAGTAGGAGTAGTGCATATTTGGGTGGTGTGTACGTGATCTTGATTTTAAGAGCATGAAAAACCTCACATAAGGGTCAACAAAGCTTGACAAAACACACTGCAAAAGCAAGCAGCATATATGCGAAAGTTTTCTTAGCTGAAATAACATGTATGGCTCTGGTAGAAATTCAAGCTTTGTCATATAGGAATGCATCATGTAGCATTTTTATGTTTTCAAAAGATAAATCTCATGAACTTTAGTATCACTTGGAACATGATAAATAGTAGCTCAGACCTTGTCATATCATATCCATCAATTACCTAGACTTTGATCAAGCATATGCTACCCACGAGTTTCAACTTCAAAGTAAATCCTTATATGAAAATAGTTTTATCCAAAACTTGGGAGAATTCAAGGCTAAAAACTAGGTACTTGAAAAGAATTACAATAGAGCAACTATTCATCATTTTCATTTTAAAAGATTATGTTCAGAGTCCTTTTTATTTTATTTAGCTCTTCAAAACAAATTAAAACAAACTAGACACACTCTTTTTGTTTTGTTTTCATTTTTTAGATCACACATTATAACTATATATATTTCTATAAAGATAACTTTTTACTTCATTTTTAGTTATTCATCTTTTTTTTTCTAATATATATAAAAGCAAACTAAGAATAATAAAAGGAAAAAGAAATACTTATCTAGATACATGGGGGATGCCTTCTCCCCTAAGCTGGTTGTTGTCGTGATTGCTCAACGAGGTGGCCGAATATGGAGGTGCTGGAACAGAGCCTCCCAATTTTGATTTTGCTACTCCTAGTGCTATGCCTCTTGTTGGTACTAACCTTTTATAGGAGAAGGAGGATGAATTCCCAATAGGGAAGCCACCATGGCAGCCGCCTTTGCGAAGGATGGGGCGCCAAGATGAACGTCTTCTTTCGGAACCATCGTTGCTGTCATCCAATGGAGGAGACGATCTACTTCAGTCGAGGATGACTTCAATTCAAGAAAGGGAGGATGATGAGGACATCACTACTTCATCGCATACAAGCCAAGTAGAGGAGGAGGTCCAGCATGGGCATCCAATTCATCTTTTTCGTGGTGGAAGCTGAGTCCAACTCAAGTTCGAGTCCGGTTCGGGCTCTAGGACCAGTCTGCCTTAAACTGGTCACCCAGGATGCATCCGGACTCTGTTTTGATGATCCACATATGGATGGAAAGATAATGGGATAAGGAAACCAACCCAATTGGTTTCACATCAAAAGGCCTTCGGAATCAACAGGAATCGTCGAAACAAGTCAATGTCTAGAATTTGTCAGGGTGCTGCGACACCATCTTTTGGTCCGTTGGACCGTGTATCGTGTTTGAGCCCATTAGGGGCCGCATCTAGGGGGTGATGCCTAAGACTATAAATACCATCCGTCACTCTCCTTAGGGTTTGGGTTTTGTTTAGTTCATGATTTCCTCGTGAAACAGACATCGTTTTGCTGCAACTATCGCCACCAAGGCCGCTTGCTATGAACCAGGGCCCTAGTTCTTGATCTTGTTCACCTGTGGCGTTTAGTCCTTTCGAATAAAGACTTGAACTCCTTGATTTCATAAGCCTCATATTTATTTGCAATTTCAGATTGCGTTCATCCCGTTCTTGCTTGTGTTCTTGATTCACTTGCAGGAAAGCCTTCTCGGCGAGGTCAATCACGTTCGTGTGGTTGATAACCAACGGAGCAGTGGTGTAACAGTTGCGGGGGTCCGAATCAATTTTGGTTCGAAGCCTAGATCGTGAACATCGAGTCTCCACCAATCGATGCTATCATACCTTTTGGAAGATCGGGCCTTGTCTACATTAGGTGTGGCCACTGGTTAGGTAGAGGGAAGTTGGAGGTGGCAGGAGCAGTGGTGGCAGCGAGCTTTCCCTGGCCATCAATGGTGGCGGTGGCCGCATGAGCTCAGAGTGAGGAGGATCGAGAGTGAGTGAGCCAGAGAGAGCGAAGGGCGTCCACGACCATATGGAGCATGAGGCACTCGGGCGATAGCGAGGTGGGACAGTAGGGGCGCATGTCGGCATGGTGGGGGTGCGAGCCATGCATGTCTACCATGAAGTCATTCTATCGAGTACATGGTGCGAGCGAACTTGGTGCCTATAGGAAAGTTGTTGCTCCCTTGTTGGTCTACAGGTTTACTTAAGTGGCCATGGTCATTAGGGCCCTAGATCAATAGGTAATGAGGTCCTAAGTTGACACTGTCAGCGGTTCAACGACGATCATAAGTGGAGATCAAAGCTCAGTCAAACCTGAGTCAACTTGCTCCAAACTTTTCCAAGATCTTCTCCATTGAATTAACTCCAACTTGTATTTTTGGACCAAATCAAGTTGCTTAACGAAAGCACAAAAACGCAACATGTCAACCCTAATGATGTCGGTTAATATCTCCATGACTTAGAATTATTTTGTGCAAAAAATAGCAGCTGATTCAAACTTGTGACCTCTATTTGACAATCTTAGAGGGATATTTAGGCTTGGGTCCTTAAACAAAGTTTGTTGTACACATCTTGCACTTCAACTTTGCTTAAAGGATCATGGACTGATTCCGCTTGGCTACGAAGATACAAGCCTCCAAAGTAGGGTATACGAAACTAAAAACTGAATTCCGTTAAGGGCTGAATTCAAGAAACTTTTTGCTGTTCTTGCAATAACTTTTGAAAGTCTAAACATGCTCCAAAAGTGATGAGACTTATTTTGTTGTTTCCAACACAAAGTGTACTTCAACTCATAGTAAGGAACCCAATTGAGATGTGTTTACACCAAAATTTGGTAAGCTTATCCTAGAAAGAAAGAGATCGGTCAATGATGTCAAAAGCAAGAAAGTTTCCTAATTAAGGTATATTTATGAGCCAGCCAGGAAATATTTTTTAATAAATTAAATAGAGACATGATGTCTAGGTGCATATCAGGATAAAAGAAACAAGGACACATCAAACAAGGAAGCTTTATCGGCAAGGATTCTGCATAAGAGAAATTAGAGTCCATGTATCTTGATATTTCTTTTTGTTATCTAGTCATGTTTGTTTAGGACTCTTATCAGCCTAGGGTATAAATATAAACCCCCGGCTATTATATCAGGACACACAATCAATCCAATACAAGTTACTTATTTTTTCGACTCTGGCCACCCCTTAGGAGTAGGAGTAGAGTAGATCTCGGCGAGTTCTTCATCAAGTACGGCTGCATCAATCCGGTCGACCTCCACTACTTGTCTATAAGTACCATCATGGCTTATACTTTTGTTTGTATGGCTGCATCGATCCGGTCGACCTCCACTATGACTCTGGTATAAGCTAGTTATCGACTCTTATCTAGTTCAAGTATGGCTGCATTGATCCGGTCGACCTCCACTGCTCGAACTAGATTAAGGTCAAGTTATCAGCTCTATCTAAGGGTGGTGTTCCTTTGGATAGATTCATTAAGTTACCAATATTGCTTATTGCTTCCATTATTTATTTAATTATAGCAATATCACTTCGCCTGATTGGGATTGATCTAGATCGGCCTTATATTCTGTTTAACCCATCGTTTGTTAATCTAAATTTGATCTAATCTACACTTTCAATGATGAGTTATGTTTTATCAGTTGTTTTATATCAATCTTGATCGTGCATAGCGTGCGGTTAAGGCATGTCTAATCTTGAGTAGATCTATTGGCTAGCGAAAACCGTTCCATGGCCCGTTATCATGGCCTATGTGATTCTACCTCACACCCCACTGTTAGCACCGTGGAGTGGGGATCGTTATTCGGTAGATTTGTTCCTGATAGGGCTTGACCTCAACTGTGCGCTATGGCTGAATCAACTATTTTAGCCGATATCTAGTGCTTTCACAAATAGTTCGCATCACGAGATCGTTGAAGTAAAGATAGGTTGAAAGATGTGTTAGCCCCATGATCTTATTATTGTATTACGGCCTACATGATTCTGCCTCATGCCCCACTGATATTAGTGATAAGTTAGGGTCATCGAGTCTATTATTGTTTCTATGGCATGCATGATTCTGCCTCATGCTCCACTGGTCATAGCGATAGATGAGATCTAATATGTTCATTAGATTTATCTTTATTAAACGGTTGAAATGATGATGAACTATTTCTTTTACATAAAAGAGGATTCGGTTACTTGCAATCATTGGCTTAGCATAAACTAATCATTGTTGACATCCTCTTGCCATTGATTAATGTTTAAATAACAAGATCTATCCTGAGCGAGAACCGATCTACCTTCCATAAGCTTTAATTGATTTATCTTTATGAATATGCTAGAATCAACTATTTAGTCGATCTCCTTCCATATCAGCTCTCAGAGCTGGACATTCAGGACTATCTGGCAATACCAACATGTTCCGCCCTAAATTACTGATTAGCTTTCTCTCCTTATCAATTATAGGGTCAAATTGACTGGCATGTGCTCGGGAGGAGTGTGTAGGATCGACCACCCCTACATTGAAGCTAGGTGGATCTCTAGCCCCATCGAGCGGTCCCTTCTAGCTTGCTCGTGTGCCCTCGGCACGGGATGAAATTTCATGCTAATACATGTTCCTGGCATGCCCGGTGGGACCCCACAATCATCATGGCAGTTCACAACAACAATGACATCCTTATGGTACATTATGAAGATCTACCTGATGGAGATAAAGATTTCATCGGCAAAGCTATAGAAGAATTTCAAAATAAATGTTTGTTGTCCTACACCAAAATATGTGACGACACAATGTTCAGAAATTTCCACTACCAAGAGTTCTATTACACGGGCAGACAGATATAGTTGAAGCTGATGACAGGTGTTCCTTTATAGAAGTTGTGGACAAATATGTTCGTGATGCCATATCCAGCCATAATGAAGCTTTCTTGGACACATTCCACAACACCATGAGAGAGGTGATTCATGGGTTTCTAGTTGGTCAAGTTGGGCTGGCTTATTACAACATTCCACATCTGGCGACCCAAGGGACTAATCAAGTCGGTACTAGCCATCAAAAAGCAGCACTAGCTAGTAATGATGATGTCTAGGTAGTTTAAGGTTTATCTGAACAAGCTCAAGGAACTACTACAAATCAGATATAGTATAATCCTAGACCGTTAGTACAGCATGTGCAACAATCAATGGGGCAAGGTTAGAACTAGGTGGTTAATTTTGGCACATCAAGCCACATACCATCGTCCGCTAAAAAAATAGCACTATCAATTCAAAGGATCCATAGAGATATAGATCCTCATGTCTATAATTAGAGACTTCAAGCAGCAAACTAGCAAAGGACCCAGCAGATAGAGATTCCATAAGGGTATCAATATGGCATAGATTATAACACCCTTCACATGATTCTGAATCTAGGGTATGAAGGCACATGGGATTTCAATCCACAGATGGGTCAGCAGGTGCAGAGAAATCCAAATTCGCAAGCTAATGAGTTGTTGCTAAATGTGACCAAGATGATGAAGAATCAGTTCGGTCTAAAGCCAAAAGGGCTAACCTTTTTGTACAAACACCCATATCCAGAATGGTATGATTTGGTCGCTCTTCCTACAAATTATAGGCTTCTAGAGTTTGCTAAATTCACTGGCCAAGATAGTATAAGAACGATAGAACATGTCAGTCGGTATCTCACACAATTGGGCGAGGCATCAGTTGAGGAGGCCCATCGAGTTTGTTTCTTCTCCTTGTCCCTATCAGGGCCAGCCTTCACTTGGTTTTCATCACTGCCGGTCAACTCCATTGCCAATTGGGCTGATCTGGAAAAGAAATTTCATACATATTTTTACACTGGGACTAGAGAAAAGAAGATTATCGATCTGACAACTATAAGGCAGAATACTAATGAATCGGGCACTGAGTTTCTTAAGAGATTCCAAGAGACTAGGAACTTGTGCTTCTCATTAAACTTGGTTGATGATCAGCTAGCTGCTTTAGCCATTCAAGGAATGCTGCCAATGTGGAAAGAAAAACTGCTAGGACAAGAATTTGACAACTTGGGTCAATTGGCTCAATGAGTTGCAGTGCTCAATAGCCAATTCTAGAATATGCGCAGAGATACCCAATTCCAGAAGAGTACCACAGTGGTTGAAGCATATAATCCATACTCAGTCGATGATGGCTATGAAGATGAAGAAGAAGAGGTTGCTGCGGCTGAATGGAATTGGGGCAAAAAGATAGTAATGGTGCTAAATCCTTGGGGAAGAGGAGTTGAGGAGAGCTATGACTTTGATGTCACCAAATCAGACAAGCTCTTTGATTTCTTGCTTGAGAAGGGATAGATCAAGTTGCCCGATAATCATGTTGTGTTGCCCCCTAATCAGTTGAAAAATAACAAGTTCTACAAATTCAATAACGCTACCTCTCATTCCACTAATGAATGCAGAATTTTCCGGCAGCATATACAGAGGGCTATTTAGCAAGGAACGCTCAAATTTGATATGCCTCAGAAAATGAAAGTTGATGATAATCCTTTCCTAGGAGATCAAAACATGGTTGATGCTAGACTGCTCAAAGGAAAGACTAAGGTCCTAACATCAACCAAATCAAGAGAAGCTAGAAGAGTCGATCCCAAAATGCAAATATCAGCCGACAAATATAGGGAGATTAAAAGATGTTGCGATAAGCAAAAGAGCCGATATGAGCAGGGAGAAACGTCAAAAGCAGGGGCGACAAAGCCACGAGTTACATCGCGAATTCTATTGAATAAATGATAGCGGCAGAAGGAAAAAGATTATCAGTGTTGGTTAAAGGATCAAGAATACCAGCGTCAACTAAAAAAAGAGAGGCATGAAAGGAAACAAGCCGAATCACATTAGAATTGTCCTTTCTTCAGACATTGCTAGAATAAAGGTTTGAAGTTGTCTACCACACATGACTGTCTAGAATACAGCAATCAATATTGGGAGTTTAGGCAATCTCAAACCAACCACCGGTCTATCCATGCTCAAGATGCATATCATCATAATAACATGGATCGGCACTTAAAAAATAAAAGTGTTCATGATCGTCTTGGAAAACGAGTTGTTGACCAAGACTGGGCTGATTATGAAGAAGAAGGCAATGAGAGAAAATATGTTTGGCAGGAAGGCCAATGGTGTCCAGGAGGTTTGACAAAGAAGATAGAAGAGAAGGGTGCAACGCCTAAGGAATAAATAGTTGGGATAGGCTCAGGCATCCGGTAAACCTCAAGTATGGCGTGCTAAGCAAATAGCCGATAGAAAGCAACCATTGGCTAATATTCAAATGGCTTTTCTATTGCCATCAGAGTTTAGAGCTCCGGTAGATCAAGAACTTTATTTGGATTTCGATGAATCGGAGTATGAGGAGATGGTTGCCAAGTTGACAGTCATACAACAAGCAATATTTGATAAACCAATTAAGCATCGGCACCTAAAGGCTTTATATATAAAAGGTTTGGTTGATGGGAAGACGATGAACAAAATGTTGGTGGACGGAGGTGCTTTTGTCAATCTCATGCCTTATACCACTTTTCGTAAACTTGGCAAGGGATCAGGAGATCTGATCGACACTGACATGATGCTTAAGGACTTTGGGGGTAATGCGTCTAAGACCCGAGGGGCAATGAATGTCAAACTAATAATCAGGAGTAAGACTCTACTCACCACATTCTTCATCATCGATGGAAAAGGGTCGTATAGTTTGCTCCTTGGTCATGATTGTATTCATGCGAATTGTTGTGTACCATCGACCATGCATCAGTGTTTGATCCAATGGAATGGAGATGATGTCGAGCTGGTTTGTGCTAACGAGTCTATGAGCATCGCAATAGCTGATCTAGTCTTTCGAGAGCTAGCAGACTTCGAATGCTTTTCTAGCAAGTTATGGGAAGGAGGCTTCATTAAAATCAGCAATGAAAGCCAATAGCCGATGCAAGCAATCGGCTCTAAGAGTTTGTTTTAGTAAATAGTCACAGCTTTACATCGGCCATTGGATTAAGGAAGAATAAGCATTGGTCCTAGAGATAGGCTTAGGCCGACGTATGTGGACACTAAGTCAAATCATAAGTGCTATTCAGAGTTGATAGATCTATTACAAAAAGTTTTGTTTCGCTTAATGAGATGCTTGGCCTCGATCGATCGATCGTTTAACCTTCGGTCTGAAAAGTTCTGGTGCAACTTATCAGTAGCAATCGATGAAACAAATTTGAAGGATATTAGCCTGACATTTGATCAACACTTGATAGCTGATTCATTTAGTCATCGGCTCTAATAGCTGGTACCAAAAGGGTATCACCTCTAGTTCAAAAATAAGCCTAAAGATGTGAAAATGCCAATACAATACGTATCGCCTATAGAGCAAAAACAAAAAATAAAGACAGTCATGACAACAACAAGGGCGTCTGCACTACCATGATGTACCTACAGCGTGCTCAGCGGCCAACGCAGGAAGCCTCTTGGTCAGCCCTGACCTTTGTTGCAGTTTGTGGCTTCAGTAAGCGAATTTTTCACAGTGATCTTTCTATGTTCTCAACTTGATCTGATTGTGGGACTTCTGAAACTGGCAATCGCCTTATTAAAAGTTAGAAGCAATAAATGAAAGATTGCTCGCAATCGGCTCAGGATTGGAAGATCAAGACATCAAGCCGATAGAGCCCTTTATGTAGTGCATGCAAGTCAGATTTCCATGCATATATATACACGATGTATGTGGGCACAAAAAGGATGAGTCAGATCTTGGAAGTACATGCGGTCATGCCATATCATATGTTTGATTGAGAACGTAGAGATCATAAGGCCAACGAAGTCTAGCTGATATGTACATACTGGGAGAAATTTCGAGCAAAGGCATTCATTGGTTCAAAGTGGAGGTAAGCATACTCTTTATTTCATGCTTTTCCTATCACTTGTGAACAATCTATCATAGGGAAAACATGCTATCTAAGTAGTTGATGAATGAGATATGGTATGATGAAAGAAACCTTGCTTCTTTTTGCAAAGTACTTGGGAAATTTTCTTACAAAAATTCAAAATCAATAGCTTGTCTCCTCAATGATGTTGAATTTCCTACCAGAGCCATATATTAGTCTCATTAAAAATCTTTCACATAAGCTGCGTGCTCTTTGTTGAGTTTTGTCAAGTCTTGTTGACCCTTGTTGAGAGATTTATAATGCTCCTAAGATCAAAATCACATACACACCACATATAAGTGCTGCTTCTATACTGGAAGTATGCAAAAGCATGTTTTTCATCCACCTCAAAATGTTCTGCTCCTACACTGGGAGAAGAAAAAAAATATGTTTGCTAGGTTTTATCAGAATAAATGCTCCAAGTTCTTGATAATATTTCTCTCAAAATTTGTTGTAAAAAGAGACATGGGTTATGCAAAATATAAAAGATGGACACAAAAGAGGTCCAAAGTAAAAAGGAGAAAAAGAAATGAAATGAGAAAAGATAGCCCATGTTCTCGCAAAAATATTCCATAAGAGAGAAATATATTTCAAAGAGCACAGTAGAATTAGGTTAGCCACCAAATATTCCATGAACATGCACATCTTGATCTAAGAGTATGACATTTCTCTCCTTGGATCCGGGATTTGACCTTACAATATATGCAAGGTAAGTACGCTATATATTTTATCCCTACCTAAAACTCCACATAAGATTTTTAGAAGTAGGATAAGCAGAGACAAAACAATGCTTTGATAAGGAACTATACACATTGAGCGATCTGAGAGAATCATGTGAGGGGCAAAGATATGTTTTAATTTCAAAACTTTCAAAAACCCAATTTTCTAAGCAAGGGAAGCGAGGATGACTGGATTCTAATCCGTTCCATTCCTCAACCACCCAAGATGGTATGATAGACACTTCAAAGTTCACATGTGTAGGTGAGGCTTGGAATAAGGTAATATCACTGCTAGTAAATTCCTCGGCTCCTTGGAAGAAGACTATCAGCTAGAATACCTGAACTTTTATGCAACATATTTCTATACTACCGGTTAACTTGTATTGCTATGATCGAATTCAGGGGGCTAGCTCCTAATCGGCTAAAGCAAATGAGTGGAGATGTAGAGAAAGATCAATTTTGAAGTTATCAAGATCAAAAGAAGATGGAGCCGATGTAGCTTTAAGTGCTTGCGGTCAAATGTCATCGGCTGGGGAAAAGGAGACCATCGGATCAAAATAGTTCGAAGCATGAAAACTCATACTTTGAACTAGGGGGGCCTGTGTTTACACCAAAATTTGGTAAGCTTATCTTGAAAAGAAAGAGATCGACAGATGATGTCAAAAGCAAGAAAGTTTCCTAATTATGGGATATTTATGAGCCGGTCGGGAAATATTATTTAATAAATTTGATAGAGACATGATGTCTAGGTGCATATCAGGATAAAACAAACAAGGACACGTATCAAACAAGGAAGCTTTATCAGCAAGGATTCTGCATAAGAGAAACTAGAGTCCATGTATCTTGATATTTCTTTTTGTTATCTAGTCATGTTTGTTTAGGACTCTTATCAGCCCAGGATATAAATATAAACCCCCGGCTATTGTATCAGGACACACAATCAATCCAATACAAGTTACTTACTTTTTTTTTGGCTCCAACCACCCCTTAGGAGTAGGAGTAGAGTAGATCTCGGTGAGTTCTTCAGCAAGTACGGCTGCATCGATCCGGTTGACCCCCACTTTTTGTCTACAAGTACCATCATGGCTCATACTTCTATTCGTATGGCTGCATCGATACGGTTGACCTCCACTGTGACTCTGGTATAAGCTAGTTCTCGACTCTTGTCTTGTTCAAGTATGGCTGCATCGATTCGGTCAACCTCCACTGTTCGAACTAGATTAAGGTCAAGTTATCGGCTCTATCTAAGGGTGATGTTCCTTTGGATAGATTCATTAAGTTACCGATATTGCTTGTTGCTTCCATTATTTATTTAATTACAGCAATATCACTTCGCCCAATTGGGATTGATCTAGATTAGCCTTATATTATGTTTAACCCATCGTTTGTTAATCTAAATTTGATCTAATCTGCACTTTAAATGATGAGTTATGTTTTATCGGCTATTTTATATCAATCTTGATCATGCATAGCGTGCGGTTAAGGCATGTCTGATCTTGAGTAGATCTATTGGCTAGCGAAAACCATTCCATGGCCCATTATCACGGCCTGTGTGATTCTGCCTCACACCCCACTATTAGCACCATGGAGTGGGGATCATTATTCGGTAGATTTGTTCCTGATAGGGCATGACCTCAACTATGCGCTATGCCTAAATCGGCTGTTTTAGCCGATATCGAGTGCTTTCATGAACAGTTTGCATCACGAGATCGTTGAAGTAAAGATAGGTTGAAAGATATGTTAGCCCCATGATCTTATTCTTGTATTATGGCCTGCATGATTCTGCCTCATGCCCCACTAATATTAGTGATAAGTTAGGGTCGTCGAGTCTATTGTTGTTTCTATGGCCTGCATGATTCTGCCTCATGCCCCACTGGTCGTAGCGATAGATGAGATCTAATATTTTCATTTGATTTATCTTTATTAAATGGTTGAATGATGATGAACTATTTCTTTTGCATAAAAGAGGATTCAGTTACTTACAGTCATTGGCTTAGCATAAACTAATCATTGTTGACATCCTCTTGCCATTGATTAATGTTTAAATAACAAGATCTATCTTGAGCGATAATCAATTTTCCTTCCATAAGCTTTAATTGATTTATCTTTATGAATATGTTGGAATCAACTATTTAGTTGATCTCCTTCCATATTGGCTCTCAGAGCCGCACATTCAGGACTGTCTGGCAACACCAGCATATTTCGCCCTAAATTACTGATTAGCTTTCTCTCCTTGTCAATTGCAGGGTCAAATTGACTGGCACATCTAGGGAGGAGTGCGCAGGATCGACCCCCCTACGCTGAAGCTAGGCGGATCTTTAGCTCCATCGAGCGGACCCTTCCGGCTTGCTCGTGTGCCCTCAGCATGGGGCAAAATTTTGTGCCGACAAGATGCCGTATAAATTCGAAAGATAAAATGTCACAAACTTGCCATCACTCTGCTACTGATCGAGGACTTAGAAAATTTTCAGAGGGTCAAAACAGCACTATATTCAAACTTGAGACCACTATATGAGACACTTAGAAGTTGAATCAGGTCTTGGTCAAAAAATAAAGTTTGTTGTACTCCACTTAAGCTTCAACTTTTATTAAAGGTCAAACTTCAAATCTGGTACATAAACCATTGGTTTATCTTGGTCAAAGCAGCACCTCGTTAAACCCTGGAATTAGGGTTTTCGACCAATTGAGGCATTTTCTTGACATTTGCTCAACACGAACCCTTCATGACTTTTATTGTAGAGTTCAATTAGAGTCATTTGGGCAAGGTAGAAAGGTTTGGTGAACATCTCATATTCCCATTTACTTAATAAAGCAATTCAATCAAGGTTATAACTTATCATTTCATGTGACTTCTTGGCTCCAAACTTAATGAAACTTTTCCACTGGTCAAGATGGATGCATGTTGATGTGTTGTTCATGAAATAAGCATTTTTAACATTACTCATGCCTAATCTTAACCAGGGTCCACATGTAAGCAAAGTGTATTGTCCGAGTCCAAGTTGGGGCTCATTTTCATAGGTTTGACCTCAATACCTTCATCATTACTTCTAGATTATGAACTAGAGATCATAATCATTGCTTGACATATCCTAAGTCCAATTTTGCTACTTAACTCGTGACTAACACCCGGGGTGTTACAACCCTTCCCCCTTATGGGAATCTCGCCCCAAGATTTGGTGCGAAAGACTTTTAAGGGACGAGAAGCATGTCATCCATTTTCCAACATCAGTGATAGCATTAGGCTACTTAACTTCAGAGTATCAGAGAGGCTAATTTGGTTAAGACTAAATTTTGTTTGAAGAATTTCTTTCATTGACTTCCATGAAGCATTATTACTTTGGGAAGAATCCAAGATAGCACATCACTTCATTCTTGGGATACAGAGAGTACTACGAAGCATAAACTAACTACCCATAATATCTGTTTCCCTAGTGAATATAGCATGGATCAAGTGAACTTTGCACTAGACTACAAGCTTCTAAAAGCTACTCATTATAATGGTTCCATGTTCATTCACAAAGTTCAAAAAGCAGTCCTCTACCAAAGTAGCTTGAGTACAACCTTTCATAAGGGATGAGATCATAGATAGGGTAAACATCCTCTGAGGCTATGAGAAACCGAGTAACCAACAAACAATATCTATGCCGGTTGTAACTGTTCAATCACTCAGATGCCAACCGATGGAAAACTACATAATGTTCCATGTGTGCAATTCTCCTTCTCTAATGATTACACTTAATTATCTGAGTCCATTGAGTGAGCGGTGAATGTGATAGCTAACTCTGTTGACTCAGCATTTTCGACGATCATTATTTGAGGGAATCCTCGTATCGAAGCGGCAATAGTTATTTGAGTTGAATCTGATGCAACCTCTTGGGTAAAAACACATGGAAGGTACCAAAGGACAAGTCTGCCTTGGAAATCCTTGCTGAAGAAGGAGGATAGCGAGGTCTAGAGGACAACAAAGGTTGCAACTATTCACTAGCTGGAGAAATAGTACACCACCAAGATTGAGTACAATTTTCCTTCATGGTGTTGTTGCACAATAAGTTGGGTTGACTTGCACTGTAGCAAACCTAGCCTTGTTGAACTACTTTTGACATTAAGGCTTCTTTCTAATGTCAATCAACAACTCAAAATCATATTCTGAAATTTGTTGTTTGGCACTTTTCAAATTGTTTTTAACTCGTAATGGCACAAATTGACTTGTAGAACACCTTGACTGCTCAAGCATTATTGATATGAGAGGGCAAAAGCAAGCCACAAAGGGGTGCAAGGAGTCCCCTCTAGGGCACCTAAAGGATTATCTAACATTAAATATTGACCATGTTGCTAATCTTGGCTTCAATTACAAACACAACCTTCTATTTGGAGGGGTCATTGCAGTCCACCGAAAAATCATAGATTCTGTACACTTTGGTTTTTAGTTCATATCTCACAAACTATAGCTCCATTGTGCACAAATTTTGGTAAAAATTTAGATCCAAGAGTCCTTTAACTACTGACCAAAATTTAGCCCAAACGGACATGATTTGGCTATCCAAACAAATCATCTACCAAAACTGCTTTGTTTTGAAATTTTAGGACCAAACTATCAAACATCTATCAAATCCGATGCTTTACTCAACCAATCCTCAAACCAACTTAAGATATCAAAGTACCTTAAGCAAAGAATGAGATCACCAAGTTTGGTGTGAATTCAACCATGTTTGAGCCACTAATCACTGGCTTAAAGATAACAAATTTAGTGCCACAAAATTTGGACAGATTTCCCGCTCTTCTTCTCCTTTGCTTCACACGTTGTGGAGTGTGTTCTGCACTCTTCTTAAAGAATCAACAATAGCTTTCTCACTAAGGAGAGAGACTAGGGTTTGTCCTTACATGCCTCTTAGGAAACAACTTCAACCGTTGATTTAGGCACCAACTCGACGATACACAAGCATTAGACTGGTGGGCTATTTTTGCAAGGCACAAGGCATACTTCACATGGAGGGGCAGTCCTACAAGATAAGGGACCATTGCTAACTATCCTTCTGTGCTTCATCCAATAGAGTCCTGAACAAATCCTTTGAAAGCACCATATACATAACAATGCTGACCGAAACTAAGGATGTGCTTTCTCTAGCTCTTTTACTTAGCTAATACAACATCTTGCACTACCCATGTGATTGTCCAAGATGGAATTGACTTGATGACACAGGGCCTAGAGAAGAAAGCAGTACTGGCATCACTGATCAGCTTTGCTGCTTCTTTGCTTGACATTGTTCTATGAGATATAGCCTTCAGAGGTACCAAAGAGTTATTACCTAGATGTAATTAACCTTCCTTCTGGTAACTAATTAGTTGTCTCTCAACACTTAAAAAGCTTCAAAACTTCTTTTTGATGGCAACAACTATAGTTGATGTGCAAATAGAAAGTCACCATGGAAGTCAGTAGAAAGGGGGTGACACCGAAGAAGGTTGGTTTTTGTCTGTATGATCCTTATGCACCTAAAGATTGAGAACTTGGATAGGAAGCTCATGAGGAGCATGTCACCTATTACAACACATAATATCTCCATCCATTATCACTCGACTGATAACTTGTCCAACGTTACATGTTGTGTAACTTTCTGATCCAACGTGGATGACATAAGTAGCTCACTAGATGACTGATGTCATTACAGGGATAGTCAAGTCGAGTCACTTTTCTACCACCTCTTGCACTCTGTTAATGTTTATGTTAGTGACCTATTCTTCAAAGGTTATCCTTTCAATGAGTTTAGAGGGAAGTCCTATTGCATCTGGTTTGACATACAGATCTTCTAACAAGATAAGGAGAGATAACCAAGGAAGAGCTCACATGAAAACAACACATCAGTGCAGTTCTACAATGGATCATGACTAGAACCTCGATACCAGTGCATGCTGAGTAGCACAACCTTATGTGCGCGCCCACAGGAGGCTCTCCATTTCGTCATGACACCATAGTTGCTACTCAACACGATTACCAATCACACACCCAAAGTGAAATTTCTAGTTGCACAGATTAGGTCGTATGAACAAGCAGTATGCAAAGAAGGGATAGCAAGCAAAGGTAGCCACAAGGTCAGGAGTCAACGAGGAAGGTGATCCAAAGATTAAAACATAGCGCAAGAGAACATAGCTTAATTGCCGAAGACAACTGAGCAGGGGACTCTTGCTTAATTTCCATATGCGCCTTGTGTCCACCAAGGTGATTACCAGGTAAAATTAACATGAGATTTGGTCTTTCTGAGCAGCAACATGAGATCAAGACTGATAAACATCCAGACTTGAAAGAGTTGGAGACATAACAAATGAAATTTGAGGGAGAGAGCCAATGCACTGACTTGGGATTTAGTTGATAAAGCAACGAACTGATTTGCACGGAAGAGACTCTGAGGTTCAGGCAGCAAGAGGTTAGCATTATGTCAGATCACCTTTAGGATAAGGGCAGAGATTTTTGGGCAGGGTCTTCACACACAGGAGCAAGACATTCACAACATATGCAAGCATTCAAGGGAACTAAGCTAGGGCTTAAGGTCAAGCAAAGGCATGGATATAGGTCTTTGTAGCACAATGTTCAAGGGCAAGCAACAACGTGTATAGGCTTAGGCTCCTAAGAGAGAACTTAATTGGAGACGACAACCATGAGATTATCAAAACTTGGATGGTGTTCCAAGATAGCGCTCTTCAACACTCGTATGCTTAGCGAGGACAAAAGGGGTGACAGCTATGGCACAACCTAGATAACGAGCATCCACACATACATCATGGTTTTAAGCAAGCATTTTGAAACACTCAATCCAATTAGCTTAAGCGACTATTACTAAGCACAAAGCTCGCACATGACAAGCAGTCACCTACAGCAACACCACTACACATATCATGCAAAACATGGTGGTAAGGTATTGTTATCTTTTATTTCCTTTTTACTGAGTAGGTGGATAACCCTTCAAAACAAGTTTTACTTACATTTAGCAAATTACTTTTCGGTCATGCACAACATGACCATATGGTTACAACAAGTTATCCATTAATAGAACAAGGGTGAGAGGAGCATGTTTATGCACAAGCAACAATCATGATGCATGCTCATCCTATTCATCCTCACGAAATTACCTGCCTAAGCCAGCAATCATGTTCTATGTTGGTGGCATAACACGTACTCTCTCAATATATAGCTAGTCGTCAGCTACATTCAATCTACGCATTCGTGGTTAGCGTACCTGCAGAAGGATTTCATTTCAGCCCAACCCCACAATTATATATGCAAAAATAAAAGTCTAGGCTCTAGGTTGCAAGCTAAATACTTCCATATATATATATACCCATATATATATACTTCTGTATCAAAGCTACCTAAAAGTAAATACGTCTATACATACATATAGAATATGCATATATAGCCATACCAAAGCTAACCCACAATTAAATACTTCTGTATATATATGAGATATATATACTTAAGTATCAAAATGACCTTTCTTCTTTGACCGCACACTCACATCTTGCGGTCATGCCACTAACCATCTTATCTAGGCATAGAGGTATATTGATCCATACATTACCACTCAAGCGAATGGCATCCATACAATAGCACGTCATATAGACAATGAAATAAAAATTGCAATAATGTACATCCCTCCCATAGTTAGTATCAGTTTACTTAGCCACCTAGTAGTCCTTAATTGGGCTTAACCGGAGGTTGTCGTTAGCATAGTTTTGCAAATTAATTTTGACAAATTTGCCTCTAGCTAAAGTTTTAGTCAAAATAGACTTTTTTAAAACAAAACTTTGTTTTGAAAACTAAGTACATGACAGTATTATGCTTAATCTTGCTCTGATGCTAGCTGTGATAGAACCGCCCAATTTATACAAGATCAAGTACGGCTGTCTCCGTTAAAAATGTTGACACGCGCATACTTTCACTTATAGAAACCCGGTAGTCCACCAAGTGTCACGAAGGACCTCGGTAAATCAACATCATAACCAAGATCACATGATTAAGTAAATACACATCACATACACAGAGTTGTAGCAAAAATAATATTACAAATGGGTTCACAAATAATAGTGCAAGTTTGGGTTTCAAACCGGTTAAAGGAAAACAACATAGCTTTCAAAGGATTACATTAATATACGTTCCAAATACATTGCTAGCATAAGTGACCTCCTCTGATAAAAGCATATAGATGAGAAATAAATATAGAGTCACCGAGCCCACCGGCGGTTAGCCACCATCTCCAGTAGGCTGAGAACTTCACCTACAACATGGTGGGATAAACCCTGAGTACTCAAATGTACTCAGCTAGACTTACCCATCATAAACCAGAAATAAAGTGACTCCAAGGATCATGCAAGGCTTTATAGGTGGAGCTAGGTTGACAAAATTTTGCATAAAAGCCACTAGTTGAGCTATACATTTTATAATTCGTTAACCAAGTTAATTATAGCTATTCATCTCTAGAATGGCAACTAACCTGAGCCAAACATGTGGAATATCATTTAGTAACATGCAATAGTAACCATAGCCGGTGTAACATTTCCATATTCATCATAACCATCAAATTCCATCAATTAATGCTACATTGCCGCTACTCAGTCAAGTTTTCACTATCCGGGAGAGACGGCGACTCGAATCGATTCCAACCAGCTGGGGAGTTATTCCTAACAAAAACCTAGACATAAATGCGCCAAGTTAGTCTTAGGTCACCTTTGGTACAACTCAGGTACAGTCATGGGTTCGAGCAGCGCCGCACCCTCAAGGATACTATTAGTCTTCCAGGAAGTTTAGGCTTGGCATGCCCTTGGACTCACGCCACTAGCGCCCTGCACATCCTTACTTCCTCTAGTGTGTGCACTTTCACTTACCAGGTCTCGGCCTGAGTTGAGCTACTTGGCTTCATAGTCGGAACAACTTATCTGGCCAACTAAGTGCTAGGCATGCATTCAACATGACATGAGGACATACAGCAAATCAGTCCTTAACCGACACAGACAAGGATAAATAGGCACCAAGACCTCCATGCCTTATTGCTTCTCTATCACAATCCCACCCGGTCTCCTTTTATTTATCAACACATGGTTATTTCCACGATAGCAATTATAGCCAACCGTGCTTTGGTATCCACCTATATCTCACAGGTGATAGGAAATCACCCGACTTCTACCGGTCTAGCATTGCTAAGCATACATTCGATCCTAGACCTACTTAGGGTTTAAGGTATATTTCTGGACAAGGTAGTTCTATGCATCAAGTGGTTCTAATCAACTTTTATAACCTAATACATCAAACATAAAGGACTCAACTGATATTTGTAAAAACATAGTAGGCTTAGAATGCTTCGGGGCATGCCTGGGATCCGACACAAGTCAGTTTAGTTAGCTCACACCGTCTTGGTGACATCTCTGGTCCTAGCACTTGCTTAGTCCTTCCATCTTTGGGATAGGTCCACCAACAACATCTTCTAGTTTGACTCCATCATCACATCCTTCACATGGTGCATCTAGCATACCTAGATGAGATGCAACAATGCAAGTGCATGAATGCGAAGAATGGCAATATGAGATGCCTCACATAAAAGTATTCAAGATGAGCATAAGGCTACACCGAACATATATAAGCACTCCACATTACTTAATTAAACATGCCATGACCTATCATCTAGGATAGCAAGGAAGGTAGCACCAAGCATGACATAGGTTTCACAAGGTTTTAGGTATATTAACTTAACACCATCAAAGGCATGAGCCACACTTAGCAACACACAAAGCAAAGCAAGGTGAAGCAAACAATTTTAGGTACAAATATAGATTCTAAACAGCAGCACCATAGTCACTTGTTTTAATCATACCTAGAGTTCTAGGCTTGCAAAAAGTGTAATTCAAGACTTTCTGAAAAGCTAATGAAATTATCTAAAAAATTGTTATTAACACTAAAAGCTGATTCAACAAATAACAAGGTCAAAATACATCATGAAGAAGAGCTTATACAACTAAGGATAGAAAACTGATATTAACTTCAGAAATGCATAACTGGAGTTCTAGACATTCAGCAAACATGATTCTTAACTTTATGGAAAGATTATTAAGTTATCTATAAATTTCTCATTATTATTTTAAGATGATTCTATAGCTAACAAGGTCAAACATCACTAACAAGGCATCTCTGTCCAGATTTGGATAGAAATCTATCATTCCACTTTGAATAGCTATAACTGGAGTTCTAGACCACCAAAAAGGATGTTCTCTAACATTTTGGAAAGCTTAGGAAAAGCACTAGAGCTATTGTATTATCACCAATACATGATTCCATGTTTAAATAAGTCAACCAAAGCAATTATTCAGATCTGTTCAGAGCACACGCAAAAGTTGACAGCAAATTTGTAAAATCTATAACTCATAAACCATCAGGCCTAAAATCATGAAATTTTAGAACAAGCAAGATAAGGAAATTATATACAACTTTTGTATTCAACATATCTATAGAAAACTTCATTTTCATCATGAAAATATCACCAACATAGAACTATACATGCAGCCATAACAACAGAGATACAACTGTATGCATTTATCATTTATGTTGTTAACAACTAATATTTTGTTGCTATATATGCAGCTCCATGCAACTCCTAACTATAACCAAGCAATCACATTACCTAGTACCAATTATTAGTAGTATTACATGGCATAAACATAAGCATCTACTAACAAACTTTCATTAGCTTTTCTATATATAAAAATCTATATATTAATTATAGGTGATGTTGCAAACATCTCATTTGGATCTCAAATTTTTATGTGAGATATATGATGACAAAAAATGATTACTGTACAAATCTTACATGCTCAGATTTTATAATTTAATTGCTATGAAAAAGACAAATCTTAATTATTAATAAACATGTGAGAACAAGATAAATCTAAAGATCATTATTTTTGATAAACATATAGACATATTAGGGTTTCTCAGGCCACATTATCACCATGCAAGGGCAAAGGAACCACATTTCACATTTTTGCACATATAAATTATTTATAAGCCATTTAAACCATTTATCAAGCATTAAACTAGTAAATCAATAACTCAATCATACTATATCCAATAACGATGAAATGTTTACCACAGTACAAACATAGCATCAGTAGCCTACCATAAAATTTCACAGCAATTGGAGCACCACAACTTTAGATATGAGAACAACAAGCAAAATAAGCTAAAATTGCCTATTTAACAAGATTAAATCAAAACATTATAAAAATAGTACACAACTAGCATGTTTAATATTTTCATTAGCTAGATCATGTCATCACAAGATTAACACAACTAGAATTACCATTTTTAGACATCTACAACTCAAGATATGCACCTGTCCAACTTAAAAGCATTTTTAAAAGCACTTTACAAGAATAAATAAAAACAATAGAAACTTTCTACTAACACATGTTATATTATGACTCTAATGCATATATCTACTCTCAAGGATTCCAAAAAGTCTTCATTTGCCATTTTAAGATTTTTCTACAATTCATTATGATTTTCCAAAGTTTCAGCCATAAAAATAATACATTTGCAAAGAGGACCCTACACTTTCCACTAAAAAGATTTTAGCAAACAGATCCTACCAGGCGCTATTTATCTAAGTCACAGGATTCACAGTTAGGCCCTTCCCTTTCTCCTTATTTGAGCGCGAGGCCCTTCTATTCCAATGAGCCGAGATCAGGGGATGACAATGGGGATGGTTGGCCGGCGGCCCACCAGCCACGAGGAAGAGGTGCCGTGGCTTGCTCACTATCGGGCACACCTACCGGTGCCCGCCCTATGGCCTAGCATGGCCAGTGGCAGCGTAGCCACATGCGCCGGTGGCTCCCAGCCGCATGGTCAGGAGACGGTGGGGGGAAATGGCAGCGAGCGGCCACGGTAGGTGCGCCCAACAGTGAGCAAGGGAAAGGAGGTATGGCTACTGGTTTGGTGGAGGGAAGTTGGAGGTGGTAGGAGCAGCGGTGGCAGCGAGCTTGGCATGGCTGTCAATGGCGGTGGCCACCGCGCGAGTTCAGAGCAAGGACGATGGAGAGCGAGTGAGCCAGAGAGAGCGAATGGCATCAACGACGCATGGAGCATGAGACTTGCACTGTAGAAAAACTAGCCTTGTTGAACTACTTTTGACATTAAGGCTTCTTTCTAATGTCAATCAACAACTCAAAATCATATTCTAAAATCTATTGTCTGGCACTTTTCAAATTGTTTTTGACTCGTAATGTTACAAATTGACTTATAGAACACCTTGACTGGTCAAGCATTGCTGATATGAGAGGGCAATAGCAAGCCACAAAGGGGTGCAAGGAGTCTCCTCTAGGGCACCTAAAGGATTATCTAACGGTAAAATATTGACCATGTTACTAATCTTGGCATCAATTACAAACACAACCTTCTATTTGGAGGGGTGATTGCAGTCCACTGAGAAATCATAGATTCTGTATACTTTGGTTTTTAGTTCATATATCACAAACTATAGCTCCATTGTGCACAAATTTTGGTGAGAATTTAGATCCGAGAGTTGTTTAAGCACTGACCAAAATTCAGCTCCAACAGACACCGTTTGACTATCCAAACAAATCATCTACCAAAACTGCTTCGTTTTGAAATTTTAGGACCAAACTGTCAAACATCTCTCAAATCCGATGCTTTACTCAACCAATCCTCAAACCAACTTAAGACATCGAAGTACCTTAAGCGAAGAATGAGATCACCAATTTGGTGTGAATTCAACCACGTTTGAGCCACTAATCACTTGCTTAAAGATAACTGGTTTAGTGCCATGAAATTTGGATAGATTTCCCGCTCTTCTTTTCCTTTGCTTCACACATTGTGGAGTGTGTTATGCACTCTTTCACTCTTCTTATAGAAGTAGCAGTAGCTTTCTCACTAAGGAGAGAGACTAGGCTTTGTCCTTACATGCCTCTTAGGAAACAACTTCAACCGCTGATTTAGGCACCAACTCGACGATGCACAAGCATTGGACTGGTGGGCTATTTTTGCAAGGCACAATGCATACTTCACATGGAGGGGCAGTCCTACAAGATAAGGGACCGTTTCTAACTACCCTTCTGTGCTTCATCCAATAGTGTCCTGAACAAATCTTTGATAGCACCATATACATAATGATGCTGACCAAAACTAAGGACGTGCTTTCTCTAGCTCCTTTACTTAGCTGATATAGCATCTTGCCCTACCCATGTGATTGTCCAAGATGGAATTGACTTGATGACACATGGCCTAGAGAAGAAAGTAGTACTAGCATCGCTGACCGGATTTGTTGTTTCTTTGCTTGACATTGTTCTGTGAGACATAGCCTTTGGAGCTACCAAAGAGTTATTACCTAGCTGTAATTAACCTTCCTTCTGGTAACTAACTAGTTGTCTCTCAACACTTAAAAAGCTTCAAAACTTCTTTTTAATGGCAACAACTATAGTTTATGTGCAAACAGACAGTCACCATAGAAGTCAGTAGAAAAGGGGTGACACAGAAGAAGGTCAGTTTTTGTCTGCATGATCCTTATGCACCTAAAGATTAAGAACTTGGATAGGAAGGTCATGAGTATCAGATGACCTATTATAACACATAATATCTCCATCCATTGTCACTCGACTGATAACTTATCAAATGTTACATGTTGTGTACCTTTATGATCCAATGGGGATGAGATAAGTTGCTCACTAGATGACCGGTGTCATTACAGGGATAGTCAAGTAGAGTCACTTGTCTACCACCTCTTGCAATGTGTTAATGTTTATGTTAGTGACATGTTCTTCAAAGGTTATCCTTTGGACGACTCAAAAGGAAGTCCTATTTCATCTGGTTCGACATACAGATCTTCTTACAAGATAAGGAGAGATAACCAAGGAAGAGCTCACGTGAAAACAACACATTGGTGTAGTTCTACAATGGATCATGACTAGGAACATCAATACCAGCGCATGCCAAGCAGTACAATCTTGTGTTGCACCCATAGGAGGCTCTCAGTTTTGTTGTGGCACCATAGTTGCTACTCATAACACCATTACTGATCACACACCCAAAGTGAAATTTCAAGTTGCACAGATTAGGTCATATGAACAAGCACTATGCAAAGGAGGGATAGCAAGCAAAGGTAGTCACAAGGTCATGAGTCAACGAGGAGGCGATCCAAAGATTAAAACATAGCACAAGAGAACATAGCTTAATTGCCGAAGACAACTGAGCAGGGGACTTGCTTAATTTCCATATATGTCCTTGTGTCCACCAAGGTGATTACCAGGTAAAGATTAACATGAGATTTGATCTTGCTGAGTAGCAACATGAGATCAAGACTGATAAACATCCAAAGACATAAAAGAGTTGGAGACAAAACAAACGAGATTCGAGGGACAGAGCTAATGCACTGACTAGGGATTCAGTTGATAAAGCAACAGAATGATTTTCAAGGAAAAGACTCTGAGGTTCAGGCAGCGAGAGGTTAGCATTACACCGGATCACCTTTAGGATAAGGGTAGAGATTTTTGGGTAGGGTCTTCACACATAGGAGCAAGACATCCATGACATATGCAAGCATTCAAGGAAACTAAGCTGGGGCTTAAGGTTAAGCAAAGGCATGGATATAGGTCTTTGTAGCACAACGTTCAAGGGCAAGCAACAACGTGTATAGGCGTAGGCTCCTAAGAGAGAACTTAATTAGAGACGACAACCATGAGATTATCAAAACTTGGATGTTCTAGGATAGCGCTGTTCAACACTCATATGCTTACCGAGGACAAAAGGGGTGACAGCTACGACACTACCTAGATAACGAGCATCCACACATACATCATTGTCTTAAGCAAGCATTTTGAAACACTCAATCCAATTAGCTTAAGCGACTATTACTAAGCACAAAGCTTGCACATAACATGCAGTCACCTACAGCAACACCACTACACATATCATGCAAAACATGGTGGTAAGGTACTATTATCTTTTATTTTCTTTTTACTGAGTAGGTGGATAACTCTTCAAAACAAGTTTTACTTACATTTAGCAAATTAGTTTTTGGTCATGCACAACATGACCATATGGTTATAACAAGTTATCCATTAATAGAACAAGGGTGAGAGGAGCATGTTTATGCACAAGCAACATCATGATGCATGCTCATCCTATTCATCCTCATGAAATTGCCAGCCTAAGCTAGCAATCATGTTCTATGTTGGTGGCATAACATGTACTCTCTCAATATATAGCTAGTCATCAGCTACATTCAATCTACGTATTCGTAGTTAGCGTACCTGCAGAAGGATTTTATTTCAGCCCAACCCCATAATTATATATGCAAAAATGAAAGTCTAGCTCTAGGTTGCAAGCTAAATACTTCCATATATATACCCATATATATATACTTCCATATCAAAGCTACCCAAAAGTAAATACATCTATACATGCATATAGAATATGCATATATAGTCATACCAAAGCTAACCCATAATTAAATACTTCCATATATGTATGAGATATATATACTTAAGTATCAAAACTACCTCTCCCCTTTGACCACACACTCACATCTTGCGGTCTTGCCACTCACCATCCATACAATAGCATGCCGTATGGACAACAACTTTAGATATGAGAATAATAAGCAAAACAAGCTAAAATTGCCTATTTAACAAGATTAAATCAAAACATTATCAAAATAGTATAGAACTAGCATGTTTAATATTTTTATTAGCTAGATCATGTCATCACAAGATTAACACAACTAGAATTACCATTTTTGGACTTCTACAACTTAAGATATGCATCTATCCAACTTAAAAGCATTTTTAAAAGCACTTTACAAGAATAAATAAAAACAGTAGAAAGTTTCTACTAACATATATCATATTTTGACTCTACAGCATAGATCTGCTCTCAAGGATTCCAAAAAGTCTTCATTTGCTATTTTATGATTTTCTATGATTTATTATGATTTCCAAAGTTTTAGCCATAAAATAAAAAATATATTTGCAAAGAGGACCCTACACTTTCCACTAAATAGATTTCAGCAAACAAATCCTACCAGGCACTATTTATCTGAGTCACGGGATTCATAGTTAGAGCCCTTCCCATTCTCCTTATTTGAGCGCGAGGTCCTTCTATTCCAACGAGCCGATATCAGGGGATGACGACGGGGATGGCCGACCGGCGGCCCGACGGCGATGAGGAAGAGGCGTCATGGCTTGCCTGCTATCGGGCGCACCTACCAGTGCCCGTCCTATGGTCTAGGATGCCTGGTGGCAGCATGACCACTTACGCTGGTGGCTCCTAGCCGCACGGTCTAGAGATGGTGGGGGGAAACGGCGGCGAGCGGGCCACGGCGAGGAGCGTAGAAGGCAAGGCAAGGCAAGGGAAAGGAGGTGTGGCTACTGGATGGGCGAAGGGAAGTTGGAGGAGGTAGGAGCAGCGGTGGCAGCGAGCTTGGCCTGGCCGTCAATGGCGGTGGTGTCTGCATGAGCTTAGAGCGAGGAGAATGGAGAGCGAGTGAGCTAGAGAGAGAGAGTGAAGGGCGTCTGTGACCCCATGGAGCATGAGGCACTCAGGCGACAACGAGGTGGGAAGGCAGGGGCGCGTGTTGGCATGGTGGGGGCACGAGCCATGCATGGCTACCACAAAGTCATTCTATCGAGTACGTGGCGCATGCGAACTAGCCTGGCTTGGAGGCTCCAAAATGGCATATTCGGCATAGACTGGGACCTAGGCGCCTGTAGGAAAGTTGTCGCTCCCTTGATGGTCTATAGGTTTACTTAAGTGGCCATGGTCATTAGGGCTCTGGATGAATGGGTAATTAGGTCCTAAGTTGACACTATCAGCGGTTCAATGGGCGATCATAAATGGAGATCAAAGCTCAGTCAAACATGAGTCAACTTGCTCCAAACCTTTTCAAGATCTTCTCCATTGAATTAACTCCAACTTGTATTTTGGACAAAATCAAGTTGCTTAATGAAAACATGAGAACACAATGGTGTCAACCCTAATGATGTCGGTTAACATCTCCATGACTTAGAATTATTTCCTAGGCTGAAAACAATAGCCTGATTCAAACTTGTGACCTCTATTTGACAATCTTAGAGGGATATTAGGCTTGGGTCCTTAAACAAAGTTTGTTGTACACATCTTGCTCTTCAACTTTGCTTAAAGTATCATGGACTGATTCAGCTTGGCTACAAAGGTACAAGCCTCCAATGTAGGGTGTACAAAACTGAAAACTGAATTCAGTTAAGGGCTGAATTCAAGGAACTTTTTGCTATCCTTGAAATAACTTTTGAAAGTCCAAACGTGCTCCAAAAGTGATTAGACTTATTTTCTTGTTTCCAAACACAAGGTGTACTTCAACTCATAGTAAGGAACCCACTTGAGCTGCCATATAAATTCGGAAGATAAAATGTCACAAACTTGCCATCACTCTGCTACTGATCGAGGACTTTGAAAAATTTCAGAGGGTCAAAATAGCACTGTATTCAAACTTGAGACCACTATATGAGACACTTAGAATTTGAATCAGGTTTGGTCCAAAAATAAAATTTGTTGTACTCCACTCAACTTCACACTTTTATTAAAGGTCAAACTTAATATCTGGTACAGAACCATTGCTTCATCTTGGTCAAAGCAGCACCCTCGTTAAACCCTGGAATTAGGGTTTTCGACCAATTGAGGCATTTTCTTGACATTTGCTCAATACGAACCCTTCATGACTTTTGTTGTAGAGTTCAATTAGAGTCATTTGGGTAAGGTAGCAAGGTTTTGGTCGACATCTCATATTCCCATTTACTTAATAAAGCAATTCAATCAAGGTTATAACTTATCATTTCATGTGACTTCTTGGCTCCAAACTTCACAAAATTTTTCCACTAGTCAAGATGGATGCATGCTGATGTAATGTTCATGAAATAAGCATTTTTAACATTACTCATGCCTAATGTTAACCAGGGTCCACATGTAAGCAAAGTGTATTGTTCGAGTCCAAGTTGGGGCTCATTTTCATAGGTTTGAACTCAATACCATCATCATTACTTCCAGATTATGAACTAGAGATCATAATCATTGCTTGACATATCCTACTTGAGTCCAATTTCATTGCTTAACTCATGACTAACACCCAGGGTGTTACAGATTTATACTGGTTTCGGTTGGTGCCCTACATCCATTTTCAGAGATGATCGAGTGCGTGTTCCTGGCTTGAATGCTATGAAGTTCTTACAATGGGGGGTGCAAGAATGGTGAAAGAGCTAGAAGGACCTATGCTAGGTGAAGGGCTGCAAAAAGGGAAGCTCTAGGATCCCTACTACTATGGTGAATGAATGGAATGGTAGATGATATGTATGAGTAGGGGACTCAAAATGTCTAGAGAGGGTACCCTGGCTACCCTTATATAGAGTTTGAGGCCAGGGCGCATATAAAGTAGGAGGTTCTCTCGACCAAAGGGTCATGAGCCTGAGGGAGATCCTAGCTAACTTGGCTTGCAAGCTATGCCATCTTGTGGAGCACATCTAGGCATGGCCATTGTCATTGCCTTATGGCCACGTTGTGGCAGGGTGTGACGTGGTGCTACTGTGCTAGCCGTGGTGTCACTATAGCCTTGTTGGTGGTTCATAAGCTGTCCTATGCAACACAGTGTCCATCATAGCCTTCGTCATCGTCTCTAGGCTCCTAGGGGCGTCCGTACCCAAAGTGGGTAGTTGCCCTGGGTCGGCGATCACTTGGTCGCTTTCTGAGGCCAAGGGCCACGACCTCAATCGTTAATGTTGGGGGCACTCTACCGGTTTGGATGTCCTTCTGTTGAGCCCCTTGTCATGGATCCCATCTCATAGTGGGTGGGATCGTACAAGCATTTAGTCGGTCCATATTTGGATGGTGGGTATCGTACCTATTGCCACCGTTGTGCGGTGTAGTCTCCTCAGAGCAGCATGGCACAAGGATAGTGTCTGACCAGGCCGAGGTGACCATTGTCCCATCGGTGTGGGTAACCGCCGCATTAATCCACCTAAATCGAGTGTCAACAACTTGACCCCTCCATTTAAGCAAACCAACGACAAGGTTACTAGGAGCGCATGTAGTGACTCCTCTTTAGGATTTGTTCGAGAGAGAGAATACATCACAACAGTGCATAGATCACATTACAAGTTCAAAGCATTAAAGTTTACAAGTCTGGGTTCACACACTTAGTTCATCACATGGTCACACATTGCAATCTACATCGAAGTCTAGCGAAAGTCTTTTCAACATAACATAGTTCATGATAATGGATACATGGGTGTGCCATAGCCATGTATCTATGGAACACAAGACCCTTCACCACTCCTAATCCGGCGAGGGGTTAGGAGCTTAGAAGTATCCATGCACAGGGACTACGGTACCTGCAAAAACTTAAGATCAACATAGGGTGAGTACTCGAGTGTACTCATAGGGACTTACCCTATATAATAAAGAAGTATTATGCATTTGGATAGTAGCAAGGAATGCATATTTTGCATAAAAGCATTTATACTATAAAGTAAAGGTGATCTATGACGTAGCAGTTATTAAGCATAGCATAGGTAATCAAAGTTAAGCATTAACAAGCAGAACTTGATCTTCCATGACTCTAATCTCCAAGCGCAACTCTAGTCCATATCTAGAAGTAGAACTTATTGCTTTCAATGTTTTATACTCTGCAAAGCGGTACAAGTTAACCCCACTTGAAACAAGGGATATCACCCATAAGACTAGTCGGTACAGAAGGGATATCTTGATGTCTCAACCTTTCCCTAACCTAGCCAAGATGTCTGACAAAAGGTTTGGCTACAATGCCCAATCAATGTTTCAGACATTCCTGACCGACGCCATCCCCCTTGCTAGTTTCATGGAAAAGATGGTTGCAATCATTTACTTGGCTTGTCACCCCCATTGGCGACAAGTGGTCTGTACAATTTTATGTTCGTACTAACTACATGGATACATGGTCCTTAACCAGTAAGCAAGCTATATCATCCAAGAATCCCCATCTTGCCATGACCATACCCCCTGCCGACCAATGTTCATACCATTCCCAAGTTGAACTAGTGTTGATTAGGGATGAAAACGGATCGGATACGGACGGATATCACCAATATTATATTTGTTTTCATATTTCTATCCGGATTCGGATTCGAATATGGATAGTGTCAACTATGTCGCATAGGATACGATTGGATATTGACATCATAAATATGCGATTTGAGTATTCGGATACGGATATGGTTTTGGATGTTGGATATCCAGACTTGGATACGGACAGATCTCAACCCCTCTAAACGAATTCGGTTTTGAATACAGTCAGAAAATATCCATACCATTTTCATGCCTAGTGTTGATCCCTTCTTGAGGTGTTGCTTAGTGGATTATCATCCTATCATCACACAAGTAATGGGTCATTAGCTCGACTTCTAAGATCTAAGCATACTAAGCATGGTTTGTTAGACAAGACATGTTTTGTTGATTGGTGTGGTGATATATGGATAAGGCTTGACATAGGTAATTCCCTTCCTAGTTCACTAGTCATATGGTAACATAGCAATGCAATAGATAGACATAGTTCATTCTGCATTTGTAAGCAAAGGGATGCATAGGGGCCTACCTTGAACATCGTTGCTAGGCTCAAGGGCTTCATCCTCTTGAGGCTCCTCCTCAATAGGTTCTTCGAGAATGGGGTCACCTATACATGCATGATGCTTGATGAGTGAACTGCATAAAGTACATGCTCATGCTATGTAATGATTCTTAGTTGTTTATGCTTTAGTGACACATGAGTGAGTGCGTAGTTTAGATAAGGGGTTATTTGTTGACTAGTAACCATCGGATAGTCCGGCGTGATTGTCGGACGGTCCGGTGGTTACTAGACTTAGTGGGATATTGGCTCTCTAGATCCATCGAACTCTCCGAACTAGGGATCGGACCCTCCGGTATGAAGTCTGTGCTCTCGGGAATCTCTCTGTGTAAGAGGTATCCTATCAAAAGGTTTCATGGTGGATCATCTGTCAGATCAGGTCTTTAGGGGGTGTTGTGGGCTACTAAGGGTTCAAGCTCTATCGGAGACTCCGTGCGAGTGATGGACCATCCATAGGAACCAAGTTGCTCTCAGATTTCTAGTTATAATTTAGCGGACACTCTAGAATATAGATGGACACTCCGCTGTACCAAAACTGTGATCTAGGTTCTCTGGACACTCTTCTATCTTGGGCGTATAACTCATCGGATGGGTCCGGTGTAGTGATGGACACTCTCGAGTAGGGTTATAGACGTGTTCTAGTGCAGGTGAGCAGTAAGACATTCAGTATTGACGGACACTCCGCTGGTGACGTCAGACCCTCCATCGATACTGACAGTGAACACCTTGCATAGTAACTCGAGATCCAAATCTTCATCCCATGGTGCTTGCATGTGTAAACCATCTTGGAAGTAGACTACTAGGGTTATATAGAACATATCTAGCTAGTTAGTTCTAACTACAATGGGTGTAAACTAACTCTAGGCCACAAATCGATGTTTCCTAGGTTTTGGCTCCTAAAGACACAATCTAGGGTTTGGCTTGGTTAGATCCTTACCAAGGGCTGTCAAACACAAGGTACCAAGCTCTCCAAGAAGATGGAGCAGCTGGAGCTCCTCCTTGGTAACTCGAAACCTTCTTCTTCTTGCTCCTTCTCCTCCTAGATTTTTATGGTAAGGGTGATTGGGCTCCTCCCCCTTCTAACCCCTACCTCTTGTGGACGATGGCCTCTAGGTGATCTCCACAGCCATCTCTTGCTTCTTCCAAGCTCCAATCCCTTCTCCTTTCTCCTCCCTTCCTTCTCCTCTTCCTTGCTTGAGTGAGAGAGAGAGAGTAGAGAGAGATGAGCTAGAGAGAGTGGGAGTGTAAGAGTGAGTGAGTGAGCTGGTGGACTCTCTACCTTGGTGTGTCCATGGGATGGACAGCTATGGTGAAGTGTGGGACCCAGTGATTCACAAAGTGACACCTCACATTTCTACAAGCGACAATCCTATCAGACTATCCATCGTGATGGTAGACTCTCTGGTGGTGTCGAGTTACTGACTGATAGCGTGCTAGCGAACTGATGGATAACCCAATGGGCTGCAGGATTCTCCATCAATTCAAAAGTGAGTAGTTTAATGTAGCATTTAGTTTCTAACTATTTGATTTCAGATGCAAAGATGCTCATGATGCTGATGCTCACAAGGGTGTCAGGACTAGGTCGTGATAACTCTCCCCTGTTAGAAGAATCACGTGCTAAGATTCTCCAAAAGTAGGTTTTTATGCAATCAAGGGAGAAAATTCAAGATAAATTAGGTTTTTAATCCCCTTATAGCAACACTAAGGACTTAAGACTCATTCCCACACTAAAACTCATCTAAAGCTATTACCTTGGCTCAAATAGGTGAGGATACTCTCCTCATCTTATCCTCTACCTCCCAAGTGGTTTCTTCTATTGAATGGCTACTCCATTGCACTTTCACCATCTTGATGGTTTTTATTCTAGTCTTTCTCTCTGAAAAGTCAAGGATAGCAATTGGATACTCTCCATAGCTCAAATCCTTGTTGATGTCAATATCTTACAAATTGACCTCTTCCTCGGGTGCCTTCAAACATTTCCTCAACTGAGACACATGGAAGACATTGTATACTCCCAAAAGCGAATTGGGCAAGGCTAGTGCATAAACAACCTTCCCTCTCTTATCATAGATCTAGAATAGACCAATATATCTTGGGGCAAGTTTTCCCTTCTCTTGAAACCTTTGGGTGCCCTTAAATGGTGTAACTTTCAAATATACATATTCTCCAACTTTATACTCCATATGCCTTCTATGGTCATTGGCATAAGCCTTGTATCTATCTTGTGTGGATTCTAAAATGATCTTTATTTGCTTAACCTTTTCCTTGGATTCATTCACCTTCTTGTTTCCATATAACCTTCTTTTTCCAACTTTAGACCAATTGAGTGGTGTCCTACAATCTCTACCATATAGGGCTTTGTATGGACTCATGTCGATGCTGGCCTGATAGCTTTTGTTGTAGGCAAATTGGGCAAATGGTTAACAAGTGTCCTAGCTAGAGGTATATATTAGGGTACATGCTCTCAACATATCCTCCAAAATTTTGTTAACTCTCTCTGTTTGACCTCCAGTCTGTGGGTGATATGCTATGCTAAACAACAATGTTATTCCCATTGCCTTATGCAACTCATCCTAGAATTGAGACGTGAATTGCGGACCTCTATCTAAACTATTGTTTTGGGAACTCCATGCAAACAAACAATCTAATCTAGATACAATTCCGCATACTTGGAAATTGGATAAGTGATCTTAACTGGCAAAAGTGTGCTGACTTTGTGAGTCAGTCAACAATCACCCAAATGGAATCATATCCACTTGATATCTTTGGTAAACCAGAGATAAAGTCCATGGTAATGTCTTCCCATTTCCAAGCTGGTATGGGCAAACGATTGGAGAGTTTCAGGCGGTTTGTGATGCTTAGCCTTCACTCTACAAGAAACATCACACTTGGTTACAAACCTTGCAATATCTTGTTTCAAACCCTTCCACCAAAATCTTTTCCTCACATCTCTATACATCTTGTTACTTCTATGGTAGATAGAGAAAAGTGACTCATGAGCTTCATCTAGGATCTGCTTCTTTAGATGTTTCTGGTTAGGTACTACAAGTGTTTTTCCAAACCACAAGGTATTCAAGTGGTCCAACCGAAAACTCTTATACTTTGGATCGTCTATCTTCTCTTTAATTGTAACTAGATCTTCATCAAGTTGTTGTCCCGCCTTAATGTCCTGCAATAAGTGAGAAGTCACTTGCAACATGGACAAGGAACCTTCAGCTACTTGGGATACATTCATCCTCTGCATATCCCAACATAGTGATTCCATATTTCTCTCCATTAGGGTACAACCACAATTGGCCTTTCTACTTAAGGCATCGGCTACTACATTCGCCTTTCTCGGGTGGTATTGGATATTCAAGTTGTAGTCTTTGATCAACTCCAACTGCCTCCTCTGCCTCATATTAACCTTTGACTGGGTAAGAAAGTATCTCAAGCTCTTATGGTCAGTATAAATAGTGTAGGGCTGACCAAACAAGTAATGTCTCTAGATTTTCAGTGTGTGAACTACCACTGCTAACTCAAGATCATGAGTAGGATAGTTCATTTCTAAAGACTTCAATTGTCTAGATGCATGTGCTATGACATGCCCTTCCTGCATTAGCACACAACCCAATCCAACATTGGATGCATCACAATATACTTCAAAAGGTTTAGTGATGTTGGGTTGGACTCGCACGGGAGCTGTAACTAGCTTTTGCTTTAGAATCTGGAAAGCTTCCTCTCTTTCTTCCATCCAAACATATGGCTCGTCTTTCTTAGTGAGTTCAGTCAAGGGCTTTCCAATCTTAGAGAAGTCTAGCATGAATCAACAATAGTAACCCACCAATCCAAGAAAGCCTTGAACTTGCTTAACCGTAGTGGGAGTAACCCATTCCATTACATCCTTGATCTTAGTTGGATCCATGGAGATTCTGTTATGAGATAAGATATTGTCGACACGAAAATTTGCCTCGATCATGTTGGGCACACGAGCAAGCCAGAAGGGTTTGCTCGATGGAGCTAGAGATCCGCCTAGCTTCAACGCAGGGATGATCGATCCTACGTACTCCTTCCAAGACGTGGTAGTTAATTTGACCCTACAATTGATAAGGAGAGAAAGTTTATCAGTAATTTAAGGTGGAACGTGCTGGTCTATGCCCCAAACAGTTCCAAGTGTGCCGCTTCGGGAGCAGCCATATGGGAAGAGCGACTGAATAGCCGATCCACATAGAAATCGGCTGTTACAGACTCTAAAGCTCGTGGGTAGCGATTGATTTTATATTGATAGGTACAGTACACATATATGTAAATGAGATCATCAGCTAGGTGGATATTATCAATATGAATTATTGAGCCAATGAATCTGATGATAAAGGATATAGGACACGGATGAATCGACTATCTAATATGAACAAATCTATAGACGCTCTGAATCTAATCTGTTTCCACCAACAGTGAGGTTCGACCGGATTGATGGCAGCTATGATGATAGTAACAAACTAAAACCAAAGAATCCGCAAACACATTTGTACTTCGATAGGCTTTCCAAAAAACATGCTATACATGAAGGCTCGGACAAATTGGCTAAAATAGTCAATTCAGGTGAAAAGGACTACAGCGTGTGAACAATCGACTATTTCACATGAACAAACCTATGGACTTCTTAGACTCAACCTGCTATCTCTAACAGTGGGGTTCAACCGGATCGATGCAGCCATGAAAAAGACAACGAATCAAACTCTTAAAGTAAATAGATCTACTCATGCTTAACGGAATCATATAAACATGTTGTAGGCGTTAACACACAGGCGATCACCTATTTAGCCGATGCAGGCATAGCAAACAGCTAAGGTCATGCCTAACTAAGAACAAATCTACTAACTAGCATCCTCTAATCTATAGTGCCATCAGTGGGGATCGACCGGATCATTACAGCCATAATGGTGAACCATAAACTAGATTCAACTAGCTAGCAGACCTCTTTAAGATTATGCATGATTTAACCGCGTACTATGCACGATCAAGATTGAAGTAAAACAGCCAATGAAACATAAACCGTCATTCAAGGTAGATAATATCGTGTTGTAACAAACGAACGATGGGTCTAAAGATATGAGGCCGATCTAATTCGATCTCAACTAGGCAAATTGATGTTGCTGTAAACTAATAACAATAAAAACATCAGCAAGATCGGTAACTTAATGAGTCTACCCGACAGACGCCACCCTTAGATAGAGCCGATAACTTGACCTTAATCTAGTTCGAGCACTAGAGGTGGACTGGATCGATGCAGCCATACTTAAACTAAACAAGAGTCGATAACTAGCTTATACCAGAGTCACAGTGGAGGTCGACCGGATCGATGTAGCCATACTATCAGAAGTATAAGCCATGACGGTACTTACAGACAAGCCAGAGGTCAGCCAGACTGATGTAGCCCTACTCACTGAAGAACTTGCTGAGATCTACTATACTCCTACTCCTAATGGGTGGCCGGAGCAAAAAAAATAAGTAACTTGTATTTGATTGATTGTGTATCCTTTACAATAGCCGGGGTCCAATATTTATAGCCAGAGCCTAAACATGAATCCTACTCGAGTACGACGCATTACAATCTTTGATATAGAAGAAAACATTCCTATCTTAAGATAACTTGGACCCTAATCTTTCCCTTTTTGTAGAGTCTAATATGTAGTTCCCCGATGCCAACCGTAGCTCATCATCGTTATCTGCTGACATCATTCAAAGAGAGTCGATTCTAGCATCGCGTCTGAATCAGCTAATATTGATCCTTATGCAATTAATTCCTTGATTGACACAATCTTGGAAGCCTTTGAGTTCCCATGTTCTTCTCCCAAATTTTGGTGTAAACACATGCCCCCCAATTTTGGGATAAAAGTGATTTTATTCCAAAATTCCTATTTATCCGTTTACCACACCGCAACCATTCTATCCCGGGATATATGCATGACTCCTAACTTCCTGGCCTGAGTTTTATATAATATCCTAATAGTATCTCTTCCAACTCACTCAGCCTATTTGCTTTTCCTTTCTCCCTCGAGCCAATCTTAGCATCCGACGCCATCATCGCCAATGCCTCAAACCCTAGCAAATCCTCTGTTCTACCAAGCCGTTATTCAAGCGATCTTCACTAGACTCAAATCTACTTTGGCTTCAATGGCAACCAGTGACCTCATCCCTGAGGTATGCTTCCAAGTTTTCCATACTCCATGTACCGGCCGCTACCCAATACATCTTTTCTTCTCAAATTTATTTCATCTGATTTCTAGGAAATGAGGAACAAAATCTTGATTCCATCATCTGTTGCTTCCAATGTCTATTTTCTTAGGCCTATGGGTGACCCTAATCCATCTGATTTGATCCATCAAGAAACCAACCAAATCCCCTTCAAATAGTCTGTAGTGGATTTGTCCTCCTAGAATATCAAAACCCCCTTCAAAAGCTAGCCTAAAATGCCTAAGGGATGGAGAGACTGGTTTCATAGGGTATCCGAGAAAAAGGGCAGAGATTGGGAGGTTTATGATTTGAATCAATGTTTAACACTCTCATTGTCCAGGATGGAGAGGAATGATTCACTCTTGATTTCCCCATCTTATTTCTGGTCCAATGCCCCGAACGCCTTTGTTTTTGGTCATGGTCCAATGACCATCACTCTGGCCAATGTTTACATGTTGACCGGCCTAAGAATTACTAGATCAATGTAGCCTTATGAGTACTTGAGTGCTGGTGCTAAGAAATTAGCCAAGATATCAAACTACACAGGATGGGCAAGCTACATTTTGAACCACATCGGAGATGAATCAACTGTTAGCAAGAGAGAATATGTGGCCTTTCTGAATATGTGGCTAGAAAGATTCATCTTTTGTGGGTCATCTTGTGGTCCAACTTACAATCATAAACTTATGGCAGAGCATCTAGCAGTGGGTAAGGATATCCCCCTTGGAAAGTATCTGTTAGGAGCTGCTTACCATCTGATGCACCAGGTAGCTACCCAATTACTGAAGAATGAACCAGTGCATGCTATCAGTGGCCCTTGGTGGTTGATACAACTATGGCTCAACCTGTATATGCACAAGATTGTAAGGCCTAATCTCAGAAGCCTGAGTTTCCCTTCTTCCAACTTTGATGAGGAACATAGAGGCAAAGAAGGAAGAACCTGTCAATGCATGAGCTATGGTGAGGCTACATCAGCCATAATAATTGATATCAATATTGGCCATCTCTTCAAAAACTTTTATAGAGGGTTTGATGTAGACATCCAGACTTGGCTACCATACAATGAGGATGAGAATGATGAGCTAATCTTCCCATTCAAATTCTAATTTGAATCAGGCTGTTCGGACAAGACAGCGGCTGCAATCTTTAATTCCTTCATTAAGCCCTGCGTTCTTCTAGCCGAATTTCGCCATGGTCATGGCAAAATGGCTATAGGCTCTTTCCTTCTAGGCAACCTCCCAACTTATGAGTTCTATCATCCATCCTTCATATCTTGTCAGTTTGGTTTTGGTCAACTTCCCCCTCAATTGTTCTTCAAAAACATATTGAAGCCAAGAGAAGATATCAGTGAGGTAATGGAATCTTCCAGAGTCCTTCAATTAGGATCAGACCTTCCTTCCCTTTGCTTGCATGACTGGATCAGGGTCAGCTTCTCTTCCACTCTTTTTGACTCCTGGTGGCAAGAATGGCACTCCCATCTCTTCTATGGGTTAGTCTACCCTTTGTGCATAGCTCTAGACGGGGAATTTGCTTCTGACAATGAGGTAACTTTCCATCCCCTTTTTAGAGAAATTACTTAACAGATTCCTCTACCAACTATTCTAACCGACCCTTTTAGGATACTGAATTCAATCCTCCAAGCTTGGATAGGAAAGGGCATCCTATAGATTGCCAGCCACCATGCCCAGTTTCAAGAATAGGATCAACCACACCTTCATTGAAGAAATTGATGAAAACTCATGCTACCCCCATGATTGTGACTTATCAATCTTCAAAGCGCAAGGTGGTTCAAGGGGCAACCCAGAAAACCATTACTAGAAAAAGACTCCATAGGACAAGACCATCAGCTACTCAGGTAAACAATCCATATTCTTATCGAACTAATATTCAATGTCGCAGAACCGACCAATTTATAGGAGTACAAGTACAATGGTAGCCCGCAAGCGGTCGCACTATCATACTTGAACCCATATAAACCTGGTAGTCCATCAAGTACCACGACGGGTCTCGATAAATGATTTACAACAACCAAGATTGTACATGATTCAACATACATATCACATATTACATAAAGTTCACAGATACATTTTCATCATCAGAGTATGAAACCAAGTTATTACAAACTGAGTTTGATAGATAAAAGCGGAAACAAATTAAGTTTGAAAGTAAAGTTGCCAACATAGTTTAGTACAGTGCCAAGTAGGATCATAGTCCACAAAAGCAAAGATAGGGATTAATAAAGAAGCCTGCCCAAGGCTTACTCCTCATCCACGGTAGGATAGAAGCAACTCTTGCAATAACCATGATACACAGTGCCATCTACAACAATGGGAAAATAAACCCTGAGTATGAGAAGGTACTCAGCTAGACTTACCCATCATAAACCAGAAATAAATTGACTCCAAGGATTGTGCAAGGCTGTATAAGTGGAGATAGATTGACAACATTTTGCATAAAAGCGATTAACTTAGTTATACAATTACAATTCCTTTATCAAGTTAGTTATAACTATCCATCTCTAGATTAGCAACTATCCTGTGCCAAACATGTGGTATATCAATTTAAAAGCATGCAATAGTAACCATAGCAGGTATTGTAATTCCATATTCATTCAAACCATCATGTTCCATAACACAGTTACTACGATGTTGGAGCTAGCCAAGTTTCTCACTATCTGGGAGAGATGGCGATTCGAATCGATTTTCAACCAGCTGGGAATTTATTCCTAACACAAACCCATGCATACCACGCGAAGGTAGCCTTAGGTCACCTTTCGTACAACTTAGGTACACATTTCATGGGTCCGTACCACGCTGCACAATCTGGGACACCAGATGCCAAGACGTTCAGGCCTAGCCTGCCCTTGGGCTCAGTCTGATCACCCCCCGCAAGGAGTGCACAACAGAACAGGGCCCGGCCTAAGTTGAGCTACTCGGCTTCGCGGTCAGAATGAGTTATCTGGCCAGCTAAGTGATAGGCATGCATTCAATCTTGTCAGAAGTTCCAACAACGGTATGGTCCTTGATCAGCACAGATGGAATCACATGAGTCATCCTATGCATAGACTCCACCTGGCCTCAATTTTCTTTTACCCCATAGTTCTGTTCCATGATAGCAAATATAGCCAACCATGCTCCGGTATCCACCTATATCTCGCAGGTGATAGGACATCACCCGACTTCTACCGGTCTAAGCACGGCTAAGCATATATTCGATCCTAGACCTATACCGGTTAAAGGTAGTATTTCTAGACCAGGAATTTATATGCATCAAGTGATTCCATTCAACTTCTATAACCTAATGCATCAATCATAAGTACTTAAGTAATCATTTGTAAAATGCTGGGAGACTTAAAATGCTCCGGCGCTTGCCTCGTAGAAAGGAAGTGGGGCGGTGGTCAGGGCACTCCGGAAGCTCTTCAGAATTCTGCTCCTCGCCTTCGGGAGCTATGACTTGAGGATTCTCCTGCTGGTCCCCTTCCTCTACTTCGTCGAATTCCAGCAACGTTATTTCTTCCCCTGATCCTAGATGCATGAATATGGCATAAGATATTGCGAATGCATATATGTTAACAAGTGTGGTATGATGATACATGAAGAATGCATTCTTGCAAATATTCTTAATAGCATGTGGTTGAAGTAACAACAAGTGCATCGCGTTTACTGAGTAGGTGCATATCTCTTCTTGATTATGTAATTAACTACTTCAACAACGCATCTACTATTTCACAAACAGCAGCTACTTGTTTTACTCATAACTGGAGTTCTAATTATCCAAAATGTAGTGATCCTAGACTTTCTGGAAATCTTATAAAATTATCTACAACTCTTATTGAATTCACAAAAGCTAATTCACAACTCATCTTAGCCAAAATAGACAATCATATCAGTGCTGTCCAGAAATTCCAGAGAGCAAGCAATTCGGAAATGTTAACTTTAAACAGCTGTAACTCCTAAACCGTTTGACCTATGGTCCTAAAATTTTAACACAAGACATATGATGAAGTTATCTACAACTTTGTTATTAACCATTTTTATAGCAACCATCATTTTTATCATGCAACTTATCAAACTACAGAATCTGTCTGGAAACTATTCTAATTCGCATTATGAAGCAACAATACTTCTACTTCATGTAATCATTCAAAGTTTGACCACACAAAGTCTACCAACAGTTTAAGCATACCAATTACACTCAAGAAAACATAATGGTGAAGCCCAAACTATTTATTTAAAAGCATTTATCATTTTATTTATGTACTTAGGTTAAATAATAAACATATACCAAATGTGTATCATAAAATCTTAAAAATTTACAGTGCCTTACTAATGCTACCAAAAGACTACTGTAAAAGTTTCATGCCCTTTTATCTAGTAAAGCATTCTAAACAAAAAAGACAAGGCATAAAGGCTTAAAATAGCATAAATAGAAAACCCTAGTGAAAAGTGTCAAGCAATAGATTTCCTATTTTTCTTATCATCCTTATGGTACTAGGATAACCTCCAACAAATTTCATGAATATTAGATTCATCAATAATTTATAAAAATTCATACAAGGATTACCTATTTATAAAAGAAAAATCTATAACTACAAATCTATACATGCACTGATGCTCAAATTTTTACTAGAGCTCATACATGTCAAGAATAGCTTACCACCAAAGTTTCATAATTTTTGGAGCAAAGGAACTCTAGATATAAAATAAACAATTTTGCATGCATTCAAAAACACATTTCAAATTTTGATTTAAATCTGCCAAAATTTCTACTATAAGTGTCAAGACTATATTTTTCCTAAATACTACACTTCCTAAGTAACACTACCAAATTTATTTCACAATTTTTGAAGTTATACAACTGGAGATCTAAAAATTACAAAACACATGAAATCTACAATCAAAATGAACTATCTTAATCCCTACGGTCGCTGACCGGTGGGACTCGCAAGTCAGACGACCCCACATGTCAGTGACCCAAAACAGGGCAGCGGCGCTGCTGGCGTGGCCAGAGCTCACCGACGATGAGTTTGTCGGTGGTGACATCTTCACGGCATGACCCCCATGACCTCCTGGACCCATTGACCTACTTGGCTGAGACTCTTGACGGAGCTACGCACGGTGGCTGCACTCATGGCGGCACGGTGGGGCGGGACGACAGCGGTACACTGGTGGAGGCCATGGTAAGGCAACCTCAAGCGCGGACGAGTGCCTTCTAACCAAGACGAACCTAACGCACACGATAGCACCAAGAATGGTGGACTGTGGCTCTCTAGCCACGGTGACGGACTTGGCGGCGAGGCTCCGGCAAGCCCATGCGTGGCGCTATGGCTTACCGAGTGCTATCAGTGAGCACTAGTGGAGGCGGCAAGTCACGGGTGGGCTGGTGGAGCTACTGTGGTGATAGAGGAGCAGTGAGGATGAGCTATTGTCGGCAATGGCGATGGCGGCTCTCGGTGTAGGGACGGCTGTAGCTGCGGGCGAGGAAGCAAGCCAAGGCGAGGCGAATGGCGTGCGTGACTGAGTGTGGACGAGTGCGGGGAAGGTTAAGGCGTGCGCTGGCCTACCTTGGCCACATGCGGTAGGGTGCTGGTGACACGCGATGTCTGCTGGCCACCACACGGTGCGCGATGCCTGAAGCCGGTCAGCCATCGAGCTGTTCGATTCAGTCAATTCAGTTAAGCCATGCAGTGCCTGACGGCGAGTTTTGCAATCGAATTAACTAAAAATCTGTGGCTCCTTTGTGCAAACCTCCTAAACTGAATTGGTAGACCTATGTACCAGCTCCATTTGTTGTTAAAGAATCATGCTCTAATTCACAACCGAAATCGAGTTATGTCACCCTAAAGGTCAGCTTGTCAGGCTGTTCATCATCCAGACTTAGAGAAATATTATTAAGTGTTGAAGTGGTTGTTTTGCTGATTCTTGTGAGCTAATTTCAAGCATGTTAGGAGCTAAACTAGTCAATAACCCAAAAATAAAAGTTGTTCACTATATCAAATACTACAACTTTACTTTAGTGACCACCTCCATGCAAGGTCTCTAACACATAGTTCAAACTTGGTCAAACATGTCACATTTAAATAGTGGTACACTTCAAACTAGGGCTTAATGACCTATTTACCCCTAACCATGAATATCAAAGTTGTTCATAATGGTACTCTAAACATGTTTAAGCTAAATGCAAGGTCACACCATCATTTCATGTATTAGTTACTCATAGTGCTATCTAGGTTAACACATGAAATCTTAAGTGTTTGGTCAAGAAAGGTGACCTTCATGAACAATGTCCTATTTGCTAACCTATGTGTTGCTACATGTTGTTGTGATCCATATCAACTAATTACATGTATACACTCATGGTCATTTGCATATGTACAAGGAAACATGCAATAACAAGCAAATGTTACATACGTTTCAATCCAATGTTTCAATTGTAAATGCTTGTTTATGAATGCCTGATGCTCATGCTCATGTTATGCAAGTCAAGTTATGTGAGGCTAACACCCGGGGTGTTACATTCAACTTCTAATCTCGTTCCTTCATAGTTATCGAATATTGCGTCTCAATCTGCTCTGGGTGCGGAACTGCTTTCCCAAGCATTTGACTCAGCACCAGCTGAACCCCTATCGGCTAATCCTCAAAAGGAGCCAATTTCGGTTGAAATAACCGATGCTTCCACAACAGCAGAAAACATGAGTTTTATCATTGATGCTTGTCAAGGTATTTTCTTTAACTTCTCGATTTACTCAGTTTTTCATCCTTCATCTGACTTCTTACCATGCCAAATACTTCCTAAGGACACACTTATGCAAGAGTAGGAGCCTAACAGTCCACTTAATGATCCTATCAACGTTGAGGGTGATCTTGTTGCCGTCGACACTCAGACTGTCGATTCTTTAGTTCAGCATACAACTGATGGTAAGGAAGTTATATGTTCAATTTATTTTTTCTACAACAAACATGAACTAAAAATTCTCCCTGATGTTTGTAGATGTCAATGTTGAGAGCTCAGAGCCGATTAACCAGATATTATTGGTGCATCATTAGTTGTTCCTCCTCTTCAGACAGAGGCTACTACAGAAAAGGTAATGTATCCTCTTCACCATCCATTTCGTTATAAACTAATTCAAACCTCCTAACCAAGATTTTCTTATATACAGGCACTCAACCTTCCATCCCTGAGTTACTCTTTCAATCTTGAGGAGTATCTTGATGAAGATGAAATCAACTTGTCAGCCACCTCCTCTAAGGAAGCTTTGTTAGAAGAGACTAGAAATCAGCTAAGAGACATATTGCCAATGTTTGAGAAGGATATAGCTGATTTGGTCCAAGACACTAATTCAATGTAGAGAGTCTTCTTGGCTATTAAGAGTAATTGATCCCTAGTTCTCTCTAAAGTCTTGTCACCTTTATCTATTTTTGAAGATCAGGCCCTAAAGGTGAAAAAGGCTTAGAGGAATTTATCCGACCGTGAAACTTTATTGGCCAAGGGGAACTCCAATAGGCAAGAGGCCAAAGAGCTAACATAGTTGATTGATCATTTGAAGAACTCCTCCCTCAGTATCGACCCAAAGTTGTCTCAACTAGAAGTCAGGAGTGCAAAACTTGAGACGGAGCTAGAAAACATGAAGGCTGTCATTGGACGTCATAAGTCCACCCTAGCTCAAATACTCGATGCCATTAAACAAAAGAAATAGGAACTGCTAGCCAAAGTTAGAGAAGGCAGAGCCATCCAAAGTAGCCTCGAGAACATTCCTAGATCAGTTGAAGAAGATAAGCAACAAATTATAAAAGTTGATGCTATCCGGCTGGAAGTGTTGAAAGCAATCCAGGATGTTCTAGACTTGTAATTCATGTATCATATGTCTTGTGTAGGATCAATGGTAACCATACTTTCTGTCACCTAATTGTACTTCTTGTTTTTCGGCTAAAGAGCCGATTTGAAAATAGCCGATTCTAGACTTCCAATCTTAATCCAATTAAGTCTAAAAACATGGCCTTTATTAAGAGAACCCCTCGATCTTCTATCCTTAGTCACCCAGCGCTGTATTCGCTTCGGTATTAGTGAGGTGGTGCCTTGCCTTCTATTAATTATGGTTGCCTTTTGCATGTCCCAAGGCATCCACCTCTTCACTCCATGGCTTCAAATAATAGCCGAGGGCTTTGGCCTCGAACACATCTACACTTGCAACCGCTCCTATTCCTTTGCACTTCTCTGCCCTCATAGACTCTATAGTGGTTTTCTCCTCTCTCCTTGTAGACCTAAACAAACCCCATGGCCGACGAGGACAACCATGGCAAATGTGCAGCGGAGGAGATTCTGGAGGAAGCCATGCCGGTGAACCAGCGCCTATGACGCATGAGGTGAGATTGATATCTTCTGTTTGTGATGATGAACTATTCTGATTTGTCTATAGATTCATTTTGAATGATAGCCTTCATCCTCTTCCCAGGGCCGGTGAGCCCTCTAATGTTGTGTCCTCTGTGTTGGCCTCATCGTCGGATTCTTCCAACTCCTATGACGGCAACGATGCCCAGTGTTTCGTTTGAGAGTGGAGGGCAGCCCAAAACCATTATTCTGAGGTGACTCAGGAGAATGACCAGCTTGAGATCTGTCTTGGGGTCTCTCAAGCTACCGTTCATGCCGCCAAAGAAGGGGCCAGTGCCACTCGGGCGTGGCTGGCCAAATTTGACGCCATGGTGGTGGGTAAGATGAATTCTAGGAACGCCTCCATTATGATTTCCATTGCCTCTATATTGATTGCCCTCCTGTTTTTGTAATTGCCAGCCCTGACGGTGCAGTTGGAGTCCCTCCAACTAGCGGCGAATGCAGCCATGGACATTGTCAATGCTTGGGGTCCTCTCATCAATGCTCGCCTCCACGATATTCTGGCCCATGTTCAGGAGATCGCCCTCCATGGCATTCATCATGGTGCATCGGTGGCGCTGACCGTGGCACAAGTTTAGACCAGGTATGTGCTCCACGCCATGGAGACTGGCTTCCCAATGGGCGATGGCCTCGAGGAGCATGAAGATCTGCTCAAAGAGTTTGTCATCGTGTGTAACACCTCGGCTGTTTAAATTCTAAAACCTGCCATGTCATCATATGCATTGCAAAGCATTTGGCATTTAGTAAAAACTTTTATATGCATACACTAAAACAAGTTTGCCTTTATGTGGTATGTATTGAATTGTATTGTTTGAATCAAGTTCAAAATTTGGTTTGGATTTGAATTTTCAAGAAAACCCTGATTTTCAGTATTTAAATCCTACCCTGAAAACTTATTTCAAAATCTAAGCACATTTTGGGGTTGAGCCTAAAAGCAAAAGTGTAGAGCTTGTCAAGTTATACAAAGTTTGTTTTTGGAGTGTTCAAAGTTGTTATGAAAAATTTGAAGTAATTTGAAAGGCGAAATTCGTTAAATGTCCCCTATTTGAATCAAAAATTTCATTTCAAAATGTAAACCAAATTAGGGGGTGGTTATAAAAGCAAAGTTGTAGAACTTTGAATTTTGAGCAACTTTTATTTTTTGGAGATTTTTGAGTTGTTATACAAATTTGGGAGTAATTTTGATTTGAAAACAAAGGCAATTTTGTAAATAAGTGGAATAGTGCCATGGCGACCGCCCCACCGCCGACGTCCTTCTTCGGGCTTCTAGTCATGCCTGTGGCCACCCTTGGCTTCGCGCTGGCATGAGCAGGGCACTGTGTGTCGCCTCCTTGCATTTCTGCCACCCTATGAAGCCCTGGAGTCGTCGCCGTTCGTTTACGTTCTTTGCTCTGCTTTTCCTGTCGCCTCAGTTCAACTCCGACGAGCCCGCGCCGTCGCTGTAGTGCCTCCACCGTTGTATCTAATCCAGTTCTAGCTCCGTCTCCTTCTTGCACATCCATCTAGCTAGCTTGGGCTGCCTGATTCCGCTGGGAACCTGTTGTGTGCATGTTTCTTCCTCACGGCCGGTAGCATCACCGGTGATCCCGCTTCACCGTGGCCAGAGCTCTATGGTGAGTCTCTGATCTTGCAAAATCATAATTCAGCTTCGCCACGATGCCATGGTGCTTTGTGCTTGGTTGAGTGACCATTTTGTGCACCACAGTCACCGAAACACCACCACCGACGATCCTTGCTCCGCCGTGATCGCTATGACTATCGACCCGCCTCTCCGTTGTTCCTCCGGCTCGTCCATCGCCTTCAACGTGATCGGAGTGAGCTACTGGTGCTTCCTAGACCCTTTGTTTAACTACTACCAGGCTCCTGTCACTGGCGTAGTGTCACCGAGCCACCGCATCCGCCATGGCCGGTGTCAGGCTTGTATCATGTCGTAATTAATCTCCGTAGTGCCCCAAATCGACGCGCCTTGTCTTGGTGAACGTGTTGGTGTCTTTGCTGTCGCTGTTGGTCTCACCGTCGGTGAGGAAGCGTCGGTCAGCGCCATCATCGCTGTAGTCAAACGTGGGAGGTTGAAGATGACTTGTGGGGTCACCTTGTCAGTGACTCAGTGGTTTGAAAATGGATTTTTCTATTTTACAGATTTGAATGAATAGTAATGTGATTTGTTATTTTTGTGTAGATTTATTTAGAGCTCCAAAAATTATCAAAATTTTTGTGTGACCTCTCAGTGATGTATATTATTTAAGAAAAATATGAAATGTTGCTTTCTAGTACTTTTAAATGTGATAAAAATTACTCAATCAATTAATAAATGAGTTTTCATGATTTTTCTAGGCTTAATCCTTTATCCAAAAATTATGGAAATTGTTTTACCACTTAGTTATCATGTAATGAACATTTACAAAAATTTTGAGCTCAATTAGAATAAGTTGATTTATTTCATAATTTTGAATTAAATAATTAATTCATAAAAGCAAATAGTAATCTTTAATGATTTAGGTTTTGATTGAATTTTTGGATTGAGTGATGACCTTGGGTCATTAGTTGATAATGATCCTTGGCAATTGATGTATGTGTTACGAAAAAGGTTTAGTTAGTTTGACTTACAACTGTACCAGAAAGGAAAGTTGTATTCGAGTTGTTAATTTTGCATCCATCATCAAGCATCATGTTTTGTATCCCGCATCATGTTAAACATGGCATTGTTACTATGTGTAGTGAACAAAGGTGAACATGTGGTAGTTAATCAAGTTGCGGAGGATGTTACTCTGTCTCTTGAGGTCAGATCGGATAATTGTGGAACGTCGCAGGAACCTAACTTTTCCGTCAACGAAGGCAAGCCCCGGATGCATTTAAACCTACCTTGTGTTTTTACAAGTTTTTATCGCTTTTGCTTTTCTATACTGCATTAAGTGATTAGGAGTTGAGTGGAAACCTAATTGGTGCATTACCAACCTTGTTTTTCCATATCTACCTTGTTACCAGTTTTAATTCGTAAATACCTAGTTATGCTTAGTCATGCTTATTCGGGTGATTACCTGTCATGTGTGAGTTTTAAATGGATCTTTGGTTACTTATGTTATCATGAGATATGAACATGTGAAGTAATAAATCTAGACCGGGTGGATCCGATGTGTGAGAGCCACAAGACATGGAGGTCTTGTGAGCGGCTTCTTTCCGCCTGTGTCGATTAAGGTCCGTCCGTTGTTGAATTGCATGAGGTGAGACTTTGTAGTACTAACCACATACTCTAGTAAGCCTTAACTCGGCTGTTCTATTACAAGAATGGCTACTCGCGCACTAGGAGTGGAGAGATGGTGAGAGTAGCATGTACCCACATGGCCATAGGCTAGAATGGTGGAGTACTGTATTCTCAGGTGGCGCAGACCCATTCTTGTTTTAGAAGATCTGAGGGTAGGTTGATATATGTAAGTCGGGGACCTACATATGTCGTGTGGTCTAGAATCCCTAGCTGGGTTTATAATCGATTCGAATCGGCGTTGCTCCTCGGTTATGGAGACTCAACTCACTGTTCATCATCGTAGTTAATAACTAAAACTTGAGTAAGGTTTGAGAAAGTGTGGGATATGAAGTTTCATGATCTCATTATGGATCATGTTAGCTTTGTATATGATCTTTTCAAAGATAAAAATATTGATATAAAGAATTTTGTTAAAGAGCTTTTACGCAAAAAGAACTTTGATTATTGCTAAAGCCATACCTTGAACCCCTGAGCCTGCATTCCTGAGTCTTCTGAGTTTTTACTTCGGTTAAGTCTTGTTGAGTACTTTTGTACTCAGGGTTCGTTGACCCTTGTTGTAGGTGAGCCTCATGAGCAGGTCTATTTTGGACCTTACTGCATGACTGTTGTTCCTATCAATGACGATAAGTGAATGTGTGATCCTTGGGCAGGATGATTATTTTGTGTGTTATGTTTATGTTAATTATGCCACTCCACTACTACTATCGTTTGTAATAATTATCAAACTTAGTTTGTAAGGTTTGAAACAACTAGTTTGTAAATTAAGTTATCGTAAGACTTCACTATTTTACTCTGATGTATATATTTGAATAAAGGTTGTAATACTACAATGACTCTGTAATGTGATCCTGCTCAGAAATCATGGATGATTCAGGGTTCCCGAGGACACCCGATAGACTTCTTAAGTTACTAGGAACATATGCATAGTTATCAAAGGTCGTTGGATAGTGAGAAGTGCATGTGGGTCCTATAATTTAGGAGGTTCTGCCCCAGAATGGTATTGGAGCGATCGTTACAAAGTCTTTGTTGTATTGTTTTACAAAAACTTCAAAATGATTTGGGACAAATAAATATAACTTGTTAATTTGGTCTAGATTGCTTCTGGCTTGTCTTATTTCATTCTCACCATTCCTTAATTGATTAAAAAAACTTTGTGTGGTGGAGTAGTAATCTTATTATGCCCTATATAAAAATAACCGTGGTTATGTACCTTATAAGCTTTGATGTTTTTGTTTGTAAGAACGATTCATGAATCATGATTAATTCACTTGTTACTTCCTTCACCCTAAGTCTGGGTTGGGTAGTGAGTTTGGGTTGAGTTATGTAATCCATCCTGGTTGCTCTTTAGATTTTGATCTGATGGTCTTAATTGGATTAATCTTACTTCCTACAGTATGACTCGCACCAAGGTAATGCCCTATAAGTCCGTTGGACCTAAAGGAGTTCGTCATCACCAGCTTGCTCCTAGAAATGATGGTGCTAGCAGTAGCAGCTCTAGGCCTGATCCCCAGGCAGAGATACAGAGGCTTTTAGCAGAGTTAGCACAGGCTACTAGGGATAGGGCCTTGGATGTAATCTGGGTGGGCAAGTTAAAGGATCAATTGAAGTGTCGCACCACCACTCATAAGAACTGTGAGCGTATGTTAGTTCGTATGGTGGAAGGGAGAAATGAGGCTTGGCATAGGGAAGATGTAGCTAGAGCTAGAATGCATGAGCTAGAATTTTATGTAGAAGATTTAGAAGAACATAATACTACTTTGCATGAAGAAGTCCATAGGCTGAGCAACCTCCTAGATCCAAACCATGAACCTCAAGCTGATGTAATGGACCCTGGTGTCATCATTACTAATGATGATGAACTTGAAGAGGAAGAAGAAGAAGAAGATCTAGAAGAATTAGTGATGGTGGATGAAAGTGATAATGAAGGTGGAAATGTTTCTGGAATGGATATCGATCATGAGGTTTGATGTGGTCAAGGAGAAGAGTAGAGTTGTAAAATAGGAGATCTAGTTAAGTTAAGTAGTCTTGTTTAGGTGTGGGCTTGTGCTTAAATAAGTAAACCCAATGTAATATGTTTGCAGTAAGCTCTTTTATATCTCAATAAAAGCTTGTGAGTAAAGTTTGGTTTGTTATGAATAGATGCCTCATACTCATGCTTTGGATATTCCTGGTTCTTCACATGAAGAGGGTGGTGTTCCTGATCCACCACCAGTTCTACCAACTTTAGCTGATGCTGTAGCAGCACTGGTCCATGTGACCGTAGAAAATGCTTGATTGCTTCGAGAGATAGCTTAGAGTAATCAGAATATGGTGCAAGGAAACCATGGCTGCAATCATAACAGGCAGGAGGCTACGTATGTTGATTTTACAGATACAAGACCACCAGTGTTCACTAAGGTAGATGAACCACTAGAGGCTGATGATTGGCTTCAGACCATGGAGCAGAAATTTGATCTTATTCCATGCATAGAGATGTAGAAACCTGTGTTTGCTGCCTAGCAACTTAGAGGTGCAGCAGGTGCCTGGTGGGCAAATCTAGTGGTTATGCAACCAGCTGGCATTCCAATAACTTGGGCTAAGTTCTGTACTGCCTTCAGAGCTCATTATATTCCAAAAGGAGTGATGACCATGAAGCTGGATGAGTTCCTTGCTTTGAAGAAAGGGGATCAAATGGTTATGCAATATGTGGGAAGATTCAATCACCTATCACAGTATGCATCTGAACATGTCAATATAGATGCCAAGAAAAAGAAATGGTTCATGCGAGGTCTGAATACCAAATTACAGACAATGATGACTACATGTGCCAATGTTACTTATCATGAGGCAGTGAATATTGCAATTGCTTCTGAGGAAAAGAATCGGCAGCATAAGGAGATCAAGAAAAAGAAGAGTGTGCCATCTGGATCCTTTGGTGGAAATCAAAAGAGGCAAAAGATAATCTATCATCCAATCAACCATTATTGTCCTCCTTATCGTCCGCCGTAGTTCCAAGCTGAGCAACAGTCAAATGTCCATCCTGCTATAACCTACCCGAATTCCCAACAGACAAATGCTCCTAGTGGCAATGCTCCAACATCTCAGTGTCACAATTATCCATGTTACAATTGTGGAAGGACCAGTCATTTCTCTAGGGAATGTCCATATCCCAAGCAGGCTAATCAAAATTATCAGAAGGCCCCTACCAATCAACAACAGGGTCAAGCACAGAACAAGAACCACAATCAGAATGCTTAGCAGGGCAAAGATGAGATGAAGACAGGATGGGTCTTCTATATTCAAGCTGGGGAAATTCTAGAAGGGGAGCCAGTGATGATGGGTATGTTTCCTATCGCCAATCACCCTGCTGTTATGCTTTTTGATTCTGGTGCATCTCATTCATTCATCAATAGAACCTTTATCGTAAAGCATGCAATTCCAATTGGGGAAACAAAGGAAAATTTCTTTATACAGTCGCTAGGGGGACATCTGTGTACTAAGGAAATGGTATACCAGGTACCCATAAACCTGGGTGGGCATATTTTTCCCACTACCATGATTATTCTCAAGGATCAAGATATAGATGTGATCTTGGGAATGAATTGGATGTATCAGCATAAGGCTGTTATAGATGCTTTGCATAGGACATTAAGGGTGAGTTTGCTTGATAGTAATTCTCAGCTTCTTATCCAACTTCCAACCTTAAGGAGATCAGTGGAAAGAGTTTGTGCAACTTTTGTCAAGGAGATTAGGGATATCCCGGTAGTTTGTGAATTCTCTGATATTTTTCCTAAGGATTTACTCGGTCTACCACTAGATAGGGATGTTCAGTTTAACATAGAGTTAAAACCTTGAATAGCTTCGATCTCTCGGAGAGCTTATAGGATGCCTCCCAAGGAATTAGCTGAGTTGAAGACTCAGTTGCAAGAGTTGATTGAGAAAGGATTTATTCAACCTAGTTCATCACCTTAGGGATGCCCTGCAATTTTTGTGGAAAAGAAAGATGAGACCCTGAGGTTATGTGTTGACTATCATCCATTGAATGAAGTGACCATTAAGAATAAGTATCGCTTACCTCAGATAGACTTGCTTTTTGATCAACTGGCTAGAGCCAAAGTTTTCTTCAAGATTGATTTAAGGTCAGGCTATCACCAAATCAAGATTAAGCCCGAAGATATTCCCAAAACAACATTTACCACGAGATATGGATTATATGAATACTTGGTAATGTCTTTTGGTTTGACAAATGCCCTAGCTCATTTCATGTATCTAATGAATTCAGTATTCATGTCTAAGCTAGACAAGTTTGTGGTGGTGTTTATTGATGGCATCCTAGTTTATTCCAAGAACAAGAAGGAACACGCGGAACATCTCAGAATTGTCTTGACCCACTTAAGAGAACATCAACTATATGCCAAATTCAATAAGTGTGACTTCTGTCTTAAGGAAGTATAGTTTCTTGGACATGTCTTGTCAGCTGAAGGAGTTGCTATTGATCCAAGCAAAGTAAAGGATGTGCTTGATTGGAAACCACCGACCACTATTCATCAGGTTCGAAGTTTTCTAGGAATGGCGGGGTATTACCATCGTTTTATTCCAGATTTCTCTAGAGTATCCAAGTCCATCACTGTGTTGTTGAAGAACCAAGCCAAGTTTGTCTGATCATCTAAATGTGAAGAAGCTTTCCAGACTTTGAAGAGACTGTTAACCACTGCACCAGTATTAGCCCAACCTGATATCGAGAAGTCATTTGACATTTATTGTGATGCTTCTAGTATTGGTGTTGGATGTGTATTGATGCAAGAAGGCTGAGTCATTGCCTATGCTTCCAGACAACTTAAGCAACATGAAGAGCACTATCCCACTCATGATTTAGAGTTAGCAGCAGTTGTTCATGCTCTAAAGATTTGGTGGCATTACTTGCTTGGTAATACGTGCCATATTTATACAGACCATAAGAGTTTAAAGTATATCTTTACTCAATCAGATTTGAACATGCGACAAAGAAGATGGTTAGAATTGATTAAAGATTACAACTTGGAAGTACATTACCATCCTGGTAAAGCAAATGTAGTTGCAGATGCCATCAGTCGAAAGAGCCATTGCAATTGTCTGACAGTAAGAACAATGGGTTTGACTTTATGCCAAGAGATGGAAAAGTTGAGTATAGTGGTAATTCAACAAGGAAGTTTAACCAATATAACTGTTGAAGCCACTATTCGAGATCAGATTATTGCTGCTCAGAAAGAAAACAAGGGTATAGCACATATCAAAGAAAGAATCAAGAATGGGAAAGTGGAATGATTCAAAGTAGATGATGAAGGTGTGTTATGGTTCAAGAATCACTTAGTGGTACCCAAGGTTCCTGAGTTGCTAGGCTATCTATTCATTTGGGAAGTAATAAGGTGTACCATGACTTGAAACAAAGGTTTTGGTGGACCAAAATGAAGATAGAAATTGCCCGGTATATAGCCAAGTGTGATACTTGTCAAAAGGTGAAAGCTATACATTTGAGGTCAGCTGAAGAGTTACATACATTACCTATTCCAACTAGGAAGTGGGAGGATATTAGTATGGACTTTATTGTTGGTCTACCCAAGACATCAAAAGGTTTTGATTCAATATGGGTCATTGTAGATCGACTAATTAAGTCAACACATTTTCTTCTAGTCAAGAGTATATATCCTACTATCCAGTATGCCAAGATGTATCTAGCAAGAATCATGAGTCTACATGGAGTACCAAAGACCATAGTGTCAGATAGGGGTACACAGTTTGTCTCTAGTTTTTTGAAACAATTGCATGCTTTGTTAGGTACCAAACTACTGTATAGTACAGCTTATCATCCACAAACCGATGGTCAGACTGAAAGTGTCAATCAAGTACTTGAAGATATGTTAAGATGTTGTGTTCTTAACTATTCCAAGAAGTAGGATGAATGTTTGCCTTTGGCTGAGTTCTCATACAACAATAGTTATCAGGAGAGCATTAGAATGGCTCCATTTGAAGCACTCTATGGTCATAGATACAGAACATCACTGAGTTGGTCTGAGCTTGGGGAAAGAAGGTTCTTTGGAGTTGACCTTGTGAAAGAAACAGAAGACAAGGTTAGGCAAATACAAAGTAATTTGAAGATAGCTCAGTCCCGACAAAAGAGTTATGCAGATAAACGACGTAGACCTTTAGTGTTTAACAAGGGAGATTTTGTATATCTAAAGGTATCACCAATGAAGGGAGTTACCCGTTTTGGTGTTAAAGGCAAGTTGGCACCTCGGTATATTAGACCATTTCAAATTTTAGAGAGGTATGGAAAAGTGGCATATCGCTTAAAATTACCAGAACATCTCTCAGCCGTGCATGATGTATTCCATGTTTCTCAATTAAAGAAGTGTCTCTGAGTGCCTGAGCAGAATGTTGAGGTTGAAGGAGTGGAACTTGAACCTGATTTGACCTATTCCGAATATCCTATCCGAGTTCTGGATCAGAAAGATCGTGTCACATGAAGGACAATCAAGTTTTACAAGATACAATGGAATCAACATTCCAAAGAAGAAGCTACTTGGGAATCCAAAGATTACTTGTTAGAAAAATTTCCAAAGTTTCTTGCGTCATTATAGAGTAATGTTAGTTGAGCTCGATTGTTGCAAGTTGTGTTTTGTAAAAGAGACCTCAGCTATTTTATGGACAGATTTTGTATGTGTTTGCGCAACACATTTCCTTTTCCATTACATACCCTATGGCTTTGAATCTTGGGACGAGATTTCTTTTAGGGGGAAGGATTGTAACACCTCGGGTGTTTAAATACTAAAACCTACCATGTCATCATATGCATTGCAAAGCATTTGGCATTTAGTAAAAACTTTTATATGCATACACTAAAACAAGTTTACCTTTATGTGGTACGTGTTGAATTGTATTGTTTGAATCAAGTTCAAAATTTGGTTTGGATTTGAATTTTCAAGAAAACCCTGATTTTCAATATTTAAATCCTACCCAAAAAACTCATTTCAAAATCTAAGAACATTTTAGGGTTGAGCCTAAAAGCAAAAGTGTAGAGCTTGTCAAGTTATACAAAGTTTGTTTTTGGAGTTTTCAAAGTTGTTATGAAAAATTTGAAGTAATTTGAAAAGGCGAAATTCGTTAAATGTCCCCTATTTGAATTCAAAATTTCATTTCAAAATGTGGACCAAATTAGGGTGTGGTTATAAAAGCAAAGTTGTAGAACTTTGAATTTTGAGCAACTTTTATTTTTGGAGATTTTTGAGTTGTTATACAAATTTGGGAGTAATTTGGCTTTGAAAATGAATGGCAATTTTGTAAATAAGTGGAATAGTGCCATGGCGACCGCCCCACCGCCGGCGTCCTTCTCTGGGCTTGCAGTCATGCCTGTGGCCGCCCTTGGCTTTGCACTGGCATGAGCAGGGCACTGCATGTCACCTCCTTGCATTTCTACCGCCCTATGAAGCCCTGGAGTCGTCGCCGTTCGTTTCTGTTCTTTGCTCTGCTTTTCCCGTCACCTCAGTTCAACTCCAGCGAGCCCACGCTGTCACTGTAGTGCCTCCACCATCATAGCTAATCCAGTTCTAGCTCCATCTCCTTCTTGTGCATCCATCTAGCCAGCTTGGGCCACCTGATTCTGCTAGGAACCCGCTGTGCGCATGTTTCTTCCTCGCGGCCGGCAGCGTCACCGGTGATCCCGCTTCACCGTGGCTAGAGCTCTGTGGTGAGTCTTTGATCTTGCGGAGTCATGATTCAGCTTTGCCATGATGTCGTGGTGCTTTGTGCTCGGTTGAGTAACTATTTTGTGCACCACAGTTGCCGGAACACCGCCATCGACGATCCTTGCTCCGTCGTGATTGCTGTGACCGTCGACCCGCCTCTCTGTTGTTCGTCCGGCTCGTCCATCGCCTTCAACGTGATCGGGGTGAGCTACTGGTGCTTCCTGGACCCTTTATTTAACTACTACCGGGCTCCTGTCGCCGGCATAGTGTCACCAAGCCACCGCATCCACCATGGCCGGCGTCAGGCTTGTATCGTGTCGTAATTAATCTCCATAGTGCCCCAAATCGATGCGCCTTGTCTTGGTGAACTTGTTGGTGTCTTCACCGTCGCTGTTGGTCTCACCGTCGGCGAGGAAGCGTCGGTCCACACCATCGTCGCCGTAGTCAAATGCGGGAGGTTGAAGATGACATGTGGGGTCACCTTGTCAGTGACTCAGTGGTGTGAAAATGGATTTTTTCTATTTTATAGATTTGAATGAATAGTAATGTGATTTGTTATTTTTGTGTAGATTTATTTAGAGCTCCAAAAATTATGAAACTTTTTGTGTGACCTCTCTGTGATGTATATTATTTAAGAAAAATATGAAATGTTGCTTTCTAGTATTTTTAAATGTGATAAAAATTACTCAATTAATTAATAAATGAGTTTTCATGATTTTTCTAGGCTTAATCCTTTATCCAAAAATTATGAAAATTGTTTTGCCACTTAGTTATCATGTAATGAACATTTTCAAAAATTTTGAGCTCAATTAGAATAAGTTGATTTATTTCATAATTTTGAATTAAATAATTAATTCATAAAAGCAAATAGTAATCTTTAATGATTTAGGTTTTGATTGAATTTTTGGATTGAGTGATGACCTTGGGTCATTAGTTGATAATGATCCTTGGCAATTGGTGTATGTGTTACGAAAAAGGTTTAGTTAGTTGGACTTGCAACTGTACCACGAAGGAAAGTTGTATTCGAGTTGTTAATTTTGCATCCATCATCAAGCATCATGTTTCGTATCCCGCATCGTGTTAAACATGGCATTGTTACTACGTGTAGTGAACAAAGGTGAACATGTGGTAGTTAATCAAGTTGCGGAGGAGGTTACTCCATCTGTTGAGGTCAGATTGGATAATTGTGGAACATCGCAGGAACCTAACTTTCCGGATGCATTTAAACCTACCTTGTGTTTTTACAAGTTTTTATCGCTTTTGCTTTTCTATACTGCATTAAGTGATTAGGAGTTGAGTGGAAACCTAATTGGTGCATTACCAACCTTGTTTTTCCATATCTACCTTATTACCAGTTTTTATTCTTAAATACCTAGTTATGCTTAGTCATGCTTATTTGGGTGATTATCTGTCACCTATGAGTTTTAAATGGATCTTTGGTTACTTATGTTATCATGAGATATGAACATGTGAAGTAATAAATCTAGATCGGGTGGATCCGGTGTGTAAGAGCCACAAGACATGGAGGTCATGTGAGCGGCTTCTTTCCACCTATGTCGATTAAGGTACGTCCGTTGTTGAATTGCATGAGGTGAGACTTTGTAGTACTAACCACATACTTCGGTAAGCCTTAACTCGGCTGTTCTATTACGAGAATGGCTACTCGCGCACTGGGAGTGGAGAGATGGTGAGAGTAGCATGTACCCATGTGGCCATGGGCTAGAATGGTGGAGTACTGTATTCTTGGGTGTCGTGAACCCGTTCTTGTTTTAGAAGATCCGAGGGTAGGTTGATATATGTAAGTCGGGGACCTGCATATGTTGTGTGGTCTGGAATCCCCAGCTGGGTTTATAATCAGTTTGAATCGTCATTGCTCCTCAGTTATGGAGACTCAACTCATTGTTCATCATCATAGTTAATAACAGAAACTTGAGTAAGGTTTGAGAAAGTGTGGGATATGAAGTTTCATGATTTCATTAAGGATCATGTCAGCTTTGTATATGATCTTTTCAAAGATAAAAATATTGATATAAAGAATTTTGTTAAAGAGCTTTTATGTGAAAAGAACTTTGATTATTGCTAAAGCCATACCTTGAACCCCTGAGCCTGCATTCCTGAGTCTTCTCAGTTTTTACTTTGGTTAAGTCTTGTTGAGTACTTTTTTACTCAAGGTTCGTTGACCCTGGTTGTAGGTGAGCCTCATGAGCAGGTCTATTTTGGACCTTGCTACATGACTGTTGTTCCGGTCGATGACGATAAGTGAGTGTGTGATCCTTGGGCAGGATGCTTATTTTGTGTGTTATGTTTATGTTAATTATGTCACTCCACTACTACTATGGTTTGTAATAATTATCGAACTTAGTTTGTAAGGTTTGAAACAATTGGTTTGTAAATTAAGTTATCGTAAGACTTCCACTATTTTACTCTGATATATATATTTGAATAACTATTGTAATACTGCAATGACTCTATAATGTGATCCTGCTCAGAAATCGTGGATGATTCAGGGTTCTCGAGGACACCCGACAGACTTCTTAAGTTACCAGGAACATATGCATAGTTGTCAAAGGTTGTTGGACAGTGATAAGTGCATGTGGGTCCTATAATTTAGGAGGTTCTGCCACATCGCGGTGGAGGCCATTGTCGACATCACATCCGTTCAAGATGTGGTGAACAAGGTCTTTGATTAGTTTGTATCTAGGGCAAACTAATGAATGAAATCTTCTATTCTTTCATGACTATGTCTCAGTGCAATATCCTCGTATATATCACGATTGTCTTCATTATGTTATTGCTCTATAGGCGATACGTATCGTATCAGCTCTTACATCTTTGAGTTTATTTTGAACTGAAGGCGATACCTTTCTAGTACCAGCTATTAGAGCCGATGACTAGACGAATCGGCTGTCAAGTGTTGATCACATGCTAGGATAATATCTCTTCAAATATTTTTCATCGATCATTATTGATAGGTTGCACCATAAATTTTTAGACCAAAGGTTGAACGACTGATTGATCTAGGCCAAGCATCTCATTAAGTGAAACAAAACTCCCTTTAATAGATCTATCAACTCTGATATGGACTTTAGGATTCAACTTAGCGCTCACATACATCGGCCTAAGCCTACCTCCAGGACCAATGCTTATTTTCCTTAATCCAACGGCCGACATGAAGCCATGATTATTCATTAAAACAAACTCTCAGAGCCGATTGCTTGGATCGGCTGTTGGCCTTCATTACTGATCTTAATGAAGCCTCCTTCCCATAACTTGCTAGAAAAACACTCGAAGTCTTCTAGCTCCTAATACATTGGATCGGTTGTTGCGATACTCATGGACTCATTAACATGAACCAACTCGACATCATCTCCACGCCATTGAATCAAACATTGATGCATGGTTGATGACACACAATAGTTTGCATGAATCTAATCATGACCAAGGAGTAAACTGTATGACCCTTTTCCATCGAAGACGAAGAACATGGTGAGCAGGGTCTTACTCTCGATTGTTAATTCAATGTTCATTGCCCCCCGGGTCTTAGACGTATTATCCCCAAAGTCCTTAAGCATCATGTCGGTCTCAATTAGATCTCTTGGTCTCTTGCTAAGTTTACAAAAAGTGGTGTAAGGCATAAGATTGACAGAAGCACCTCCATCCACCAACATCTTGTTCATCGGCTTCTCATCAACAAAACCTTTTACATATAAAGCCTTTAAGTGCCGATGCTTGACTGGTTTATCAAATATAGCCTGATGTATAACTGTCAACTTGGCAACTATCTCCTCATACTCTAACTCATCAAAATCTGAATAAACTTCTTGATCCACTAGAGCCCTAAACTTTGATGGCAACAGAAAAGCCATTTGAATATTAGCCGATGGTTGCCTTTTATCGGTGGTTTGCTTAGCACACCACACTTGAGGTCTACCAGATGCTTGAGTTTGTTCTAGTTCCCTGTTCCTTAGCCGTTGCACTCTCATTTTTTGCCTTCTTATCAGACCTCTTGGACACCATTGGCCTTCCTACCAAACATACTCTTCCTCATTACCTTCTTCCTCATAATCAGCCCAGTTTTGGTCAACAACTCGTTTTCCAAGCTGATCATAAACACTTTTATTTTTTAAGCGTCGATCCATGTTATTATGGTGATACACGTCTTGAGCATGGATAGACCGGTGGTTGGCTTCAGATTGCCTAAACTCCTAATATTGTTTGCTACACTCTGGATAGTTATTTCTGGTAGGCAATTTCAAACCTTCGTTCTAGCAATGTCTAAAGAAAGGACAATTCCAATGTGATTCAACTTGCTTCCTTTCATACATTTCTTTTTCCTATTAACGCTGGTATTCTTGCTCTTCTAACCAACGCTGATAATCCTTTTCCCTCCACTGCTGCCATTTATTCAACAAAATTCGAGATGTGACATGCGGCTTCATCGCCCCATCTTTTGACGTTTCTCCCTACTCATATCGGCTCTTTTGCTTGTTGCAGTGTCTTCTGATTTCCCTGTATTCATCAGCCGATATTTGCATCTCGAGATCGACTATTCTAGTTTCTCTTGATCTAGCTGATGTTAGGACCTTAGTCCTCCCTTTGAGCAGCCTAGCATCGACCATGGTTTGATCTCCTAGGAAAGGATTATCATCAACTTTCATCTTCCGAGGTGTATCAAATTTGAGCCTTCCTTGCTGAATAGCCCTCTGTATATGCTGCCAGAAAACTCTACATTCATTAGTAGAATGAGATGTAGCGTTGTGAAACTTGCAAAACTTCTTATTTTTTAACTGATTAGGGGGCAACATAACATGATTATCGGGCAACTTGATCTATCCCTTCTCGAGCAAGAAATCAAAGAGCTTGTCTGATTTTGTGACGTCAAAGTCATAGCTCTCCTTGACTCCTCTTCCCCAAGGGTTTGGCACCATTACCGTCTTCTTACCCCAATTCTATTCAGCCATCGCAACCTCTTCTTCTTCATTGTCTTCGTAGCTGTCATCGACTAAATATGGATTATAAGCTTCGGCCATTGTGGTACTTTTTTGAAATTAGGTATCTCTGTGCATACTCTGGAATTAGCTATTGAGCACTGCCTCTCATTGAGCCAATTGACCCAAGTTATCAAACTCTTGTCCTAGCAGCTTCTCTCTCCATGTTGGCAACATTCCTTGAACGGCCAAATGTAGCACCCAGTTTTAAAGACAAAACTAGATACACACTATATGTGAGCCCAGGAAGTCAAATCTCACATATAGCCACAAATCAGGGTAATATCAAGAGACAATACTTATTACATAACATATTAGTAAAAGGAAAATAACCTTAGAGTTTAGATAGCAGAAAGTTGACTCCAATCTTTTGGCAAAGACTCCAAATCCACAGGGACGACTGACTGGTTGACCACAAGTCTAACTCCTCTAGACTGGCAATCTAGTACCCATCTGGGATTTTTATCCAAAGTATAGAAAAGTAAAACAAGCATAAGTACATGTCGTACTTAACAATTATATCATGGGGTTCATGAGGCTCAAAAGGGCTGACACTGGTTTACTACGATTAGCTTTAATAGATCATCTTTTTAAGCAATTGAGTGGCAAAGAATTTATCATTCCCATAAACACATGATCGGGTAAACATGAATAATGCATAGCATAAATAGTTAATTATTAGCATCATCATTATCCATTAGTGATCATCTCTATTCCATAAGGGTCCAAGGCTGCTCGTGACCATGAGCACAGGCTGTTATAACAATTTTATACTCTGCAGAGTTTGTATACTTTCACTGTGAGTCATGATTTACCCTTTTGCCCGAGGTGATCAGCCTCTTGACCCACTACCAAGGAAGGTCGGTAGGGTTCACTATGAAGCCTTTCAAAGGTTCATCTAACAAGTTAGGGCCGCTAGGCGTATGTGGCCCATCTCTAGGAGTGGCACGCGTGGGCATCGCAGCACGGTACACACAACCTAGCAAAAAAGGAAACATACCCTCGTGCACCGTAAAGGTAACCACTAACAAGCTAGAAAAGGTCCTCACACTGAGCTAAAGCCAGAGCCATATAGCCCTCACACCTATACTATAAGTCCCAGATGATCGCTTACAGATAAGTCCTTAGGGAGAGGAATCTGAAGCATTTAGAAAGTAGCTAAACACTCCAGCCCCTTGTTTTCATGTTGCTAAAAAGTCATATTTTAATGTTTATTGCATATACCATTAGTCAAGTTACAAGATCATGGTTTAGTTAAGCACTAGCAAAAACTACCCAATGCAATGTCCCAAAGGTTTCAAGGTACAAGATATCAAATATCTAGGATATCCTTATTGGCAACAAGGGAGACACATGCAATATGAATTTAGTGATTAAATGTGAATAGGTAACAAGGATGGTTCCATGCTATACTTGCCTTAACTTGCTTTTCCCCCAAAGTAATACACTCAAAAGCCTTTAGTATTCCACTTTCAATCTTCTGCTTCCAATTCTCAGCTTCTAGTCTTCAGAGAACTGCTTCTTAATCACCACGTAAACCTCACCGATTGACTGAACCATATATCACCACACAAACATCCATACATGGCATACAAATAAGAATATATGAGAATAGTACATCAACCAATAAAATAAGCAAAACGGCGTATCGCTATGAACACACAAACGCAAAAGACACGCTATATGCGATTCAACGAAAAAGCGACTATCGAAGGATTTTTAGTACAATAGGAAAATGAAACCTATCCATTTAACTTATTTTAACCAGTAGAAACACATGTAAATATTTTCATTAATCAACTTGATTCATTGCTTAAGAAAGAGCGTAGTATAAAACCACTAACGCCACTGCGTAGAACATGCCGATAACGAAACTATTGTTAAGAAGAAACAACTACCGAACAGTTTTATATATATTACAAAAGAAACATTTATGAGCTTGATTCATGTTAATTAAGAAAAACCATGTGAGTAGTACCCACTCAGGTTACTCAGAATGTATTCAATTTGAAAAGTTGAGTTAAAGCTAATTATATTTTATTTATAAAAATATCTCATATCATCTAAGTCATTTAAACATTTAACTAGAAAGATTAAAGGACATGTGACAAAAGCCATACGAAAGCATCATGTGTTGAAGTTGAACTAAACATGCTATAAATTAAAAATGTATTAATGTCGATATTAATCATAATGATAGTGATTTATGAAAGACTGATGTATTCACCTAAGTTGCTTTTAATTATAAACCCAGTTGCAGAACCATTAAACAAATTAACATTTAACTTATAAAATTTTGAGATATGAGACATGTTAAATGTCACTGCTAACACGTAGCCTTAGTCAAATTATATTTTAATTTAGAAACTGAGTTAGAGTAATCATGTTTTATTTATAAATGTTGCCAGGTAGATTAAGCAAGTTAAACTTAAACTTTGCAATAGTAAAATGCATGTGAGAGCATCTATACAAGTTTATCATATATACAATAGGTTTAAACTAACCAAACTTATAATTGAAAAGAATATTAATATCAACAATTAATCATATTAATATTATACATGAATTGCCGAGATATAAAACATATATTACTTAATTGTAAAACTATTTGCACGCGCACTTAATCATTTTAATATTTAATTATAAAAGCATAATAAGGTAATATGGAACACATCGTCATGAACATGTATCACCCATTGCGATAAAACTCGGGCAATCGAATCAAAATTAAAAATCTAAATCGACTTTAATTAATCAGCGATTAATTAATTATAGACACAATTAACATTTTAATAAAATAAATTCATAAACATGTGATATGAACACTAATAATTCTACTACGTAGATCTCCATGACATGAAACTAACGCAACTAGAATGAACTAAAACGGAGCTAAAACGATTAAACTGCGGGGAATAAACGAACCAGTGGCAATTCTGTAATTTGCATCATCTTCTTCCTTGCCTTCTTCAAACTCACGGACGTGGCATGGCAGCCATGGAAATTTGCTACTGCTGTTTGCAGAGGGGGAGAGAGGGACCTCAGCCTACTACAGCAGCCGGCTGGCCAGAGGCGCCAGACTGCGGTGGATCAGGCCACGTGGAGCCGGGTTGGTCCGCACGACCATGCAGGGACCGGCGGCGGCCTGCCATGCCCAAGCAGCACCTGCTGCTCCTGCGCGGGGCTGGGGCTAGGGTGTGGGGTGCTAGCGCTATGGGTCTAGGAGGCCGGGGGTGGCGGCGCATGGTCGGGAGGAGGGGCCGAGCGAACCTACAGACAGTAACAAGACCAGCTTCCATGGTGAGTTCATCGGAGACGTCGCCGAAGAAAGAGAAAAGAACGGGAAAGGGTGAAATGGTGATGGATTCGATAAAAGGGATACACTATGGTGTAGAGAACGACAAGATCTACCTTGTGGTGGTGGTGATTGACGCCAGAACGCGATGGTTTGACCAAAAAAGCTCACCGAAGAGTTCACCGGAAACCTTGCTGTGGAGAACTTCGGCGTCCGATCTGCGGGGCTACGAGTGGCGACTTGAAAAACAGGTTGTACTTCTAGAATCCTTGTGTCGAGGGCTACGCCGACATATATATATGCAGGGTTTGTTGATTTTGGAAAGTCGAGATATTTTAGCAATTATTGATTTTCGGAATTAAAATAATTACAGAAAATCGGGAATTACTATTTAGGCTCCGAAAAATATCTCTAAGCTCCGAAAAATTCTATAAAAATCCTAGGGATAGATGGAAGGATAAGGAACACAACCAAAGTGGTTTGAGCTCCTAGAAAATACTTTTGGATTGATCGAGGAAAAAGACAAAGCTTCAAGAAATAGGAATTTAATCTCGAAAAAGGTCGGAAAGTTTCCCGGAAAGAGAGGCATCGTTCTAACGCATCTTAAAACCTTTTCCAAGCCTTTGGATTTTGAAAACAAAGCATCTTCTCTAACTTTTGTTTTTGCAAGTTTTCAATTTCTTTTTAAACCACTACTTGAAAATAATATTTTGAAGATTGAGATTTGAATTTATTTTTCAAACCACTCATCATAAAAGTACCAATGTAACGGCATCCAAACCACTCATCACCAAAGTACCAATGCAACTGCATGTATGTGTAAACATGTTGCTACCCTTATGTTGGATTTAATTTAAAGAAAGTTTTCTTTTACCTTTGTTTTTATGAGCACAAAACAATTAACAGAAATCATTTTACTCTTTTTAGAAAGTAGCTAATTTTAGGGTGTTACACCAAAGCAGTTAGCTGATCATCAGCTAAGTTTAACGAGAAGCACAGATTTCTAATCTCTCGGAACCTCTGAAAAAACTTGGTGCCCGATTCATTAGTTCTCTGCCTTATAGTTGTCAGATGGTAATCTTCTTTTCTCCTATCCTAGTGTAAAAATATGTATGAAACTTTTTTTCTAGGTCTGCCCAATTGGCAATGGAATTAACTAGTAGTGATAAAAACTAAGTGAAGGCTAGCCCTGATAGTGACTAAGAGAAAAAAATGAACTCGATGGGCCTCTTCAACGGATGCTTCACCCAATTATGTAAGATACCGACTAACATGTTCCATTGTGCTTGTGTTGTCTTGCCCAGTTGAAAGGTCCTAATGGCTAAAGGGGGGTGAATAGCCTAATAAAAAAATTTACAACAACACTTAGCAAACTGGTTAGATAATTATGAGGCGAAGCAAGTGTTGCGCTAGCCTACTAAAAATGCAAGCCACCTACCACAATTCTAGTTGATATAGTTTCTATTCACACAATAGCTATTTCACTACACTAAGTTAGTATGCTCTCAAAGGCTAACTAAAGAGCCACACTAACCAAACTAATAAGCTCTCACAGCTAGCTACACTAAAGAGCTTGACAACTAGTTTGCGGTAATGTAAAGAGAGTGAGCAAGAAGGTTATACCATCATGTCGAGGAAGGAGTCAATCAATCACAAGAATGAATAACAATGAAGACCAATCACCTTAGAATCAAAGGATGAACACAATGATTTTTTTACCGAGGTTCACTTGCTTGCCGGCAAGCTACTCCTCGTTGTGGCAATTCACTCACTTGGAGGTTCACGCGCTAATTGGCATCAGACGCCAAACCCTCAATAGGGTGCCGCACAACCAACACAAGATGAGGATCACACAAGCCATGAGCAATCCACTAGAGTACCTTTTGGCTCTCCATCGGGGAAAGGTCAAGAACCCCTCACAATCACCACGATCGGAGCCGGAGACAATCACCAACCTCTGCTCGACGATCCTCACTGCTCCAAGCCATCTAGGTGGCAGCAACCACCAAGAGTAACATGTGAATCCCACAACGAAACATGAACACCAAGTGCCTCTAGATGCAAACACTCAAGCAATGCACTTGGATTCACTCCCAATCTCATAAAGATGTTAAATCTATGATGGAGATGAGTGGGAGGGCTTTGGCTAAGCTCACAAGGTTGCTATGTCAATGCAAATGGCCATAAGAGTGAGCTTGAACCTGCCATAGGGCTTAACAAGAAGCTTCGATGAAATAGAGCCATTGTACCCCTTCACTGGGCACAACACGGGGTACAAGACGCTCCAGTCATATCGACCAGACGCTGGACCTTAGCATTCGGTCACGCGATGCGTGCCATGTGTCCCCTCTCTTCAAATGTTGATCGCCCGATCTCAACGGTCAAGTGATGACCGGATGTAGCAGCTCAAAGTGACCGGACGTTGAACCCCAGCATTCGGTTGTTTCCAATAAGCATCCAAAGATGACTTTTCATGACTGGACGCGTCTGGTCATGCTCGACTGGACTCTCCAAGCGTTCGGTCACATGGTGACTCTTCTGTGCGCTGCCACATCAACAGGACCGAACACACCCCTCCAGTGTTTGGTCACTAAGTGACCTAGCATCCGGTCAGATACCGATGCTAGCGTCTTCATGCTCCACCTGACTAGACGCGCCGGTCCAACTGAGACTAGCGTCCGGTCACTTACAGTGACCTCTATCTTTTCTGTATAGGGCACCGGTGGCACCGTCGGACTATTCGCACTCTATGGGTGGACACTCCACTGGTGAAGTTCCTAACCCTTGCTCAAATGTGCCAACCACCAAGTGTATCACCTTGTGCACATGTGAGTTAGCATATTTTCACAAACATTTTCAAGGGTGTTAGCACTCCACTAGATCCTAATGCATATGAATGAGTTAGAGCATCTAGTGGCACTTTGATAACCACATTTCGATACGAGTTTCACCCCTCTTAATAGTACGGCTATTGATCCTAAATGTGATCACACTCGTTAAATGTCTCGATCACCAAAACAAAATGGCTCCTACCATTTATACCTTTGCCTTGAGCCTTTTGTTTTTCTCTTTCTTCTTTTCAAGTCCAAGTACTTGATTATTACCATGGCATCACCATTATCATGTTATGATCTTCATTTGCTTCACCACTTGGAGTGTGCTACCTATATCATGATCACTTGATAAACTAGGTTAGCACTTAGGGTTTCATTAATTCACCAAAACCAAACTAGAGCTTTCAATCTCCCCTTTTTGGTAATTCATGATAACCCTTTCACAAAGATATGAATTAAAATTCAATTTAATCCATGTTGCTTGTCCAAGCATATTTACTATGTGTAAAAGGATATGCACAAGTTTCATGAATCCCAAATGGTAGCAATTGCTCCCCCTACATATGTGCTAAGAGTTTGGATTGCCGCTTGCACATATGCTTAGATAGGAAATATAGGAGACAATGTCTACCAAATGATGCTAAGGTATAAAAGATGGACCTTTGAAGCATGATACCAATTGGAGTGCACCATTATACCATCCTTAGCACCATAGTTAGCTTGATACCACTTGGAAATACTTGGAAATGAAATCATTAGATATCCTATGCATGCTAGTTTTTCATTTCATCATTCAAACCTACAACTAGCATACACCACACAAGCATGGATATTGAAATTTAAAACTTGTGCCATGCAAGGAAATATATGAAATGCACATTCAAATGCACCATACAAGTTCATGAGCTTGCTCCCCCTACTTGTGTGCTCAAAATTTTAATTGATCCCTTTTCTTTGTCATATCTCTCCCCCCTATGTCAAGTTCTCTCCCTTTTCACCATCTTAGTACACTAATATATCTTTTCTTTCTCCCCATGTACTAATATCACTAATATCTTTGTTTTTCCCCTTTGTCATCAATGACCACAAAGGTTCAAAAACTAGATAGGTTGAGATTATCAATGTCAATCAATGGGGGTGGGGATCATTTTCCCAAATTTGGTTCAAACTAGAATATTTGCCAAAGATATTTAACTCGGTTTGATCTAAGGACAAGCTTCTTCATACCTCCAAATAAGGGTTATCTTGTACCATGTTGAGTTAAACACTTAGAGCTCATTTTCTAGATCAAATACTAGGTTTGCAAGCCCACAAACATGTCATATGATACCACTAGATCAAAATAAGCATAGAAGCAATAGTGGTACCATATAATCATCAAATTCATTTGATTTTCATGAATGAGCCTATTAAATGTGAGAGATGACTAGATGAACTAAACATGTCCTTAGTAAGGATGAATGCCATGCCAATAAACTTTTACCTTGGATTGCTTGAAGGAGAGGCATGCAATATAAGTGGAGGGTGCATCAACACATATTTGAGAAATCTAATATGTTCAACTCATTCCTTAGCTTGCAAAACCTTTTCTCATCCAATGGCTTGGTGAATATATCAGGCAAGTTGATCTTCGGTGCCTACACTCTCAATGCAAATGTCCCCTTTTTGTTGGTGATCTCTTATGAAATGGTGGCGGACATCAATGTCCTTTGTTCTTGCATGTTGAACCAGGATTGTTGGTCAACTTGATTGCACTCTCATTGTCACATAGCAATGGCACTTTCTTGAACTTGGTTCCAAAGTCACTCAAAGTGGCCTTCATCCAAAGTACTTGTGCATAACAACTACCGGCGGATATGTATTCGGCTTCGGCGGTTGATAATGCAACACTATTTTGCTTCTTTGATGACCATGAAACAAGTGATCTTCCCAACAATTGACATGTGCCCGAGGTGCTCTTCCTTTCAACCTTGCATCCCAGCATAATCCGAGTTAGAATAACCAACTAGCTCAAACTTTGCTCCTTTGGGATACCACAAACCAATATTTGGTGTATGCTTCAAGTACCTCAATATTCTCTTTGTAGCCTTCAAATGACTTTCTCTTGGTGAGGCTTTAAATCTTGCACACATGCATACACTAAACATGACATCCGGCCTTGATGCTGGTCACATAAAGTAGGCTTCCAATCATACACCAATACAATTTTTGATCCACCATATTTCCACTTGCATCACTATCCAAGTTACCATTTGTTCCCATTGGTGTACTAATGGCTTTGCTATCACTCATGCCAAAGTTCTTGATCATGTCCTTGATATATTTGCCTTGACTCACAAATGTACCATTCTTCAATTGCTTGATTTGGAGACCAAGGAAGTAACTCAACTCTCCAATCATGGACATCTCAAACTCATTAGCCATCATCTTTCCAAACTCATCACAAAAGTCTTGATTGGTTGATCCAAATATGATATCATCAACATAGATTTGCAATACAAATAGATCTTTTCCAATCTTCTTGATGAAAAGAGTGGTGTCAACCTTGCCCATCATAAACCCTTTAGAGAGTAGGAAGTCCCTCAATCTCTCATACCATGCTCTAGGTGCTTGCTTCAAGCCAAACAATGCCTTCTTCAACTTGTACACATGGTCGGGCTTCTTATCATCTTTAAATTCGGGAGGTTGCTTAACATATACTTCTTCATTGATATAACCATTGAGAAATGCACTCTTAACATCCATTTGATAGAGCTTGATGTTGTGGGCACAAGCATAGGCTAGTAAGATTCTAATTGCTTCCAATCTAGCAACTGGGGCATATGTTTCTCCCAAAGTCAAGACCTTCAACTTCTGTATAGCCTTGTGCTACCAAGCTTGCTTTGTTCCTTACTACTATCCTATCTTAATCTTGCTTGTTTCTAAAGACCCATTTGGTTCCAATCACATGTGTCCCTTTGGTCTCTCTACTAATTCCCATACTTGATTTCTTATGAAGTTATTCAATTCTTCATGCATAGCATTCACCCAATCAACATCCTTCAGTGCTTCATCTATCTTCTTTGGTTCAATGGATGACACAAAAGAGAAATGCTCACAAAATGAAGCCAATCTTGATCTTGTTTGTACACCTCTAGAAATATCACCAATTATAGTGTCCAATGGATGATCCCTTGCAATATTTGTTGGTTGGAGCATTGGAACTTGATTGCTTGCACTTGCTTGATCATTAGGTTGAGATGATATACTAGCCACTTGATCTTGTTCATTGTCATGAGAGCCACTTGTACTAGCTTGATTTGTATCATCTTGCACATTTGAGTTAGAGAGCACTTGCACTTGATCATCTTCATCATCATTCACTTGCCTAGACCTCAATTCACCAATATCCATGTTCTTCATGGCATTTGAAAGTTGAATGCCTCTAACATCTTCCAAGTTCTCATTCTCTACTTGTGAACCCTTGGTTTCATCAAATTCAACATTATGAACTATCTCAAGAGTACCACTATCCAAATTCCAAACTCTATATGCTTTGCTTGTAGTGGAATAACCAAGTAGGAATCCTTCATCACATTTCTTGTCAAACTTGCCCAATCTAGTGCCTTTCTTCAAGATATAGCATTTGCAACCAAAGACCCAAAAATATGCAATGTTGGGCTTTCTACCATTCAAGAGCTCATATGGTGTGTTCTCTTTCAATGGGTGACAATAGAGGCGGTTGCTACAATAGCAAGCCATGTTGATAGCTTCGGCCTAAAAAGATTGACTCACATTGTATTCACTAAGCATAGACCTTGCCATATCAATGAGTGTTCTATTCTTCCTCTCAACAAGGACCATTTGATTGTGGAGTATACTTGGCCGAGAATTGATGTCTAATTCCAAATTCATCACACAACTCATAAATTCTAGTGTTCTTGAACTCACTACCATTGTCACTTCTAACTCTCTTGATGGTTGTTTCATACTCATTGTGAATGCCCTTGACAAATGATTTGAATGTTGCAAACACATCACTTTTGTCCACTAGAAAGAATACCCAAGTGTATCTAGTATAATCATCTACTATCACAAAGCCATATTTGTTACCACCAATGCTAGTATATTGTGTTGGCCCAAACAAGTCCATGTGCAATAACTCAAATGCTTTACTAGTGCTCATCATGCTTTTCTTGGGATGGGTGTTTCCAACTTGTTTTCTAGCTTGACAAGAGCTACAAAGCTTATCCTTTTCAAACACAACATCTTTCAAGCCTCTAACCAAGTCATGCTTAACCAATCTATTCAATTGTTTCATTCCAACATGACCAAGCCATCTATGCCATAACCAACCCATGCTAGACTTAGTGAACAAGCATGTAGATAATCTAGCTTCACTAGCATTGAAATCAACCAAGTATAGATTCTCATATCTAAAGCCTTTGCAGATCAAGTTAGAGCCATCTACAATTATGATCTCTACATCACCTACCCCAAATATGCATTTGAATCCAAGATCACACAATTGAGCTAGGATAGTAAATTGAAGTTCAAGCTCTCTACTAGCAACACATTGGATATGCTTATGTCATTGGATATTGCAATCTTACCAAGCCCTTTGACATTGCCTTTGCCATTGTCACCAAATATGATACTATCATAACCATCATTGCCATTGGTGTTGATTGAGTTGAACATTCTTGCATCACCGGTCATGTGTTGAGTGCACCCACTATCAAGAACCCAATGCCTTCCTCCGGCTTTGTAATTGACCTACAAAAGAAGATCAATTCCTTTTAGGTACCCAAACTTGCTTGAGTCCTTGAAGGTTAGTACTAAGCTCTTTGGTACCCAAATGGCTTTCTTCTTTGAGCCCATCCATGGTTTACCAATGAACTTAGCCTTTACACCATTTGCACCCTTGGTAAGCATATAGAAAGAATCAAGCTTAATGGAAGATACATTAGCATTTTTGCTCTTATTTTTGCATTCATGCTCTTTATGACCAACTTACTTGCAACTAGTGCAAAACCAACCATTGTTCTTCACAAAACTAGTCTTGTGAGGAGCAAAGGCCACCTTGTCTTTCTTGGGGGTATAGCCCAATCCCTCTTTGTAGAGAGAAGCTCTTTGGCTACCCAAGCACATAAGCATGCGGTCCTCACCACCATAGGCCTTAGCCAAGGTGTGAGTGAGCTTATTGACCTCCTTCTTGAGGTTCTCATTCTCAACCATTAGTGAGGCATCACAAGTGAGACCATCATTACTAGATGAGGTGGAAGTAGATGTACTACAAGAAGGGTTAGTGGGAGCAACAATGATAGGCATAGATAATGATTCATCAATTATATCACAAGTTAAACCTACATCACAAGTCTCAACATGCTTCTTTTTATCTTGCTCATTAAGCAAAGAGGAATGAGCCTTTTCAAGCTTTTTGTGAGCCTTGCCAAGCTTCTCATGGGCTTCCTCTAGCCTCTCATGAGTTGCTTTGAGCTCATCAAGGGCTTGCTTAAGGGCTTTTACCTCCTTATTCAAGCTCTTGCGTTCTCTTCTCTTAATGTCAAAGTGTTCTTTAGCATCTTCTAGCATGTCAAATAATTCATCACTATCACTATCATTTTCATTATCATGTTCATCATCACTTCCATCATCATCACAAGTTTGTACCTTAGTGGCCTTAGCCATGAAGCATGATGGAGTGTCGAAGAGAGAAGGCTTCTCATTGATAGCAATGCTTGCAAGTGCCTTCTTCTTGGTGCTCTTGTCATCATCACTATCATCATCATCACTTGAGGAAGCATCACTATCCCAAGTGACCACATATGAACCACCCTTCTTCTTCTTGAAGGTCATCTTGTCCTTCTTCTCTTTCTTTTCCTTCTTGTCCTTCTTCTTGTTCTTCTTGTTGTTATCATCATTGTCGCTATTGTATGGACATTGAGCAACAAGATGATCTTTGCTTCCACATTTGAAGCACCTTTTTTATTCCTCTTTGTTCTTGGATGAAGACTTCTTTCTTCTAGCATGATAGCCCTTCTTCATCATGAACTTGCCAAATTTCTTTACAAAGAGAGCCATCTTCTCATCATCATCATCCCATGAGCCATCATCTTCGCTTAATGTATCTTGCTTTGCCTTGCCGTAGGATGATGTGGCCTTGAATGCCACGCTCTTCTTCTTCTCATCCTTATTCTCATCTTTCTTCTCCTTCTTTTCTTCCTTCTCATCATCATCTCTATATGTATCATCGGTCATTATATCTCCCAACACTTGGTTTGGTGTCATGGTGCCCAAACCACTTCTCACTAGAATAGTGACCAATGTGCCAAATCTTGAAGGCAAGCATCTCAAGAACTTGTGGGAGAAGTCCTTGTCCTTCACCTCTTCTCCAAGTGCTTTGAGATCATTGACAAGCACTTGAAGCCTATGGAACATCTCCAGCACACTCTCATCCTCCTTCATCTTGAAGCTTGCAAACTTCTCTTTGAGAATGTATGCCTTTGCACCCTTCATGGCTTGAGTGCCTTCAAATGATTCTTCCAACTTCTTCCAAGCCTCATGAGCCATCTCAATATTCTTGATTTGCTCAAATGTTCTCTCATCAATTGCATCATGAATGGCACTTAGAGCAATGTCATTGTTTTGGAGAAGCACTTCTTCGGCCGTAGTGGGATTCTCTGGATCTTCAATCTCAATTTTGGTTTCTACCACCTTCCACTCTTTTCTATTGATTGACTTGATATGTGTGGTCATCTTTGACTTCCAATAAGGATAATTTATGCCATCAAATTGGGGTGGCTTCTTGGTGTTGTTGATTTGAGCCATTTTTACACTGAAGGTTGTTAAGCCTCAAATCATGGTGACCTTGGCTCCGATACTACTTGAAAGGTCCTAATGGCTAGAGGGGGGTGAATAGCCGAATAAAAAATTTCTACAACAACACTTAGCAAACTGGTTAGATAATTATGAGGCAAAGCAAGTGTTGCGCTAGCCTACTAAAAATGCAAGCCACCTACCACAATTCTAGTTGATATAGTTTCTATCCACACAATAGCTATTTCACTACACTAAGTTAGTGTGCTCTCAAAGGCTAACTAAAGATCCACACTAACCAAACTAACAAGCTCTCACAGCTAGCTACACTAAAGAGCTTGACAACTAGTTTGCAGGTAATGTAAAGAGAGTGAGCAAGAAGGTTATATCGCCATGTCGAGGAAGGAGTCAATCAATCACAAGAATGAATAACAATGAAGACCAATCACCTTAGAATCAAAGGATGAACACAATGATTTTTTACCGAGGTTCACTAGCTTGCCGGCAAGCTACTTCTCAGTTGTGGCGATTCACTCACTTGGAGGTTCACATGCTAATTAGCATCACACTGCCAAACCCTCAATAGGGTGCCACACAACCAACACAAGATGAGGATCACACAAGCCATGAGCAATCCACTAGAGTACCTTTTGGCTTCTCCACCGGGGAAAGGTCAAGAACCCCACACAATCACCACCATCGGAGCCGAAGACAATCACCAACCTCCAGCTCGATGATCCTTGCCTACTCCAAGCCAGTCTAGGTGGTGGAAACCACCAAGAGTAACAAGCGAAATCCTGTAGTGCAAAACACGAACACCAAGTGCCTCTAGATGCAAATACTCAAGCAATGCACTTGGATTCACTCCCAATCTCACAAAGATGTTAAATCTATGATGGAGATGAGTGGGAGGGCTTTGGCTAAGCTCACAAGGTTGCTATGTCAATGCAAATGTCCAAGAGAGTGAGCTTGAACCGGCCATGGGGCTTAAATAGAAGCCCCCATGAAATAGAGCTGTTGTACCCCATCACTAGGCACAACACGGGGTGACCGGATGCTCCGGTCATATCGACCGGACGCTTGACCTCAGCATCTGGTCACGCGATGCGTGCCACGTGTCCCCTCTCTTCAAATGTTGATTGCCCGATCTCAACGGTTAAGCGATGACCGGACGTAGTACCTCAAAGTGACCAGACGCTAACCCTAGTGTCCGATTGTTTCCAATAAGCATCCAGAGATGACTTTTCACGACCGGACGTGTCCAGTCATGTTCGACTGGACTCTCCCAGCGTCCGGTCACACGGTGACTCTTCTATGCGCTGCCACATTAGCAGGACCGGACGCACCCCTCCAGCGTCCGGTCACTAAGTGACCCAGCGTCCGAGCAGAGACTGACGCCAGCGTCTTCATGCTCCACCTGACCGGACATGCCTGGTCCAACCGAGACCTAGTGTCCGGTCACTTACAGTGACCTCTGTCTTTTCTATATAGGGCGCCTGGTGGCACCGTCGGACTATCTACACTATACAGGCGGACACTCCACCTGGTGAAGTTCCTAACCCTTGCTCAAATGTGCCCACCACCAAGTGTATCACCTTGTGCATATGTGTGTTAGCATATTTTCACAATCATTTTCAAGGGTGTTAGCACTCCACTAGATCCTAAATGCATATGCAATGAGTTAGAGCATCTAGTGGTACTTTGATAACCACATTTTGATATGAGTTTCACCCCTCTTAATAGTACGGCTATCGATCCTAAATGTGATCACACTCACTAAGTGTCTCGATCACCAAAACAAAATGGCTCCTACCATTTATACCTTTGCCTTGAGCCTTTTGTTTTTCTCTTTCTTCTTTTCAAGTCCAAGTACTTGATTGTCACCATGGCATCACCATTATCATGTTATGATCTTCATTTGCTTCACCACTTGGAGTGTGCTACCTATATCATCATCACTTGATAAACTAGGTTAGCACTTAGGGTTTCATCAATTCACCAAAACCAAACTAGAGCTTTCACTAGTGAACTTAGCAAACTCTAGAAGCCTGTAATTTGCAGAAAGAGTAACCAAATCATACCATTCTGGATATGGGCATTTGTACGAGATGGTCTGCCCTTTTGGCTTCAAACTGAACTGATTTTTTATCATCTCGGTCACTCTCAGCAACAACTCATCAGCATTTGAATTTGGATTTCTCTGCACCTACTAACCCATCTGCAGATTGAAATCTCATGTACCTTGATACCCTGGATTTGGAACCATGTGAAGGGTGTTGTAATCTATGCTATAATGATATCCCTGTGGAATCTCTATCTACTGGTTCCTTTGCTGGCTTGCTCCTTGAAGTCTCTAGTTATAGACATTAGGATGTATATCTCTACGGATCCTTTGAATTGATGGTGCTATTTTCTGAGCTGACAATGGTATGTGGCCTGATGTGCCAAAATTAATCATCTGGTTTTGACCTTGCCCCACTAGCTATTGCATATGGTGCATTGACGATCTAGGATTATACTATATCTGATTCGTAGTACCACACTTGAGCTTGCTTAGATGAACTCTAAACTACCTGGACATCATCATTACTAGCTGGTGCTGCTTCTTGATGGCTGGTACCTAGTTTGATTAGTCCCTTGAGTCGATGGATGTGGAATATTGTAATAAGCCAGCCCAACCTGATCAACTAGAAACCCATGAAACACCTCTTTAATGGTGTTGTGAAATGTGTTCAGGAAAACTTCATTATGGTTTGATATGGTATCATGAACATATTTGTTTACAACTTCCATGAAGAAACGTCTATCTGCCCATGCAACAGAACTCTCGGTAGTGGATATTTCTAAACAATTATGTTGTCACGTGTTTTGGTGTAGGACAACAAACACTTGTTCTGAAATTCTTCTATAGCTATGTTGATGACATATTTATCTCCATTAGGTAGGTCTTCATAAGGTACCATAAGGATGTCATTATTGTTGTAAGCCACCATGATGATTGTGGTGTCCCACCGAGTGTGCTAGAACATGTGTCAGCACAAAAAATCATCTCAATCATGCCGAGCACACGAGCAAGCCGGAAGGGTCTACTCGATGGAGCTAGAGATCCGCCTGGCTTCAACGCAGGGATGATTGATCCTGCGTACTCCTCTCGAGACATGCCAATTAATTTGACCCTGTAATTGACAAGCAAAGAAATTTATCAGTAATTTAAGGTGGAACGTGCCGGTCTGTGCCTAGGTAGTTCCAAGTGTGCTGCTTCAGGAGCAACCATACGGGAAGAGCGACTGAATAGCCGATACGCACAGAAATTGGCTGTTATGGACTGTAAAGCTCGTGGGTAGCAATTAATTTTATGTTGATAGGTACAATACATGTATATGTAAATGAGATCATCAGCTAGGTGGATATTATCAATATGAATTATTGAGCCGATGAATCGGACGATAAAGGATATAGCACATGAACGAATCGACTATCTAATATGAACGGATCTATAGATGCTCTGAATCTAATATGTTACCACCAATAGTGAGGTTCGATCGGATCAATGGCAGCTATGATGATAGTAACAAACTAAAACTGAAGAATCCACAAACACATTTGTACTTCGATAGGCTTTCTGAAAGTCATGCTATACGTGAAGGCTCGGACGAATCAACTAAAATAGCCAATTCAGGTGAAAAGGACTACAGCGTGTGAACAATCGACTATTTCACATAAACAAACCTATGGACTCCTCAGACTCAACCTACTATCTCTAATAGTGGGGTTCGACCGGATTGATGCATCCATGAAAAAGACAACGAATCAAACCCTTAAAGTACACAAATCTACTCACGCTTAACGGAATGATGTAAACATGCTGTAGGCATTAACGCACAGGCGATCGGCTAATTAGCCGATGTAGGCATAGCAAATAGCTAAGGTCATGCCTAGCCAGGAACAAATCTGCTAACTAGAATCCTCCAATCTACAGTGCCATCAGTGGGGATCGACCAGATCGTTATATCCATAATGCTGAACCATAAACTAGATTTAACTAGCCAGCAGACCTCTTCAAGATTATGCATGCCTTAACTGCATACTATGCACGATCAAGATCGAAGTAAAATAGCCTATGAAACATAAACCATTGTTCAAGGTAGATAATATTGTGTTGTAACAAATGAATGATGGATCTAAAGGATAAGAGGCCGATCTAATTCAATCTCAACTGGGCAAATTGATGTTGCTATAAACTAATAACAATGAAAACATCAGCAATATCGGTAACTTAATGAATCTACCCGAAGGATGCCACCCTTAGATAGAGCCGATAACTTGACTTTAATCTAGTTCGAGCAGTGGAGGTCGACTGGATTGATGTAGCCGTACTTGAACTAAACAAGAGTCGATAACTAGCTTATAATAGAGTCACAGTGGAGGTCGACTGGATCGATGTAGCCGTATGAATAGAAGTATAAGTCATGATGATACTTACAGACAAGCTAGAGGTCAGCCAAACCGATGCAGCTCTGCTCACTGAAGAACTTGCCAAGATCTACTCTACTCCTACTCCTAAGGGGTGACCGAAGCCAAAAAAGTAAGTAACTTGTATTTGATTGATTTTGTGTCCTTTACAATAGCCAGGGTCCAAAATTTATACCCGGAGCCTAAACATGAATCCTACTCGAGTATGACTCATTACAATCTTTGGTATAGAAGAAAACATTCCTATCTTAAGATATCTTGGACCCTAATCTTTCCCTTTTTGTAGAGTCCGATATGTAGTTCCCCGACACCAACCGTAGCTCATCATCGTTATCTACTGACGTCATTCAAAGAGAGCTGATTCCAGTATCGTGTCTGAATCAGCTGATATCGATCCTTATGCAATCGATTCCTTGATTGACACAATCTTAGAAGCCTTTGAGTTCGTTCTTCTCCCAAATTTTGGTGTAAACAAATATGTCCCAAAAAGGAAACCTCGGTGAGCCAAAACCCACACTTCCTAAACTTAGCATACAATTTGTGCTCTCTCAGCTTTTATAACACAACTCTCAAGTGTTTCACATGATCTTCTTTAGTTTTTGAATATACTAAGATATCATCGATGAAGATAATCACGAACACATCTAATTCTTCAAAGAGGATGGAATTCATGAGATACATGAAGTATACTAGGGGCATTAGTCAATCCAAAGGACATAACTATGTACTCATAGGAACCATACCGCATAGAAAACACAGTCTTTGGTACATCCCCTTCTTGGATTCGAATTTGATGGTATCCTAACCTCAAATCGATCCCAGAGAAGAATTTGGCTCTGTTGAGTTGGTCAAACAAAATATCGATTCTTGGGAGTGGGTACTTGTTCTTAATTGTCCTTATGTTGAGTGGCCAGTAGTCTATCACCATTCTTAGACTATGGTCCTTCTTGGTCATGAATAAGACTGGACATACCCATGCAGAAGAACTAGGTCTAATGTAACCCTTCTCCAATAAACTAGTCAATTGTTTCTTCATCTCTTCCAACTCAGGGGGTGCCATTTTGTATGGAGGTTTAGACACTAGCGCTGGTTCTAGGTTCTAATTGTATGAGAAGTTCTACATCTCTCTTTGGGGGTATTCCCATTAACTCTTTAGAAAACACATCGAGAAACTCACATACTGACCGGTACTAGCTCAACACATTGGTTTTGGTTCTCAAACTATTCAGAGGAGCCTGTTAACTCTAGGAAGCATAAAGGGTAATTGATTTTCCTGAAGGGTGGTGGATCTCTATGGATCTAGGTACACATCGAATGACACACTGATGTTTAACCATCCACTTCATTCCCAAAATAACATCCACATCATTCCCTAGCTTGAGAACAATTAGGTTGGCTAGGAACTCCAAACCTCCTATCTCAATCCAAGCTTGGCTAACTATTTGGTTAGACTCGTGCATGATCCTAGGGGCACTAATCCAAAATCCCCTCCCAAACTCCATAGTTGGAAACTTATTATCTTGGGCAAAACCCTCATGACTAAATGAATGAGATGCACCATAATCAAACAACAGTCTAGCGGAAATGGAGTTGATGGGTAACATACCAATGATCACACCATCATCAACTTGAGCTTCTTCTGTGGTCACAAAGTGTAGCTGTGCATTCTTCTTGGGCACATTGCTAGTGAGGTTGGGAGCTGTGGCTCAAGGTGTGGCTTGCGGCTGCTGCATGGTTGGGCATTCACGAGCCAAGTGGCCAAAACCACCACACTCGAAACACGCTTCGATTGTTGCGGCCGATTGCTTTGCTGCCTGTTGCTAGCGCTGCTAGAGTGAACGTGGTTATATCCACATAGGACGTGGTGCTGCATAGCCTTGAATTCTTGGTGGGGCTCGGATGGTCTTCTGCCTTATGGATGAACCCTGCCCATAGCCAGTGTTGTACGGTCCTCTCTTGCAGCTATCCTTGTCCATCACCTTTTTCTTGGTCTCCGCCTTGATAGCAGCATTCACCATCTCATTGAAAGTGAGAGTTGGTACATTGCATAACTTGTCCTTCATCATTGGGCTAAGACCGTGCTCATACCTCACTTTCTTAGCCTTCTCGGTAGCAACCTCGTTTGGAGCATATTGGGCTAGCTCATTGAACTTATGAGTGTACTCCACTAATGACATCTCTCCTTAAACCAAGTTCCAAAACTCGACAACCTTGATGAGCATGGCTCCCTCAGGTATGAAGAACCCATGAAACGACTCCTTGAACTGCTGCCAAGTGAACTGCGCATTTGGCTGCAAACGAGCCCGAGTCACGCCACTAATTGCCAGTGGCTTCCTAAAGCTGGTGCGTGGCAAAGTGGACCTTCTCATTATCATCACACTGGACAAGAGTGAACTTCTGCTCCATAGTCTTTAGCCAATGATCAGCTGCTATTGGATCCTTAGTTCTAGAAACCATGATACCCATGAAGCAGCGGCGGTTGAGCTCCAAGCTGACTGGCTTACATGTTCTCCAAGAGCTGCGCCATTCTTCCCATCACTTGTTGAGTTGCCTAATGATGGGTTTTGTCCCTCTGAAGTATATCCGCCCATGTTGGCACTTGCCCTCTTGGCGGTGGTGGTGGCGGTGAATTGTGCTAGTTACCTCCACCCCCTCCTGCTACCGTCTGAGATGTGGAACCTCAGGTGTCAACCATCCTACCCAAGACACATCATTAGACATGTTTTAGACAAGATGAGACAAAAAGGGTTGGATAGGAAATATGCATTCATGGAGGAACAGAACTTCAACATGCTTAAATGGATCATCATATTCCACACATAATGCATCATGACAAGGAGTGACATAGGCCATAATTAAACACCAACTTAAGATTACCATCCAAGTCTCGGCTTACACATAGACCATAAGGACATATGACATGAGTGCACTTGCATATGCTTCTACGTGTACTAGGGACAAACAGTCGAAGCACACATGTTGTTTTTAGTTCTTACAAAAGCGCACTCTCAAGTCTCACAACATTACAACAAACTAATAGTATATAAAAGTTTTGAAGATAGGGTGAGCCAAGCTCATGACAACTCATCATCACTTAGATCAAACGCCGCTCAGGTCTTTGGAAGGTGATAGGTTCATTGATGGAATGACTGAGTCATACAGCGGCCTCTAGAGGTCTATTGGGAAATGATTGGTTAGGAGCAGGTATGTCACTAGGTTACCATCACATCCTAGGGCTTCTAGATGAAGGAGATGCACTGCGTGTCTCCAAGTAAATCCTCTGATGTACTGGTGGTGTGGGACATATGCCTGACTAGCAATCCCACAGATATCCTTGAGGGTCGCATTAAGCTTTGAGGGACCCTAACTTGTTGAGCTTCTAGGTAGCGGTAAGGATACCCAGTCACTTCATATACTGTGGCATCGTCCCCTTGAGGATAATAGAGAATGGTAGATGGCACTGTAGTCATCCTCACATATGGTTCCACTTGAAGCTGCAAGCCGACAAACCTTGCGTGAGTAGTCCAAACCTCAGCTTCCATAGAACGAATCATGTGTGCCTGGCACATTACCAATTCTATCATCCTCTTCTCATATAGAGTACTAGGTTCAATCTACATAGAGAACTTGAAAACTCCATTCATTTTTGTCCTTTCCGGGAAGTGTTGGAACAGTGGCTCTCTTAGGGTAACAAGTGCCTCTCTCAACATAGCAATGGCATGATAGGCCACAACTTGAATTGCCATGTCAATTGAAGTGCCCTTTCCCCAAGCAAGGCGATCAAACTCTTGTCCCGGGTCACAAAGGTGACTTGGTATATGGACCTTGCAAGTGTAGTTAATCATTCCATGGCCAACTCCCAGGGCATACACTGCGTACTCTAGGCGATATGAGTAGTTGGCTCTCCACATCACCTCATTGAGCAAGGCTAGAAAACCTTCGATTCTCTCCCCATGGGTAGCCATCACCAAACGTCCCAACTCCATCTAGCGATTATAGAACAGGGGAAGTCAGAACAATTGATTTGTAAAACTCAACTCATGTAGAAAAGGGTAGGATTAGCTCTAAGATAGAAAAGAATCAAGTAACCATAAGAAGTGGCAACCTTAGCACTCAAGTTAGGTTTTATTCCAAAACTTTCTTGTTTAGTGAAGCAAAGTTTTAGTTGCTTACAATCCTCGATCCAGGCAAAGCTGTAATGACTCTTGATCATCTCAAACTGTGCTCCGATACCCTAGGCTATGGGTAACCACCACATTAATCCACCTAAATCGAGTGTCGGCCACTAGATCCCTCAATTTAAGCAAACCAACGATGAGGTTCCTAGGAGCACACATAGAAACTCCTCTTCAGGATCAGTTCGAGAGAGAGAATACATCACAACATTGCATAAATCACATTACAAGTTCAAAGCATTAAAGTTTACAAGTCTAGGTTCACACACTTAGTTCATCACATAGTCACACATTGCAATCTACATCGAAGTCTAGCAGAAGTCTTTCAACATAACATAGTTCATGATAACGGATACATGGGTGTGCCACAACCATGTATCTACGGAACACAAGACCCTTCACCACTCCTGATCTGGCGAGGGGTCGGGAGCATATAAGTATCCATGCACAGGGACTACGATACCTGCAAAACGTAAGACCACATAGGGTGAGTACTCGTGTGTACTCTGCAGGACTTACCCAATATAATAAACAAGGATTATGCATTTGGGTAGTAGCAAGGAATGCGTATCTTTGCATAAAAGCATTTATACTATAAAGTAAAGGTGATCTATGATGTAGCAGTTATTAAGCATAGCATAGGTAATCAAGTTAAGTATTAACAAGCGGGAACTCGATCTTTCACGAGTCCTGATCTCCAAACCCAACTCTAGTCCGTATCTAGAAGTTAACCCCACTCGAAATAAGGGATATCGCCCATAAGACTCGTCGATGCAAAAGGGATATCTTGATGTCTCAACCTTTCCCTACCCGGCCAAGATGTCCGACGAAAGGTTCGGCTATGATGCCTAGTCAATGTCCCAGACAATCCTGACCGACGCCATCCCCCTTGCTAGTTTCATGGATAAGATGGTCACAATTAGTTACTTGGCTTGTCACCCCCATTGGTGACAAGTGGTCTGTATAGTTTTATGTTCGTACTCACTACCATGGATACATGGTCCTTAATCGGTAAGCAAGCTATGTCATCCAAGAATCCCCATCTTGCCATGACCATACCCCCTACAGACCAATGTTCATACCATTCCCAAGTGGAACTAGTGTCAAAAGGTGTTGCTTAGTGGATTATCATCCTATCATCGCATGAGTAATGAGAAACCCATCATTAGCTCAACTTCTAAGATCTAAGCATACTAAGCATGGTTTGTTAAACAAGACATGTTTGGTTCATTGGTGTGGCGATATATGGATAAGGCTTGACATAGGTAATTCCCTTCTCGGTTCACTAGTCATATGGTAACATAGCAATGCAGTAGATAGACACAGTTCATTATGCATTTATAAAGCATAGGGATGCATAGGGGCCTGCCTTGAACATCATTGCTAGACTCGAGGGCTTCATCCTCTAGAGGCTCCTCCTCAACAGGTTCTTCGAGAATGGCGTCACCTATACATGCATGGTGCTTGATGAGTGAACTGCATAAAGTACATGCTCATGCTATGCAATTATTCTTAGTTGTTTATGCTTTAGTAACACATGAGTGAGTGCATAGTCAGACACTGGTTATCTATTGACTGGTAACTATCAGGTAGTCCGGCATGGATGTCGGACGGTCCGGTGGTTATTGGGACTCAGTGGGACATTGGCTCTCTGATTCCATCGAACTCTCTGAACTAGGATCAGACTCTTCGGTATGAAGTCTGTGCTCTCGGGAATCTCTCTGTGTAAGAGGTGATCCTATCGGAAGGTTCCATCAACTGTGGTGGACAATCTATCAGATTAGGTCTGTAGGGTGATGTGGGCTACTAAGGGTTCAGGCTCCATCGAATACTCTATGCGAGTGATGGTTCATCCATAGGAACTGGCTACTCTCGGGTTTCTAGTTTATAATTTAGTGGACACTCTAGAATATCGATGGACACTCTGTTGTACCAAAACTATGATCTAGGTTCTCTAGACACTCTTCTGTCTTGGGTGTCTAACTCATCGGACGGTCTGATGTAGTGACGGACACTCTAGTAGGTTATAGACATGTTCTCTACAAGTGAGCAGTAAGACATTTAGTACTGACAGACACTCCGCTGGTGATGTCAGACACTCCATTAATACTGATAGTGAACACCTCATAGTAACTCAAGATCCAAATCTTCATCCATGGTGCTTGCATTTGTAAACCATCTTCAGGGTAGACTACTAGGGTTCTATAGAACATATCTAGCTGGTTAGTTCTAACTACATTGGGTGCAAAGTAACTCTAGGCCATAAATCAATGTTTCCTAGGTTTTTTCTCCTAAAGGCACAATCCTAGGTTTGGCTTGGTTAGATCCTTACCAAGGGCTGCAAACACAAGGTACCAAGCTCTCCAAGAAGATGGAGCAGCTGGAGCTCCTCCTTGGTAACTCAAACCTTCTTCTTCTTGCCTCCTTCTCCTCCAAGCTCCTTATGGCAAGGGTGAGAGGCTCCTCCCCCTTCCTAACCCCTACCTCTTGTGGACGACGGCCTCTAGGTGATCTCCATGACCATCTCTTGCTGCTTCCAAGCTCCAATCCCTTCTCCTTTCTCCTCCCTTCCTTCTCCTCTTCCTTGCTTGAGTGTGAGAGAGAGAGTAGAGAGATGAACTAGAGAGAGTGGGAGTGTAAGAGTGACTGAGTGAGCTGGTGGACTCTCTATCTTGGAGGGACTAGAAGTTACATAGATGTTGTAGTCCTCATCATCACTGAGCTACCCATCCTCGTCATCAGTGAGTGACCTCGATCCTAGGATCCAAGCAAGGGGTAAGAAGCACCCATGGCGGTGGCATTTCTAATGCTCACCACCTGTTCAACATAATGCCAAAAAAGAGGAAACACTACTTGAAGAAGGATGAGATGACTATGCAAAGCAAATTGGGCAACCAAACATATTCTTTACAATGAGTGCTAAGGCAGTTGATGTAACCAAAGAACTACATCTTGCATTGCACAAGCTAGGCTTTAGCTGCCCAAGTTTAGTTGACTAGCCAGGTCAGTCCAAAACGTAAACCAAACATGCCCCTAGTTTTCCTAGAGGTTGGCACCCAAGAAAATGTTTCCTTCCTAACTATTCAAATCTAAACATGACATGCTTATTACACTTGAATATAATGTTAAGTGTTTATATTTTGCTAAAGTATATATGCATTTACACATATGGCACTTGAACATATATTGACTATTCAACATGTACACTTAAGTTTTCATGTAAACATATATGGAAAATAGAAAGTGTGTATTTGTTTTAAAGCTTAAGTGTTTATTCTTAAGTTCACTTACACATATAGCACACTTAACAAGAGTTAAGTTCACTTAAATAAAACACACACACACACACACACATTTGCCTATTTTATTTTTTCAAAAATAATTTGTGTCCTCGATAATGAACGAAAATAATTCTATACACACTAAAATATTTCCTCAAGAAATTATAAATAATTTTTGCATTATAGTTTGTGTAAAAACACAAATATAATAGTAATATGCATTCAAAAGGTTAAAAATAATAGGTATTTGAAAAATACTGAATTTTTTTATAGCCCAAACCTGAGCTTTGAGTGTGAAATATGCTCAAGGCCATGTCTCTCGTAGGCCCAAATAATTGGTCAGAAGATCTCGTCCGCCTGAAGTGATCCGACGGCCGACCTTGTGCCCACCCGACATAAAAGCAGTGTTTGGCTGAAACCCTACCATCTCCACCCCACGACTCCTCCTGTCCGCCCCTCACCACTGGATCCGCCGAGCCGTGACCGAGCACCACTTAATTCTCACCGCGTTCGTCAGCAGATGCGCCAGCGTAAGCTCCTTTTCTGGTCTTCCCCGTGCGTCGTGGCTATAGCCGCCCCCCGCTGCTGCTGCGCCACTCCATGGCTGCCCAGCTGGAGCTCGGCATTCTGGCTAACTTTGGCGTCCTAGCACTCACTGCCGGTCAAGCTCGCCCCTGACCTCGTGATCCTCCTGACATGGCATGCAGCTCCATCTCTCTCTCGACTTCCACAAGATCCAGGTGAGCTTTCTCTTCTTCCCGCTGTTGGCAGCTCAGGGCATGTCCCCGGCTGATGGCACTTGTGCGTCTGCTCAGATTTTTGGGAGAAGTGGTGTCGGATTCATTAAGAAAGAGGAGGAAAGCATATGATTGTTGTCTGTCGTAAGGAGGGGAAGGATGTCCTGGTGCTCATAACTCTAGATTAGTCCAGCCCTATGCGATTTAGATTTCAGATTCGTTGCTAAGTATACCTGTTCGGGAGTGAATGTAGTCTCCGTGGCAACACAAATCAATGCATCGGTTAGCCATATGTTTTTGTTTCTTTTCAGATGGAAGTTTGAGTAGTTTTTTTGCCAGTGTAATTAGATGCATTTATAATCCACTCAACCACACTAATTAATAGGTAAATGATTTGATAGATACAAAATTAATGGAGTAAACATAAACTAGCTACTGCCAAAAGAAAGTATAGCTCTGCAGACACTGAGCAAATTTTCTGAAGCTACCTCTGCCATTATTTAATTTATAGTGTCAAGTAAACATGAACAGCCTGTTCGTTTTGGCTGAAACGATCGTGGATTATTACTGCTGGCTGGTTTGGTGTGAGAGAAAAATACTGTTCTAGCTTATAATCCACGATCGTTTACGACCAAGCGAATAGGCTGTAACTAGTTACTTGTACGATGCAAGGCCTGGGATTTTTTCAGAAGCTATCTCTGCCATTATTTTATTTAGAAAACAAGTATGCAATGAGCCAAATTGTGACCTTTCTGCCAGGTGTGGTAATGTGGAAGTTGCAGCTGTTTCGATGCTTGGCCTTGCTGTTAAGCACAATGTGTTCATCCTGAATGTCATCTAGCAAATGGGCATGCATATACTATTTTTTATGAATCAATTGCCCATTCTATGTATCAACTTTTTTTTTTCTTTTTCTATATTCTGCAGTCGTGCAATTTTGATTTTGTTCTGAACTTTGCATACTTGAAGGAACTTGGAGGAAGGTGGTGGACAGAATATAGCCCTTCACTATAACTAAGCCTAAGATAAGTGAGATGGATCAACTAAATGTACAACTTTTTTTCAGTATTTTTAAATTAAATTGGCAAGAATGTCTCTGGATGAACTTACCTAGACACAACTACGCTGAGATGATAAAAAAATGTGAATTGATACATGTATATTCCAAATAACTAGCACTAGGTAATTAAGATAGCATAAGTAATTAGCATTAGGTTTGCCAGCATAGTTTCTTCTGTTCTGAATTTTAACTTATTTATTGATGATTCAAAACAAATCATGTGGTGCCTCTTTATTTATCTGAATCATCATATGTTTTCATTTTTATTGTAGTCCAATGTATCCCCTTGCTTGTACTAATCCACATCGGTTCACAAGTTCTGCTATGTTGATAAGCGCACCTTCTTGCCAGTAATCGCTCTTCTTTTCCATAGGGTTCTCTCACATTTCTTGATTTAAAAGCAAACCATTGTTGTTGATTGTTGTGCTATGATTTACATTACTGGTTGATTGTTCTATGAGTCATGACTAAAGTAACTTTTCTTGGTTTCTTTACAGAAATGCCATGTGAAGAAAAAAGGATTCCAGAAGTGAATTTTATCCTTGCGGTTGCAAGATGAACCTGAACCTGAGCTGATATTTTTGAGGAAATATTCTATTGTGCACCACTGGTACATTGGCCTTAAACACTCATGATTACAAGTGTTTTAGTTTTTTTAGGGAAAACTAATTTGGTATAGTTTGCAGTGCTAGTATTCTTTGTTTGAAATATATACTTCTTGCATAAGGTCTGCATTTGTGGTAGCTGTCTTGGATTTTAGTTCCAGCGGCACTAAAGAATAGTTGACATTGGCGATTGAAAGTTTGTTCCGCACTTGTGTTGACATGGTTTGAACTAACTTGATGTGGAACTGGATCTAATATTAGCTAACTATATTGTCATTGTTAACCGCCTTTACTATCAACTTGATTATAACCATATTGCATTACATTTTGTGTCTGTATAACTTTACCTAATTTACTAATATCCCAATCTTATTCTTTTGGTTAGTAGGAGCTTAAACTTCGAGTGGGAGGCTCAATCAAGCAAGAACACAGCCGAGCTTGCACTGCCAAGAAGTTTGCAAGTGATGTAGAGATCTTAGGAAGTGTTTTAGTGCTGCAAGTTTTTTTTGTTTTCCCTTAAGTCCTAGTGTATTGTACTTTCATTTGTGATTTTAGATACTATTTGAATGGTTTGTCTATTGAATGGATGATTGATTTGAATTAATATATGGGTGTGGATTTGATTATGTTATGCTCTAATTCTTTTTGCAACAATGATTGATTTATTAAACCACATCAAATGCTATGTGCGTTGCAACAAAAATCCTTGTTGCAATAAACCCTTCTGCAACGACTGTGTTACGTTGCTATTGTCATCTATTGCCACGAAAATGTTTTGGTGGCAAGAGATCTTATTGCAACGAAAATCATTTGCATGGCAATACCAACTATGCTAACGAAGTACCTTGCATGGCAATACGATCTATGGCAACGAATAAAATTGCGTGGCAAATGTTAGTATTGCCACGGTATGGTACCCATGGCAATTACATATGATCTCTTGCAACGAATAATATTGTGTGGCAAATGATACTATTGCAATGGCACAATAATGGTGGCAATAACATATGATCTCTCGCAATGAATAAAATTACCTGGCAAATTATGTACTTGCCATGGCATGGTGGTCGTGGCAATAACACTGCTTTTGCCTCAACCGTGAACGTTGCGACAACGTCCTATTGCCATGCTTGGCAACGGATAGCTATGGTTGCAAGAAACACTAACAGTTGCAACACCAAACTAGCAACGGTTGCAATACCTTATTGCAACGTGACTTTTTGCAACCACTGGCAACGAACACGATTTGGTTGCAACATCTTCCTTTTGCAACTAAATTGGGTTTATTGCAACATTTTTTCGTCGTTGCACAAGGGTTAGAAGTTAGTTGATCCTTAGGGGGGTGGCAGGGGCTGGTATATATAGCCCAGAGCATCAAACATGAGCCCTTGGATCAAACTGACTTAAGTAACGGTGTGAATACAACCTAGGAGGCGGTGGAGGACCGACATTACGACATGGAGGCTGACAGGTGGGCCTAGGGGCCGAGCGGCCTACAGGTGGGGCCAAGCAGCCCCACCTAGTAGCCTCCGCCTCTTTGCCTCGGCGTGGTGTCTCTAGAACCTTCTAATGTCTGTTTCACGGTGGATAAGCGCAATTAAATCTGACATGTAGGTCCACCTTGACGATTTTCTGGTTAAACCATGCAGAAAATACAGAATCATCAAAACTCATGGAATTTATTAGTTTAAACCCCTAGACCTTTGTTGGTGATCATATTTATGCCCTTATTCATGTTTCTTTGATGGTTTATAATGGTTGCTAACCACTGTCAACAGCGGTGCCCTCTTGTAAATGGTTGTGCGCCATAAAATGTGGGTGTGTGAATTGAAAGATAGTAATGAAGGTGAAAGATACGAGGCTTACTCGGGATACGTTACCGCGTTGGCATCCAATGCTCAGTCTTTCGTCCAACCACCTCCCCTGCGCTACGAGAAAGTGGTTAGTAAATGGCGGAGTATACGCGTGCGTTAGATGTACCTCCTATGACCATTGCTGGGTCTCGTGTCATCTAGGAGACTGAACTACCGCATCTTCTGCCCCTTGATCGCGGGTGTGTCTTGAGGCTCGCGCCCATTTGGAACTCCAACCGCCATCTTCTCCACCTTCATCTTCGCGTCGCCTATTTAAGCCGAGGGAGAGGAGGGTAGCGAGTCTCATCCCCACTTCCAAGTTTTCCTCAATGTCCAATCCGAGTGAGAGAACAACTATCTTCTTCGACCGCCATGGCTCACAGTCCATCCCCGTGGCTTCACCGCCGCCAAGAGGGATCTTTAGAGATCGGGCTCCGTCGCACCCTGTCGGTGTTCATCCTCTGTAGGTATTAGAGGAAGTTTCACAAAGATGGGAAGGAACAATGCCATGGGGGCTCAGGCCGCTGGGCTCCCCATGGTTGGCGGGCATGAGGCCCCAGCTCTGGGTCTAGGAGCATTCAAGCATCGACTCAGCGGCTCATGTTCGCTGGCTTGTCACTAGGCGTTCCTCCCCTGCTCTACCGGAAGTGGCATCAGGGCGGTTCCTAGTGGGCTCCTCTTCCTCAGATGTTAGAGGAAGCTTCACGAGGTGGTTGTCCCTGAGGCCCCTTTCGACAGTCCTCTCCTACTCATGGTGCAGCTCTGAAGGTTAGAGACACCTTGTACCGGTCTCTCTGTGTCGTAGAACCGACCAATTTATAAGAGTACAAGTACAATGGCAGCCCGCAAGCGGTCGCACTGTCATACTTGAACCCATATAAACCCGGTAGTCCGTTGAGTACCACGACGGGTCTCAATAAACGATTTACAACAACCAAGATCGTACATGATTCAACATACATGCCATATATTACATAAAGTTCATAGATACATTTCATCATCAGAGTACGAATAAAAGTTATTACAAACCGAGTTTGATAGATAAAGTGGAAGCAAATAAGTTCAAAAATAAAGTTTCCAACATAGTTTGATACAGGGCCAAGTAGGATCACGATCCACAAAAGCAAAGACATGGATTAATAAAGAAGCCTACCCAAGGCTTACTCCTCATCCACGATGGGATAGAAGCAACTCTTGCAATAACCATGGTACACAGTGCCATCTGCAACAGTGGGAAATAAAACCCTAAGTACAAGAGGGTACTCAGCTAGACTTACCCGTCATAAACTAGAAATAAAATGACTCCAAGGATTATGCAAGGCTGTATAAGTGGAGATAGCTTGACAACATTTTGCATAAAGGCAATTAACTTAGTTGTACAATTCGGATTCCTTTAACAAGTTAATTATAACTATCCATTTCTAGTTAGCAACTATCATGTGCCAAACATGTGGTATATCATTTAAAAGCATACAATAGTAACCATAGCAGGTATTGTACTTCCATATTCATTAGAACCATCATGTTCCATAACATAGTTACTATGATGTTGGGACTAGCCAAGTTTCTCACTATCCGGGAGAGACGGTGATTCGAATCAATTTCAACTAGCTGGGAATTTATTCCTAACACAAACCTAGACATACCGCGCGAAGGTAGCCTTAGGTCACCTTTGGTACAACTCAAGTCTACATTTCGTGGGTCCGTACTGCGCCGCACAATCTGGGACACCAGATGCTAGGACGTTCAGGCCTAGCCTGCCCTTGGGCTCAGTCTGATCGTCCCTCGGAAGGAGCGCACAACAGAACAGGTCCCAGCCAGAGTTAAATTACTCGGCTTCATGGTCGGAACGAGTTATCCGGCCAGCTAAGTGAGAGGCATGCGTTCAATCTTGTCAGAAGCACCAACAACGGTACGATCCTTAATCGACATAGACGGGGATAGATCCACACCCAAGACCTCCATGTCTTGTTGCTTCTCTATCGACATCCCGCCTGGTCTCGATTTTCTTTTACCCCATGGTTCTGTTCCATGATAGCAAATATAGCCAACCGTGCTCCGGTATCCACCTATATCTTGCAGGTGATTGGACATCACCTAACTTCTACCGGTCTAAGCATGGCTAAGCATATATTTGATCCTGGACCTATACCGGTTAAAGGTGTAATATCTGGATAAGGAATTTATATGCATCAAGTGGTTCCATTCAACTCTTATAACCTAATGCATCAATCATAAATACTCAAGTAATTATTTGTAAAATACGGGGAGACTTAGAATGCTCCGGGGCTTGCCTCACAGAAAGGAAGTGGGGCGGTGGTCAGGACACTCCGGAAGCTCTTCAGAATTCTGCTCCACGCCTTCGGGAGCTGCGACTTGAGGATTCTCCTGCTGGTCCCCTTCCTCTGCTTCATCGAATTCCAGCAACATTATTTTTTCCTCCGATCCTAGATGCATGAATATGGCATAAGATATCATGAATGCATATATGTTAACAAGTGCATCATGTCCTACTGAGTAGGTGCATATCTCTTCTTGATTAAGCAATTAACTACTTTAACAACTCATCAACTATTTCACAAACAACAGCTACTTATTTTACTCTTAACTGGAGTTCTAATTATCCAAATCCAGTGATCCTAGAGTTTCTGGAAAGCTTATAAAATTACCTACAACTTTGTTATTAACCATTTTTATAGTAAACATCATTTTTATCATGCAACTTATCAAACTCCAGAATCTGTCCAGAATCCTTCCAATTTGCATTACAAAGTAACAATACTTCTACTTCATGTAATCATTCAAAGTTTGACAACACAAAGTCTACCAATAGTTTAAGCATACCAAATACACTCAAGAAAACCTAATGGTGAAGCCCAAACTATTTCTTTATATGCCTTTATTATTTTATTTAGATACATAGGTTAAATAATAAATATATATCAAATGTGCATCATAAATTCTTAAAAATTTATAGTGCCTTACTAATGCTATCAAAGGACTACTGTAAAAGTTTCATGCCATTTTATATAGTAAAACATTCTATACAAAAAGGACAAGGCAGAAAGGCTTACAATAGCAAAAATAGAAAACCCTAGTGAAAAGTGTCAAGCAACAGATTTCCTATTTTTCTTAGCATCCTTATGGTACTAGGATTACCCCCAACAAATTTCATGAATTTTGGATTCATAAATAATTTATAAAAATTCATACCAGGATTCACTATTTATAAAAGAAAAATCTATAACTACAAATATACAAATGCACTGATCCTCAAATTTTTACCAGAGATCATATATGTTAAGAATAGCTTACCACAAAAATTTCATAATTTTTGGAGCACAGGAACTCTAGATATAAAATAAACAAGTTTGCATGCATTGCAAAACACATTTCAAATCTCTATTTAAATCTCCCAAAATTTCTACTATAAGTGTCAAGACTATGTTTTTGCCTAAATACTAAACTTCCTAAGGAACATAACCAAATTTATTTCACAATTTTTGAAGCTACCAAATTGGAGATCTAAAAATTACAAAACACACACAAATCTGGCATTCAATTGAACTAGTTTTCAATACTACTGTCGCTGACTAGTGGGACCTGCTGATCAGAGGACCCCACATGTCATCGAGACAAGAACAGAGCAGGCGGCGCTACTCTACTGGCACGGCCAGAGCTCAGCCGACGGCGAACCTGCCAGGCGGTGACATCTTCACTACGGTGATCTACTCGACCTCGCGCACACATTGCACTACTTGGTGGGACCTCTCGTCAGGAGCTAGAGACTACGGTGGCGTCAATGGTGGGGCGGAGGTGCGGGTCGATAGTGAGACACCGGTGGAAGCCACGGTGACTCAATCAAACACTACGCCGAGCATCGACACACTACGATGAAGCTAATGCACTCACTAACACTGCTAGCGATGGTCAGATTAGGTCTGACCACGGCGACAGAGGTGGCGGCGGAGCTCCAGCGAGGCTGTGCATGGGGCTAGAGCTTACCGAGCTCAATCAGTGGGCATGGGTTGGCTCAGGGAGTCATTGGGATTGCGGTGGTGCTGTTGCGGTGATGGAGAAGCGGCTAGGCAAGCCGGTGACTGGCACGGTGATGGCGGCGAGCGGCGCTGCTGCTGCGGGCACTGTGAGCGACGAAGGAGAGCCAGGAAATGCGAAATAGAGGCACAGACAGGAGCGGGCGGGTGCGGGCAATGTTAAGGCGTGCACGGGCCTACCTTGGCCACACGTGGTGAGGCTCCGACGATGTGCGGCGTCCGCTGGCCACCATGCGGCGCGCGGACTCTACTCCGGTCGGCCACCGAACGACGTCGATCAGTCGATTCAGTGCATCAAGCCGAGCCTAATGACGCATTTTGGCGCGATGAAAACTTCGTGACCGTGGATTTTCAGCAAAAATTTCATACATCAAAGTTGAAGCCTAATGTACCAGCTACAACTCTTGTTCAAGGATCAAGTTCTAGTTCTCAACCAATATCGAGTAATGTCGTCCCAAAGATCAGCCTGTCAGGCTGTCAGTCGATATGACTTAGGAAAATTTCATAAGTGTTGAAATGTTGATTTTACTGATTTTTGTGATCCAATTTCACACATGTTAGGCACTGAATCAGTTAATGACCCAAAAATAAAAGGTGTTCCTTATAGCAAATACTACAACTTTGCTTTAGTGATCTCCTCCATGCAAGGTCTCTAACACCTAGTTCAAATTTGGTCAAACATGTCACATTTAAATGATGATACACTTCAAAGCATGGCTTAATGACCTAATTACCCCTAACCATGAATATCAAAGTTGTTCATAATGATACTCTAAACATGTTTAGGCTAATTGTGAAGGTCATACAATCATTTCATGTATTAGTCACTCATAGAGCTATTTACTGTAATCACATGAAACATGACTTAAGGGCTTGATCATGGGAAGTGACATTCATGAACCATGTTCCATTTGCTAACCTAAGTATTGCCAATATATTTTTGTGACTCATATCAACCATCTACATGTATACACTCATGATCATATGCATATACACATGGAGACATGAAATAATGAGAAAAGTTGCATATGTTTAAGGAAACATGTGATAACAAGCAAAATGTTATAGATGTTTCAATCCAATGTTTCAATTGTAAATGCTTGTTTATGAATGCTTGATGATCATGCTCATGTATGCAAGTCAGTTATGCAAGGCTAACACCCGAGGTGTTACAACCCCTCTCCCTTATAAAAATCTTGTCCCGAGATTTGCAAGACCTACCATTCTTGGAAAAAGGCGGGATAAACTTCTCATAAATAATCTTCTCTTTCCCACGTAGCATCTTGTTCACTATGATTGTTCCACACCACCTTATAGAACTTAATAATCTTACTTTGGGTTACTCTTTCCATCTCCTCTAATACTCGAATTGGCTTTTCTTCGTAGGTCAAATCCGATTGAAGCTACACATTGGTGGGTGCAATAGCTTCTTCAGGTACTCGAAGACATTTCTTCAACTGAGAAACATGGAACACATCAAATATTGCACTCATCTCTGGTGGAAGTTGTAACTTATACGCAACATTTCCTTTTTGTTCCAAAATCTTGTATGGCCCTACATATCTAGGTGAAAGCTTCTTTTTCATCCCAAATCTCTTCACACCTTTCATGGGTGATACGTCTCAAGTATACATAGTCACCCACTTCAAAAGTCAGTGGTCTTCTTCTTCTATCGACATAACTCTTTTGTCTCGATTGAGCTGCCTTCATATGCTGTTGGATGATACAGTACTTGCTCTTTGGCTTCATTGACAAAGTCAATACCAAAGTATCTCCTTTCACCAGGCTCAATCCAAGGTCAATGGAGTTCTACATTTTCTGCCATACAATGCTTCAAATGGAGCCATCTTTGATACTCGCTTGATAACTGTTGTTATAGGAGAACTCAGCTAAAGGTAACCATTTCTCCCATGAACCTTTTGAAGATATAACACAAGCTCTAAGCAAATCTTCTAGGATTTGGTTCACTCGCTCCGTCTGTCCTGAAGTTTGCGGATGGTATGCCTGAACTTCTGATTAGCTTGGTTCCCAAAGCCTGGTGTAAGTGCTCCCAGAAACAAGCTATGAACTGTGGTCCTCGATCTAAGATTATAGTCCTAGGTACTCCATGCAGTCTCACGATCTAGGAAACATATATCTCAGCGTATTTCCCTAACTATATACCTTGTGTTCATGGGTATAAAGTGTGCTGAATTGGTGAGACGATCAATAATAACCCATATTGAATCATGACCTTGTGGTGTCATTGGAAGGCCTGTGATAAAGTCCATGCTGATTTCCTCCCATTTCCAACCTGGAATAGGCAATGGCTGAAGTAATCCGGTGGATTTCATATGAACAACTTTTACTCTACTGCAGTTATCACACCTAGCAACATAGGCTGTGATCTCTTTCTTCATCTTAGTCCACCAGAAATGGGTTTTCAAATCTTGATACATCTTACTACTACCCGGATGGATAGACAATTTGGATGAGTGAGCTTCATCTAAAATTTGATTCCTCAGCTCATGGTCCTTTGGTACCACAAGTCGGTCCTCAAACCATAATACACCTCTTTCATCCAATCTGAAATGCTTGGTTCCTGGCTCTTGCATTTTTCTCTTGATGTGACTTATTCCTACATCTGTCTGCTATAGCTCTATGATTTTGCTCTCAAGTGAACAACTGATCGTGATATTATGTAGTACAGCAGGGTGTAATAAGTTGAATCCATCGTCCAATAATGCTTCTGTAGTGTTGCAATGAGACTTTTGACTGAGTGCATCTGCTACTACATTAGCTTTACCCGGATGGTAATGTACTTCTAAATTGTAGTCCTTAATTAACTCTAACCATCTTCTTTGTCTCATGTTCAGCTCTGGTTGGGTAAAGATATACTTGAGACTTTTGTGGTCAGTATATATATGACATACATTGCCCAACAAATAATGTCTCCATATCTTTAATGCATGAACAACTGCTGCAAGTTCTAAATCATGTGTAGGGTAGTTGACTTCATGCTTTCTCAATTACCGAGAAGCATATGCAATAACTCTTCCTTCTTGCATAAGCACACATCCCAAACCTATTCCCGATGCATCACAAAATACATCGAAAGGCTTTTCAATGTCTGGTTGTGCTAGCACTAGGTGCTGTAGTCAACAAAGTTCTGAGGGTGTGAAAAGCTACTTCACATTCTGGTGTCCATTTGTACTTCTCATCTTTCTGAAGTAGTCTGGTCATAGGCTTAGCTATCTTTGAGAAATCTAGAATGAAACGATGATAATATCCTGCTAACCCTAGAAAACTCCGAACTTCATGAACCGAAGTTGGGGCTTTCCAATCCATGACCTCTTGTACTTTTGATGGGTCTACAGAGATTCCATCTCTTGATAAGATGTGACCTAAGAAAGGTACTTTGCTCAACCAAAATTCACACTTGCTAAATTTCGCATATAGCTTATGCTCCCTCAATCTGGATAAAACAATCCTCAGATGTTCTTCATGATCTGACTCATTTTCCTGAATAAATCAATATATCATCGATAAACATGACCACGAACTTGTCGAGCTCGGGCATGAATACCGAGTTCATCAGGTACATGAAGTAGGCTGGAGCATTTGTTAGTCCTGAAAGACATAACCAAATACTCGTATAAGCCGTACCTAGTAGAGAAAGCAGTTTTAGGTATATCCTCTGGTCTGATCTTTATCTGATGGTAGCCCAATCTCAAGTCAATTTTGGAGAATACCTTTGCCTTCGCTAGCTGATCGAACAAGATGTCGATGCGAGGCAATGGATATTTGTTCTTGATGGTCACAGCATTGAGTGGTCTGTAATCTACACACATTCTCAGTGACTTGTCCTTCTTTTTCACAAACAAGGCTAGGACATCCCCACGGAGATGAGCTAGGTTGGATAAGACCCTTGTCCAATAGATCTTGTAATTGAATTTTAAGTTCTGCTAGCTCATTGGGTGGCATTCTATAGGGCCTTCTTGATATGGGTGCCATACCTGGCACTAACTCGATCTTAAATTCCACATCCCTATCCGGTGGTAGACCTGGTAATTCCTCTAGAAATACTATCCAGAACCTCACAAACCACTGGGGATATCACAAAGTGTGGTGGTTTGGATAGCACAAGCTAAATGTTGGAGTTCAAAATTGTGGGAGAGTGGTACTAGAAAAGCATTCCCTCCCCTGGGTTCTCTCAACATAATAGTACGGGTGCTAGTGTCAATAAGAACACCATGATACTTCATCCAATTCATGCCTAAGATTACACTTATCGATAACCCAGGCAATATTATCAAATCCGTTGTGTACTCCCTCCCTTGTATAGAGATGAGCACATTTTTTACTATCTTTTTGGTAGTAATAGTACCCCCTACTGAACTTATATTATAACCCCCTTTGCTTACTTCAATTATTTCTTGATCATGTCTAGATGCAAATGCTTGACTCATAAATGAATGAGAAGCTCCTGAATCAAATAAAACAACAGGCGGGATGCTTGTTGACGAGAAACATACCAGCCGTGACAACTTCTCTAGCAGGGCACTTCCTCAACAGCGGTATAATGCACTGTATCCCGGACGTGCCCTTGCGTTCGCCTGCCTCTGATTGTTCTGATTTGGGTTGCCATTCTTCTTGGGGTGGGGGCATTCCTTGGCCAATGACCCATTTGGTTGCAGTTGAAACATGGCTGATTATTCCTAGTCTGGAGCTTCCCTGACTGCCAGTCCCTTTTGGTAAGGCAATAGTGAATGCCTTACGAAATGGTTTCTATGGCCTGTTATTCTGAGCTTTAGGTGGTGGAGGCCTAAACTTGGGTGCAGGTGGATGGAATTGTGGCCTAGCTATGATAGGCGCTTTTGACTGTGAAGATCCTGAGGCACCTGCATCATATGCCCTCTTGCGACCCTTAGCAATGGCATGCATGTTATTGTGGTTTTCTTGGGTCAAGGCATCACTAATAAACTCATTATACGTGGCACACCTAGAATTGGCCATGGTCTTCATCAGTTTGGTACCCAGACCCCGCTTGAAACTCTCTATCTTTTTCTCCTTAGTATCCACAAAACCTAGAGCATATCTGGACAGGTTGTTGAATGCGTGCATATATTCTATGAGGGTCTTCGTTCCTTGAGTGAGCCTCATAAATTCAGCTGCTTTCATGCGCATTAGGCCCGGGGGAATATGATGTCCCCTAAAAGCCAGCTTGAACTGTTCCCAGGTCACTCACGCATTAGCAGGTAGAGACGACAAGAAATGTGTCCACCAGATTCCTGCTGGTCCTTGCAGCTGAATGAGAAGCATACTCAGCTTTCAGATGCTCTATGACCCTTAGCAGACGAAATTTCTGCTCAATGGTGTTGAGCCACTCGTCAGCCTGTAGTGGTTCCTCAGCCACCTTGAAGATTGGAGGCTTCGTATCCTAAAATTCCTTGAATGTACTGTGCTGATTTGGCTTGGCCCCTGGTTGATGTGGGTGGCCACGAGTGGTGTTTTGCGTGATGAGGCGCAGAGCTTCTTCCATTGTCCTTTGGCTCCCTAAGAACTGGGTAAAGAACTCCTGAGCGGATGGCGGCGGTGGTGGTGGTAAGTCATCATTATTGCCATCCTGGCTACCACCAGCTCTAGCACGGGTGCGCGTCATCTGCGAAGTTGCAACAATAAGCGATTATTGGTTGATGTCAAGAGATTGCAGATGAATCATAATCATGCCAAACTGAAATTACTAGAGAAAATTCTCAAATTCACAATAAAAATAGAGGCATAACAATTCATTCTCGCAACATGACATCCCCAATTTGACCACTTATCGCGCTCATAACGCATGCAAATTTAAATCGTGATCACCAACAAAGGACTAGAATTGCATTGATGTTTAACCAAACGTGCGATAGTCGTGCGATTAACAATATTACATGATAGTCGGATTACCAATACCAAATTCGAACTACAGGTCCATTACATGAATAAAGGTGATACATTAGCCCTTCCACTAAGTACTAAGCGATCTAATCCTCATCATGATCACTATCGAGGTCAGAGGTAGGATCCTCTCCTCCCTCAGGCTCCACTTCTTCCTCTTCCTCGTCCTCCTCTAGATCCATCTCTGCGGCTCTAGATGGAACATAAGGGTGGAGCTAGTTATTCAGCTGATGAACCTCCTCATGTAGGTTGTCATTGTACTCTTCTGCATTGGCCAGCTGCTGCTCCAGCTCAAACTGTTGAGCTCTCAGAACATCTTCTGTGGACCAGGCTTCATTCCTATAGTGAGTTAACTGAGTCATCTCTGCATTGAGCCTCTCAATCTCAGCATCATGCTCCCTCTGAAGCTGACGTCGGTCCTTGTGAGCATGACCAAGAGCACCAGACACACGTCTTAGGCTACCTTCTACTCCATCTAACACCTTCATCACTGCGAACATGGCGCTCATGGTAGGGTTATCACTGTTCTGTCCCTTCTGCTGCACCAATCTCCAAAGATCTTCCTCTTGCCTACTGCCATGAGTCAGTGGAGGGGTTGCCCCTCGGAAAGACTCCAACCAAAGTGGCTGCCAGCTCCTGAGGAAAACTGATCCATGATATCCCTCAGTATCCCAAAGGCTGCCCTATCAGCTGCTTCCTCAGTAGTCCTACCAGTTGACTCATAACACCAACCTATCCACTCAGAACTGTCACCTCGGGGACGAACAATGGCCTCCACTAGTAACCAAGAGACCTTCCCCCAACTGCTCATTCACCTAGAAGTAGCGGGGCTCCATTCCATCAGGATAGCCTACATAGCTGAGCACTCTCCACTAAGAGTGTAGGCATCCCAAACTCTCCAAGAAACGTGTGGCGTTGACTGGGTACGTGGAGCAAGCTGACGGCGAGGAGCTCTGCCTCCGGTGGACTTGCGAGCGGTCTGCTTTGTGCGTGCCATCTGCACCATTAACATGTACCACTTGGTGAGAGACTAGGCCATAATGGAGAAGAGTTACATATCCGAGTAAGAAATTTATAAGGGGAGGAACAATGTAATTATTTATTATCATGATGCATGCATGTTCCTGTACAGTCCTCACAAACTTAGGAAAAAATTGTTTCTAATGGTAGACATGGTAGCATACATACAGTTCTCTCATGTATAACGTAACTAGTCGAGCTATACGTTTCGTTGTTAGTGTACCTGCATAAGATTTCATTTCAGCCCTAAACCCATAATGAAATATGCAGAATGTAATTGTAAATACTTCCATATATGTATACCCATACATATACTTCCGTATCAATCTACCCGACAATAATTTAAACCCACAATTAAATACATACCATATACACATGCAAGCATGCATACATAGCCGTACCAAAACTATCTCTCCCCGACCGCATGCTCACATCTTGCGGTCATGTCACTTATCATCTTACCTTGGCATAGAGGCATTTGATCCATACATTACCACTCAAGTGAATGGCATCCATACAATAGCACGCCGTATGGACGAATGAAGTAAAAACCCCCATGTTAGTACTTAAATAGCCACCTAATAGTCCTTAATTTGGGCATAAGGAAAGTGATCATTGGCACACTTTAGGTTTCAAATACCTATAATATAACTATTAGTTGCTAGAGAAGGGTTTTAGGAAACAAAAACTTTTGTTTTAAATACACATGTGACAATTAACGTTGAATCTTGCTCTGATGCCAGCTGTCGCAGAACCGACCAATTTATAAGAGTACAAGTACAATGGTAGCCCGCAAGCGGTCGCACTATCATACTTGAACCCATATAAACCCGGTAGTCCATTCGAGTACCATGATGGGTCTCGATAAACGATTTACAACAACCAAGATCATACATGATTCAACATACATGCCACATATTACATAAAGTTCATAGATACATTTCATCATCAGAGTACGAATAAAAGTTATTACAAACCGAGTTTGATAGATAAAGCGGAAGCAAATAAGTTCGAAAATAAAGTTTCCAACATAGTTTGATACAGTGCCAAGTAGGATCACGGTCCACAAAAGCAAAGATAGGGATTAATAAAGAAGCCTGCCCAAGGCTTACTCCTCATCCACGGTGGGATAGAAGCAACTCTTGCAATAACCATGATACATAGTGCCATCTGCAACAATGGGAAATAAAACCCTGAGTACGAGAAGGGTACTCAGCTAGACTTACCCGTCATAAACCAGAAATAAAATGACTCCAAGGATTATGCAAGGCTGTATAAGTGGAGATAGCTTGACAACATTTTGCATAAAGGCAATTAACTTAGTTGTATAATTCGGATTCCTTTAACAAGTTAATTATAACTATCCATTTCTAGATTAGCAACTATCCTGTGCCAAACATGTGGTATATCATTTAAAAGCATACAATAGTAACCATAGCAGGTATTGTACTTCCATATTCATTCGAACCATCATGTTCCATAACACAGTTACTACGATGTTGGGACTAGCCAAGTTTCTCACTATCCGAGAGAGACGGCGATTCGAATCGATTTCAACCAGCTAGGAATTTATTCCTAACACAAACCCAGGCATACCGCGCGAAGGCAGCCTTAGGTCACCTTTGGTACAACTCAGGTCCTACATTTTGCGGGTCCGTACTACAGCCGCACAATCTGGGACACCAGATGCCAGGATGTTCAGGCCTAGCCTGCCCTTGGGCTCAGTCTGATCGTCCCCCAGAAGGAGCGCACAACAGAACGGGTCCCAGCCTGAGTTGAATTACTCGGCTTCGCGGTCGGAACTGAGTTATCTGGCCAGCTAAGTGAGAGGCATGCGTTCAATCTTGTCAGAAGCGCCAACAATGGTACGGTCCTTAATCGACATAGACGGGGATAGATCCACACCCAAGACCTCCATGTCTTGTTGCTTCTCTATCGACATCCCGCCCGGTCTCGATTTTCTTTTACCCCATGGTTCTGTTCCACGATAGCAAATATAGCCAACCGTGCTCCGGTATCCACCTATATCTCGCAGGTGATAGGACATCACCCGACTTCTACCGGTCTAAGCATGGCTAAGCATATATTCGATCCTAGACCTATACCGGTTAAAGGTGTAATATCTGGACAAGGAATTTATATGCATCAAGTGGTTCCTATTCAACTCTTATAACCTAATGCATCAATCATAAATACTCAAGTAATCATTTGTAAAATACGGGGAGACTTAGAATGCTCCGGGGCTTGCCTCATAGAAAGGAAGTGGGGCAGGTGGTCAGGACACTCTGGAAGCTCTTCAGGAATTCTGCTCCACGCCTTCGGGAGCTGCGACTTGAGGATTCTCCTGCTGGTCCCCTTCCTCTGCTTCGTCGAATTCCAGCAATGTTATTTCTTCCTCTGATCCTAGATGCATGAATATGGCATAAGATATCGTGAATGCATATATGTTAACAAGTGCATCATGTCCTACTGAGTAGGTGCATATCTCTTCTTGATTAAGCAATTAACTACTTTAACAACTCATCAACTATTTCACAAATAGCAGCTACTTATTTTACTCATAACTGGAGTTCTAGTTATCCAAATGCAGTGATCCTAGGACTTTCTGGAAAGCTTATAAAATTACCTACAACTTTGTTATTAACCATTTTTACAGTAAACATCATTTTTATCATGCAACTTATCAAACTCCAGAATCTGTCCGGAATCCCTTCCAATTTGCATTACAAAGTAACAATACTTCTACTTCATGTAATCATTCAAAGTTTGACAACACAAAGTCTACCAACAGTTTAAGCATACCAAATACACTCAAGAAAACCTAATGGTGAAGCCCAAACTATTTCTTTATATGCCTTTATTATTTTATTTAGATACATAGGTTAAATAATAAATATATATCAAATGTGCATCATAAATTCTTAAAAATTTACAGTGCCTTACTAATGCTATCAAAGGACTACTTGTAAAAGTTTCATGCCATTTTATATAGTAAAACATTCTATACAAAAAGGACAAGGCAGAAAGGCTTACAATAGCAAAAAGATAAAACCCTAGTGAAAAGTGTCAAGCAACAGATTTCCTATTTTTCTTAGCATCCTTAGGGTACTAGGATTACCCCCAACAAATTTCATGAATTTTGGATTCATAAATAATTTATAAAAATTCATACTAGGATTCACTATTTATAAAAGAAAAATCTATAACTACAAATCTACACATGCACTGATCCTCAAATTTTTACCAGAGATCATATATGTTAAGAATAGCTTACCACAAAAATTTCATAATTTTTGGAGCACAGGAACTCTAGATATAAAATAAACAAGTTTGCATGCATTCAAAAACACATTTCAAATCTCTATTTAAATCTCCCAAAATTTCTACTATAAGTGTCAATACTATATTTTTCCTAAATACTACACTTCCTAAGGAACATAACCAAATTTATTTCACAATTTTTGAAGCTACCAAATTGGAGATCTAAAAATTACAAAACACACACAAATCTGCATTCAAAATGAACTAGTTTTCAATATTGCTGTCGCTGACTAGTGGGACCTGCTGATAGAGGACCCCACATGTCATCGAGACAAGAACAGAGTAGGCGGCCCTACTCTACTGGCGTGGCCAGAGCTCGCCGACGGCGAACCTACCGGCGGTGACATCTTCACACGGTGATCTACTCGACCTTGCGCACACATTGCACTACTTGGTGGGACCTCTCGTCGGAGCTAGAGACTACGGTGGCGTCAATGGCGGGGCGGAGGTGCGGGTCGATGGTGAGACGCCGGTGGAAGCCATGGTGACTCAATCAAACGCTACGCCGAGCATCGACACACTACGACGAAGCTAATGCACTCACTAACACTGCTAGCGGTGGTCGGATTAGGTCTGACCATAGCGACAGAGGTGGCGGCGGAGCTCCAGCGAGGCTGTGCGCGGGGCTAGAGCTTACCGAGCTCAATCAGTGGGCACAGGCTGGTGCAGGGAGTCGCTGGGATGGCGGTGGTGCTGTTGCGGTGATGGAGAAGTGGCTAGGCAAGCCGGTGACTGGCACGGTGATGGCGGCGAGTGGCGCTGCTGCTACGGGCGCTGCGAGCGATGAAGGAGAGTTGGGAAATGCGAAATGGAGGTGCGGACAGGAGCGGGCGGGTGCGGGCGATGTTAACATGTGCACGGGCCTGCCTTGGCCACACATGGCGAGGCTCCGACAACGCGCGGCGTCCGCTGGCCACCACGCGGAGTGCGGACTCTGCTCCGGTCGGCCACCGAACAGCGTCGATCAGTCGATTCAGTGCATCAAGCCGAGCCTGACGACGCATTTTGGCGCGATGAAAACTTCATGACCGTGGACTTTCAGCGAAAATTTCATACATCAAAGTTGAAGCCTAATGTACCAGCTACAACTCTTGTTCAAGGATCAAGTTCTAGTTCTCAACCAATATTGAGTAATGTCGTCCCAAAGATCAGCCTGTCAGGCTGCAGTTGATATGACTTAGGAAAATTTCGTAAGTGTTGAAATGTTGATTTTACTGATTTTTGTGATCCAATTTCACACATGTTAGGAGCTGAATTAGTTAATGACCCAAAAATAAAAGTTGTTCCTTATAGCAAATACTACAACTTTGCTTTAGTGATCTCCTCCATGCAAGGTCTCTAACACCTAGTTCAAATTTGGTCAAACATGTCACATTTAAATGATGATACACTTCAAAGCATGGCTTAATGACCTAATTACCCCTAACCATGAATATCAAAGTTGTTCATAATGATACTCTAAACATGTTTAGGCTAATTGCAAGGTCATACAATCATTTCATGTATTAGTCACTCATAGAGCTATTTACTGTAATCACATGAAACATGACTTAAGGGCTTGATCATGGGAAGTGACATTCATGAACCATGTTCCATTTGCTAACCTAAGTATTGCCAATATATTTTTGTGACTCATATCAACCATCTACATGTATACACTCATGATCATATGCATATACACATGGAGACATGAAATAATGAGAAAAGTTGCATATGTTCAAGGAAAAATGCGATAACAAGCAAATGTTGTAGATGTTTCAATCCAATGTTTCAATTGTAAATGCTTGTTTATGAATGCTTGATGCTCATGCTCATGTTATTCAAGTCAAGTTATGCAAGGCTAACACCCGAGGTGTTACACTCTGCTTCATGAGATGTCCATCGCGAGCGGGAGGGGATCCAACGATTATTGTAGCCTCAGGTCCATCTAGTCCTATAATGCACTAGACTAGATTTTTTGGTTCATGGCTTTAGAAGTCGGTGATCCTAATGTTTAGGATAGTGTTGTAATCAGCAAATGCGTAAGCCCCTGGGGCTATGATGTATGCGTTGCCCTTTCTGATTTCCCTTTTGTCATTGCCAATGTCAGTTGTTTGAATGACTTGCCTCGATGATCCTTGGCATGAAGGGTTTTTGCCCAAGCTATTTAATCTCCATGTTGTTGACCTTCACGAATTGTTTTGTTTGGCTAGGCTCATCATTGAGCCATTATCAGGCTATGGGGGCTTGTACCCGCACGTCACGGCGTGCTCCGTCGTAATCGGGATGTCGCACCCCAATATCCATTCTATCAGGACCGATACCAAAGCCAACAGGGGTTGTCAAATTAACCATGAGACCCCTAGGAGCGCACATAGCAACTCCTCTTTAGGACCTTTGCACTGAGTTACACACATTTCTAGCAACAATGCAAACCAGACAACTTAATCACATACACACTTCAACCTCCCACTCACTTAGAAAACATAGTTAATATGATATAGGATTTGGTAGCATAAGATTACCACTAAGTCTGCTACTTTGAACAACTATACTTCTACATTGGGTTGCCACTCTTGTCACTCATCTACTCATCGAGTTACACGTAGCTTATCTTGGAGAACACCTGCTCCAAGGTTTGCTAACTGCCGTCTTCACTGAAGCTAGATCTGGGAAGATGCTCCGACTACCTACAAAACAACTTAATGGTTGCACTATGAGTACATTGCGTACTCATAGGACTTAATTCCAACATATAGTATTTGGTGGATGCATCGGATAGTTATCGGGTATTTGTATAAGTGCGGAAAGCAATGATGTTCATTAAGGATATGTCATGCCATGCTCAACATAGAAGTAAAGGTATTTATCATTATAACAAAGGTGCTCATAATCCATTATTCATGCTACCACTGGTATAGAAAGAAAGAACAACCAAATAGTTCCATCCCAAGGACTCTAGGCTTTCAAGACTCTACAGAGGTGTACAATTGTACCCACATGGAAAATGGGACTAACCACCATACACCAGGTCTAGTAGTAAGGGTTGCCTCACATTCTCCAACCTTTCCCTAATCTAGCCTGAGTGTCACATGAAAGGTTTGGCTAGGTTCCCGGTCAATGTCTCAAACATTCTCGACCGACATCACCTCCCTTGCTAGTTTCATGGATAAACAGGTCGCAACTAGTTACTTGGCTTATCGACCCCATCCACAACATGTGGTCTGTATGGGTGGTTACTCGGACTTACATATCCCAATACATGGTCCTTACTGCTCCATGAGCTACATCGCCTGAGATCCCACACTCTAAGACGACCTACCCCTCACATGAGTAAGATATCTAAGTTATCATCAAGATTATCATGTTAGGGATATTAGTTTTTAGCCAGACTAGTTAGGTAAGTCAAGTTATACCCTCATTGGTTTTAGTAGTTAATTATCCAGGTGTAGCATCCTACACGCGTGAGTATGAGTTCCCTTCTCATGCTTGACTTCTACCGTTGCCCAAGCAACTAAGCAATAAGCATTAAGTGTTCCCATTCCAATTGTTTAGGTGAGAGGCTTCTATAGATTATTAGACTACTCTAGGTGTAGTATAAGAGTGATCATTATCCAAGACTACATGTAATGCATAACTCATAATGCAACTTGATAAGTATCCAAAGTAGGGTTTATAATAGTGGGGTGTCTACCTGATAGCACTACCGCTTGGATAGCTAGGGGCTAATGACAACATCCTACACACGATTCACACTGAGACGATTCCTAAAAAGGACGACAGAGGTCCGATTGGAGAGATTCACCGATGATTTAGAACGATGCTAAGGAACATGAATAGATCACTATTGGATCCTAGGATGAGACCTCAACAGTGATCCCACTACTGTGTTGCTGGCTTGGGTTACTAACTAGTAAGGTTGACTATTGGGTAACTTGTTGGTTAAACTCACACTCTCTATGACTGTTGGATACTCTATTATGACTGATGGACATTCCGCTGTACTAGGTACCAAGGTGGGTTGTCTCTAGGTGACTATGTTCGGACCTAGCGGATGCTCTAGGGGTTTTACGGATACTCTAATATGTTTTGGGCACTCTCGGGTTATTGGGTTACTCCATGTATATAATTCCTCGGATGCACCAAAGTGTGTGATAGATGATCTGGTAGGAACTAAGTGGTCTTGGGTTCTCTGGCTGTGAGTCTTTATAAATCAGTGGATACTTCGATTGATAGTCAGACCTTCCGTTGTTCACGCTCATAGTAGTCTAGGTGCCTCTATTGGGAGATTTACTAGATTGGGAAGGTTTATCAGACACTCCGCTGCATCGGTGAACACTCCACCAACTAGGCGACAGAACCCATGCTCTATCTTAGGGTTGGTTAATTGCTATTTTGGGGTGGTGAACATCCATGCATGTGTGCTAGACTTCTAGGATGATCTTAGGGATATGCTAGGGTAAGGCTAGTTGAGTTCTTGGCTAACTAGTGCATCTAGTGGCTTGGCTAAATCTCTTCCCATGATCTACTTGTGACCAATACATGAGATTAAGAAATCTTACTCCAAGATTGGGATTCCTGAGATGCTAGACTCCATGATAAAGGCTTGAACACATCTTGCCTTGTGGTGAATGAGAGGTCACCACACTCCATGATCCATACATGCATGATAAATTGAGATTAGGGTTTGAGAGAAATCTTCAACTAACGAGATGAGAGCTCATGAGCTAACCATGATCATGAGATAAGGATGGTTTGACCTTGATGAGTTAATGGCCTTGGGTTGCATTCCTTCACTTCATCTTCTCTCTAGTTCTTCCTCACTCTTGTTCTAGAGAGGGTGAGAAATGGGAGAGTGAAATGGGTTGGTGCTGCATTAGCTGAGACTTGATATTTCCTTTTCGTGTATATGATAGGTGGGGCCAAGGGTTGAGTGGAGGATAGCTCATTCCCCATTCACTACATGCAGTTCAGTTACTGGTGGATGATCCGATATCACATCAGGTTGTCCGATGGTCTCTAAACTCATGGACTTGATCCAAGCACTCAAGATTTGATGATTAGGGTTACTTCCATTGTTCCAAGGATTAACAACTTGACCAATGATAGCTTAGGTTATGATAATGTGCTTCCTAGTGAGTTCGCTGACTATTGTTAACTTCATGCTCATCTGATTTGTGCAAGGACTGCCGATTATCCAAGATTGAGGGTCTGGGTGGTTGTAGCAAATTCGGGTTGTTACAACTCTCCCCTCCTTAGAAAAATCTCATCCTTAAGCTTTCTTAAGGTTCCATTTGGGAAAACTTGCAACCCAGTAGTTTCTGAAAGTTCTTCCTCTGGCTCATGAATCCCCTTTCTCTTCCCTCCACAATTCCTGTTTCTTGAGGGTCACTAAAAGAGAAAGGTCATTCTCCTACTTGCTATCGGCTAGTCTAATTGATCCATCGGACTCTCCATTGATTCTATAACTGTCTCAAGACTTAGCTGTCAGGCTTTCAAACTTATCGGACACCCCACCGAATTGACTGACGATCCGATATCTCTTGGCTATATAAGGGGTTACCACTAGATGGATAGGGTTTCACCCTCATTTTACACTGCTCCTTTCCTCCAAGCCAGCCACCGCTTGCGCTTAGGCCACCATCATTGTTGATTCGGGTTGTTTTTTCACGCTTCCAAACTTCTCAAGATGGGAAGGTAAGCTCTCCTTCTTCTATAGAAAACTAGCTAGAATTTGTTTAGTCTAAAGATAGGGTTGGTCTTCTTGAAATCTTGCTTGATGAAGAGGTAAAATATGCTTGATTTGCTTAGTGGATGACCCTTGGTTGCTGGAACTGTTCGGTGTAGTAGATCTTGGGGATATAGGGTATTGCGGTTGTTCAAACTTTGCTAGATTGAGGTTTTATGGACTCTCCATCGGTCCTGGTGGAATGTTATGTTAAAACTTTAGGTGGTTCAGAGAAGTTCCAAATACGTTGAGTATTTTTCCAAATTGACCCTGGCGGACGGTCTAGGACCACCGTGGACTCTCCGTTCACGCTTAGTCTGTAGCTTAATTATTTTCTACATGTTATCAAACAACTAGCGGATGCTCCATAACTTACATTGGAGGATCCAGTAGGTATCATCTAGGCTTGGTACTTAGACTTGTAGCTTCAGCGGGCAGTCCGTCGTCTTCATGGATACTCCTGCTATTCCCTAGTCAGTTACCAATCCATTCTTATATGACATTCTCATTGTCCATCCTTTGCTTAGGTCCATAGGGAGTGTTGTACATGACTGCAATACTATATCATCATTGTTTCAAGCTAGTAAATGTTGTTACTCTTTGGTTTTTTGTTCTCCTCCTCTTATGTTGGTTGATTTATGATCTCATTTGGTGTTTTGCATTCACAGGTCTAGTTCTGGTCATTGCCTTTCTAGTGGGGCTTCCAATCCCAAGAAACTGCGTGTCGAGGTGTAAGGCAGCCGTTAGGCATCTCGTGAGCGTGTGGTGCCACCTAAGAAGAGGAAGACACCGCATGTGAGGAGATCCAAGAGGGCTACTTCGCCGGGTGTTCTCAATGATGAGGATTGGGCCATGCTTGAGCGGGAGGAAGATGTGCAACCTCTCAAACATGGCAAAGGTCTAGCAGAAAGATCTAAATGAGTGGCTTCTCTATTTGATGAGTTGGAGGTCGACTTTAGTGATGACGAGTATGAGTATGAGGAAGATGGAGTCCATCCCATCTGCTTGGGAAATCGACCCAAGATTGACTATTCTTGGAAAAGCATTGTCAAATATTGGGAGGATTGCAGCAAGAAGTGCTACCATAGGGAGAGTGACACTTTTAATGCCTACTTCCATTGTTCTATGTAGTACAAGATCCTTTGGGGCGAATTCATCAATAGGCCTATGCAAAAGAGTCAATAGATCAACAGGGTCTATCTGGAAGAATTCCCACGCATCAATGACTTGGTTCAAAGTTTTTGGGGCATGGGTCTTCGCAAGGTGATGGAGTTCAGACACAATTGGAATGAGTCCATCATTCATCTGCTCTATGCCACTCTTGAGGTTGACATGAGGATGAGCGTTTGACGTGGATGACTAGCAAGAAAAGCTTCATTGCTTCATTCTAGGACTTTGCTTCTCTCATTAGGCTTGACTATGTGGAAATGCAGACTAGGAAATTTGTGAGTGACCTTCCCAAGATGCAGGAACAGGAGACCTACATCTTTTATCCAACTAGGAAGCATTAGCATGGTGTGAGCAAGCATTTCAAGAGGTATCCTTCTCTGATCTTTAGCATGCTAAGGCGCACCATCATGCCTAAGGTGGGAAACTCTGATGCCATTCACTTTCCTTACTATGAAGCAATCCGAGTGATGAGATCCTAACATATAGGTATGTTAAGCCTTGGGTCCAATGGTTCTTGAATGAAGAAGACCCCCTAACCAACACCCTTAGGATCGCTCGGGGGCTCAGGGGCTATGCCCATCAGGCATGCTCGCGTGCGCCCTCTGGCAAAGAGATCTGGCCAAGTCTGACTCGACCATAGCTTCCGCCTAGGGCTTGGGGGCTTCCTCGAGCCTTGGGCTCCCAATCTACAACACCTCTAGGCCTGGCCCTTAGCTGCTACCCGGCTAATGATGCCAGCCAAGGCCCAAGCACAAGAAGACAAGCCCTAGGCTACCGATGCCTGGGAGCTCCTCACCGTCGCTCCCAAGGCATGTGCCTGCCAACTGCACCACCAATAGGGTCATGTCCAGGGTGTGACACAAGAAGACAAAGCTTCCCATGGCCTTTGTGGGTTCAAGGCCTTCTAGGCCTGCATGTCAGCCCCTAGAGATGACCTCCTTTTCCTCCAAGAAGACTCCAGAAGGTCTCACCTAGGGGAGGCCGGTCCAAGCCAACACCCTCTGACATGCAGAGTGTCAGAACAGAGCAACCGGACTACACCTAGGATTCTTCAGCTCCAAGACACCTCGATGGCCCATGGTGCACCACTGCAAGGCCCTCCTAGACTCCAGCACATGTAGACCATAGACGAGAACCCTCAAACCACCATGTACTCAACCTATCTCATTTTATAAGGGATAAGGTTAGACCTAGGAGGAGAGAGGATCCCAGTTCAATCACTAGACAATCCATTCCATTCCATCTGCCTCCGCTTTGCACCAAGAGCAAGGCAACCCAGAGAGGGGCACTAAGAGCTCCTCCTCCACTACATCCTTCTATCTCCAGCCTCTCCAATGATGGGAGACTCCACCGGTGGCGAGGCAACCTTAGGATTAGCACTAAGCTAACCCCCTACCAAATCTTCTTCCTTTACACTCTGTTGTAACCCCCTAGATTTTGGGTGCTCTTGAGTATAAGGATCATCAGCTGCTAGATGTAGGGACCAAATCAGCCTGAACCAGGATAAACCATTACGTCTTCTCTGCATGATTCTTGTGTTCCTGAGTCCACCCGAGCCACCGGAGACCTCATACTATGACACCGACTCAAACAACATGCTTACCATGGTTTTAACTTCATGACAGCTAGCGCATTAGGTAGGGGGTAGCATCAAGTGTGATTCTGACTCTACGGTGGCCGGAGCCATGCACCTCATCACTGGAGCAAGCGGCACTGCCCTAGATGGTGGTGTCCACTTCCTCGGTGAGTTCTTAGTCACGACCGGCGCCTTCGCTCTAGGCTAGGTCCACAACTTTGGGAGCCTGGCCTACATTGCTGACTGCCATGGCGAGCTTCATCCACTTCATGGGGCTACCCCAGCACGCAACAAGCCCCTAGCACCGCCTCCTCCACTAGGACTCTTGGGAGCAGATCTTGAGGTTCTGGCCCATTAGATCTGGCAGGATCTAGGCTCGTGCCTCACCTTGTTGGACCACCGCCAGATGTTCTACATGCTAGCCAATGTCCACCACCAGATCACCACTGGTGAGGTGCTCCTACCATCAGATCACTTTTGGTACTACCTCCCGGACCTGCCAATCAGGATACAAAACATGGCGGCGTCCTTCCAGCTAGAGCTGGGGCACCTCATCAGTCATAAAGCCCCATGGAGCATCATCCTCTCTAACATAGCAGGGACTAATGTCCCCTCACTTAGCACCTTCCTCGAGGTCCTCTCTAGAAATGGACCAGAGTACGACTCTGACAACATCGACTACAATGCCCCACCGTGCATGTGCTACCACATCGATGGCAACAATCTTGCTGAGGAGGCGCTTAGGCTCATGCCACTAGACCAGAGTCCCCACAGCCACTTGGCCTACCTTTAGTAGAAGGTGGACCATTTGCGCGCTTGGCAGGTGGACTTGGAGGCCACCGAGGCAAAGCTTGAGGGCCAAAGGCAGGACTTTGCATGGCAGCAGACCGCGTACCCTCTCGGTGATGATGACGATGCCTGCATGGGGGCTCCTAGTGGCCTCTGCTTCCCCTACATGGCATACATCATGGTAGCCACTGCTTGCTACCTAGAAGACTTCTCTAACACACCAGACCCAAAGACTAATGAGCGGCTGAACGAGGCAAAGCGGCTTCTTCATGTCGCTCTCAAGAAGTAGGCCGAGAGTTTAGCCTCTTGGAGCCGTGTCACGCTCTCCTAGTTGTCCCATACGACGACCACTACCAACAGGGGGTGCTCCGATGCTCACACCCTATAGGTGGTGGGGAGCAGTGGCGACACCTCTAGCAACAGCTTTGACTGGTCGCAAACCCAGGGCACCAAGCTTCGACAGGAGCAAAGGCATGACCTTTCTCCTCGACCTCTACCATGCGCCATCGGATTAGTGCTGACCACTACGTCCATGACACCATCGAGGCTAGGCACCATGCTCAGGCATAGTTCTGTACCCCTGAGCGACGAGGCGAGGGGGCCTTGCCCCAGATCACTTCAGCCCCCAGCGTTTGGGGTAGCGATCCGGGTGGCCACTTACCCCAGGCGCTTCCTATAACACCCTGGGTGTTAGTCATGAGTTAAGTAGTGAAATTGGACTAAAGTAGGATATGTCAAGCAATGATTATGATCTCTAGTTCATAATTTTGAAGTGGTGATGAAGGTGTTGTGGTCCAATCTATGAAAATGAGCCCCAACTTGGACTTGAATAATACACTTTGCTTACATGTGGACCCTGGTTAAGATTAGGCATGAGTAATGTTAAACATGATTATTTCATGTACATTACATCAACATGCATCCATCTTGACCAGTGGAAAGTTTCATGAAGTTTGGAATCAAGAAGTCACATGAAATGATAAGTTATAACCTTGATTGAATTGCTTTATTAAGTAAATAGGAATATGAGATGTCGACCAAACCTTGCTACCTTGCCCAAATGACTCTAATTGAACTCTAAAACAAAAGTTATGAAGGGTTCGTATTGAGCAAATGTCAAGAAAAGACCTCAATTGGTCGAAAACCCTAATTCCATGGTTTAACAAGGTGCTGCTTTGACCAAGAGGAAGAAATGGTTTCTATACCATATATGAAGTTTGACCTTAAATCAAAGCTAAAGTTTGAGTGGAGTACAACAAACTTTATTTTTGGACCAAGACTTGATTCAACTTCTAAGTGTCTCATATAGTGGTCTCAAGTTTGAATGCAGTACTGTTTTGAGTCTAAAATTTTTCTAAGTCCTTGATCAGTAGCATCGTGATGGCAAGTTTGTGATATTTTATCTTCCAAATTTACATGGCAGCTCAAGTGGGTTCCTTAATATGAGTTGAAGTACACTTTGTGTAGGAAACAACTAAACAAGTCTCATCCTTTTCGAGCTCGTTTGGATGTTCAAATTGAATTTCAAAAACAGAACCTCACACTATTTTGTCCCTGTTTGGACTGAATGTCTGAACCCTGAATTTTAGTTTAAGGTACTCCACTTTGGATCCTTGTATCTCTCTAACCAGGCTGAATCAGACTTGGACACTTTAAGAAAAGTTGGAGATCTCGCGTAGCTCTACAACTTTGGTTACTATAGCTTGTGCCAAAACTAAATGGATTAGGAGTTGGAAGAGGGAGAAGAATGACGTTTCAGTCGGCCTAAAACCAAAATTCAGAGTTTCATTTTTGGGTATCCTCCTTTGAAGATCCATATCTCCAAATCTACGCTGAGTTAGCTCTTGATCCTTAAATCAATGTGTTCACCTCACAAAGATCTACAACTTTGCCTCTTGCGCTGTGATCACAAGACAACTAGATTGGGAGATAGAGGATGGGAAAGTTGGAGTTTCAATCGTATTTTTGAGGTGGTATTGTCAGCTGATTTTGAAATGGCTATCATGGCCGACCATGTGCAGGGGCTCAACACCACGTGGTGCCCTTGTTGGCCTCATGACCGCCACCTCACCCACGCTCATTGATTTGGAGATGCTGAGCTGCCCTCAGACGCTCCCCACTCCCAGGCGCTCTCTCTCACTTGCTCTTGCTCTCGCTCTCCCTCGCCTCTCTCCACGCTCTCTCTTGCGCTCGCCATGGCCGACCAAGCACGAGCTTGTGGCGCCACTGCTGCGCTCTCTCTTCGTCCCAACCAAGTGCGTCATCGCCATATCCACCTCGCACCACCTTCCTAGTAGCGCCACTGCCTGCAGCCTACTACCGACAGAGTAGCGCCTTTGCATGCCATGCACGCACGTGGTTCGGCCACCTTGGCTCACCTCTGGCCAGGTTGCACCCCACCGCAGGTGCGCGAGCATGCCCTGATGCTCTCCCTAAATATGATTTATTTATGCAAATATGTGTGCATTAAAAGATAGGGAAATAATAAATTTTGTGGAATTAAAATTTAAAAATAAGGTTAGAAACTTTTTGATGCATACATGCTGCTGCATATCATTTTGTGAATGTTAGGAATTTATTAAATATTTCAAAAAGAATTGAAATTTGAATTTAAAAAGGGATTTGGAAAATAGTAGAAAAAGAAAAGAAAAGAATCTTTTTCCTCTTTTCTCCCCCTTTCTTGAATTTCGGCCCGCTGGCCTTCTCTTCTTCCCCCGTAGCCCAGCTTTCCCTCGGCCCATCTCGCCTCCCCGCCTCACTCAGCCCAGCGCCAGCAGCCCAGCCTCGTGCCTTGCTCGGCCTAGCCGCAACCGCCGCCGCTCCCTTCCCCGCAGACGCTGACCGCTCGGCCCCGCCTGTCAGCGCCGTCCTCTTCCCCGCGCAGCTCGGAACTGCCCGCGCCCGGCGCTACAGCAACCGTCACCCACGACGTGCGTTGTGGGAGCGTCCCCCCCCCCCGCGCTCCTCGGCCCTATTAAATAGCAGCCGAGCCTTCCCCCATGCGCCACTGCTATTTCCCCGCTCTCTCTCGTGCTCGCCGTGCACGAGAACCACCGCAGCAGCAGCACCGAGATTCACCGACCTCGCCTTCGCACGGACCGCCGCCACCGAGCTTCCCCATCCTCCTTCTTCCCCGCGGTGAGAATCCCCTGGCCTCCCTCTATCTCCCAGTATCATTACTTTCGTTTTTCTTGGCTTCTAGATGCCCTGGCCACGAGCTCCGCAAGCCTTGGTCGTCGGCCATGGCGGCCACCGCGCTACCCGTGTCTTCCGGCCGTCGTATCGGCATGGCCGAGACCCCCTTCTTCCCCCGTCTACCCCGGTGCTCTCGGTTTCTCTTTTGGTGAACCCTAGCCCCCTAACCACGCGCACCTGTGACCTCCGCACCATCGGTCATGGTGTTTGCCGCCGGCATCACTGTTCCAGCCGGCCACCTTCTTCTCCCTTCCCCCCGAAATCATTCTTGGCCGCTCGTTTCTAATCCAACGGCCGAGATCTTCTAATACCCCTTCGCGGGTTAATTTTCTAAAGAGACCCTCGGTTTTCATCTAATAGAACCCGTAGTCCAAGGCGTAGTTTCTTGAATGCGCATTCTCGTTTGGAAAACGTAAACTTCACGGCTTAAGTCAAAAATACGTTTTCAGTATTTACAAAAATGCCATTTGAACTGTTTCGCTTATAAAATTGTCGTTTTAGCTCCGAATTGATCCATTCAAATCGCGTTAGCTTCGTAATTTCATAAGCTACATGTTAGAACTACTGTTAGTCAAGTTTGGAACTTTTTAATTTCATGATTAGATTTAATTAAATATATGGCTATAGGAAAACCCGTTTAAATCATAACTTTCGCATTTTAGCTCCGTTTTTCGTGAACTTCGCGTTGACGTGATCATAGCGAGACGTAGATTATTTTTACAAACATTTTATCTTGTTTTCAATACTGTTGGTGTACTATCCTAATGATAGGAATGTTTGCTTTGCATGAATGCTTTTGGAATGTTGTATGTTGTCGTGTTGGTCGTGTTCAGACGGTGAGGAAAACATTGGAGACCAAGAATTCTTCGATGACCAGCAGGACCAGCACGAGTTTGTGAACTAAGGCAAGTATAGCATGGGCCTTCCTTGATATCCTATTTCACTTTAATCAATTACTCATTTGCATGTGTCTAATTTTGATACCCGTAAGGACATCCTAGTGATTGTTTATCTTGTTCCTTGTCTCCTATGGGTTAAATGCATATGGGTAGATTGCTAGTGCTCTAACTGAACTTGATATACATGATGATGAATGATACTATGGAACTAAGAGTTTAACATGATTCGTAATAACTGTTCCATAGGGCGAAGGTGCAAATGACCTTTGTTCATGTTGCTCCCAGCTCTCCATAAGGACTTATCTGTCGGCAAAAGCTAGGACTGACAGTGCAACCGGGAGAGTCATATGGCTCTGACTTTAGCTCAGTAATAGAATCTTTTCTAGCTAGTTAGAGGTTACCTTTTTGGCGCAAATGGGGCTTGTCACGTTAGGTATAGGGCTGCCTCTGTTCCTATGAGTATAGCCGCGATGGATATGTGCCATAGGAAAGGGGGGTTTGAAAGGTCCTAATGGCTAGAGGGGGGGTGAATAGCCTAATAAAAATTTCTACAACAACACTTAACCAAATGGTTAGACAATTATGAGGCGAAGCGAGTGTTGCGCTAGCCTACTCAAAATGCAAGCCACCTACCACAACTCTAGTTTAGATAGTGTCAATTCACACAAGAGCAATGACACTACCCTATGTTAGTGTGCTCTCAAAGGCTAACTAAAGAGCCACACCAACCAAGCATACAAGCTCTCACAACTAGCTACACTAAAGAGCTTATCAACTAGTTTGCGGTAAAGTAAAGAGAGTGATCAAGAGGGTTATACCGCCATGTAGATGAATGAACCAATCAATCACGAAGATGAATAACAATGATGACCAATCATCTCGGAATCAATGATGAACACAATGATTTTTTACCGAGGTTCACTTGCTTGCCGGCAAGCTAGTCCTCGTTGTGGCGATTCACTCACTTGGAGGTTCACGCGCTAATTGGCTTCACACGCCAAACCCTCAATAGGGTGCCACACAACCAACATAAGATGAGGATCACACAAGCCACGAGCAATCCACTAGAGTACCTTTTGGCACTCTACCAGGGAAAGGTCAAGAACCCCTCACAATCACCACGATCGGAGCCAGAGACAATCACCACCTCTGCTCGACGATCCTCGCTGCTCCAAGCCGTCTAGGTGGCGGCAACCACCAAGAGTAACAAGCGAAATCCACAGCGAAACACGATCACTAAGTGCCTCTAGATGCAATCACTCAAGCAATGCACTTGGATCACTCCCAATCTCACTATGATGATGAATCAATGATGTAGATGAGTGGGAGTTCTTTGGCTAGGCTCACAAGATTGCTATGTCAATGAAAATGTGCAAGAGTCTACCCTTGAGCCAGCCAAGGGGCTATAAATAGAGCCCCCATCAAATAGAGCCATTATACCCCTTCACTGGGCAAAACGCGCTCTGATCGGACGCTCCGGTCATACTGACCGGACGCTGGCCCTCAGCGTCCGGTCGCCCGATGGGCACCACGTGTCACCAGCTTCAAACGCTGTTCGTCAGATTTCAACGGCTGCGAAGCTGACCAGACGCTCTGTTAAAACTGACCGGACGCTGAAGCCCCAGCGTCCGGTCATTTCTAGTAAGCTCCCTAAGGCATGTTTTTTCGACCGAACGCGTCCGGTCCACCTTGACCGGACGCAGCCAGCGTCCGGTGCTCAACCCTAGCCACTGTGCCATCAGACAGCTCGACCGGACACAGCCTTTCAGCATCCGGTCGCTGAGTGACCCAGCATTCGGTCAGTAGACCGACGCCAGCATCATTTCGATCAACTCCATTTCAACTCTAACTTCTTCACGCTTGCTCAAGTGTGCCAACCACCAAGAATTTTACATCCGGCGCAATAGAAAATAGACATTTCGTTTTCCCAAAAGCGCCGAATCCCACCGTGCAAGCTCGGCGGGAGGGAGAGAGGGACCAAAACCCATCTCAACCCTACAAACACCTTGTGCACATGTGGTAGCATATTTTCACAAATATTATCAAGGGTGTTAGCACTCCACTAGATCCTAAATGCATATGCAATGAGTTAGAGCATCTAGTGGCACTTTGATAACCGCATTCCGATACGAGTTTCACCCCTCTTAATAGTATGACTATCAAACCTAAATGTGATCATACTCTCTAAGTGTCTTGATCACCAAAACAAAATAGCTCCTACTAGTTATACCTTTGCCTTGAGCTTTTTGTTTTTCTCTTTCTTCTCTTCAAGTTTAAGCCCTTGATCATCTCCATGCTATCACCATTGTCATGTTATGATCTTCATTTGCTTCTCTACTTGAAGTGTGCTACCTATCTCATGATCACTTGATGAACTAGGTTAGCACTTATGGTTTCATCAATTCACCAAAACCAAACTAGAGCTTTTAGGGTTCCTACATCTACCTGCCAAGGAAACCTAGCGGCCCTAACTTGTTAGGGAAACCTATGAAATGGCTTCATAGTGTACCCTACCCGCTCACCTTGGTAGTGACATGGGAGTAATTAACCCGAGCATATGGGGATCACGACTCATGGTGAATGTGCACCACCTCTACAAAGGGTAATAAATTGTTATAACAGCCGTGCTCACGGTCACGAGTGGCCCGAAAAACTCACAGAATAACTGGATACTTGATGATGTTCATTTAAGATGTTCTATGATGGTATACGATACACTTTACACTGATATATGTTCTTATGGGATTAAATGGGAGCTTAAGCATAACTTGATAATACCTGAGAATAAAAGCTTGACTTACTAAAAATGCTAACTGCAGTAAACCTGTGTCAACCTTTTTGAGCTTCATAACCCCATGTTAGCTTGTTAAGTACGGGATGTACTTACACTTGTATATTTTCTTTATTTGGATAAAAATCCCAGATGGGTAACAGATGACAACGGGTATGAGGAATTCCTAGAGGATTTTTAGGCTTGTGGTCAACCAGTTGACCTTCCCTATGATGAAGCCCACGAGAGTTTATTATCTTTTATTTTCCACTGTGTGATGTAAGACTAAGTTGTATTATGGATGTGATGTAAGGGACACCGTGATGATACTTTTTATGATTTGTCGACTTGTGTGTGTGACTGTTTCCTAGGCACACATGAGTATTGCGCATTCAATTTTATCCTTAAAATTGGGTGTGACAATAATTGTATTTCGTGATGCTTTGAGTGACTGGTGTTCAATAAAGTGTTGCTAAGTATGTTAGTGGTGGTTTATGTTCTTGAATGGCTCATGTGTGCATGCTCTTTGTTAGCAAAACAAGTGAAACATCAAATTGTTACATTTTGAAATGGCTGCATGTGCATTTTCTGTTGTGATGATAGCTTCGTGGACCAAATAATGTTTTCTGTAAATGGGGTGAATACCAAAGTTGTAGATAATTTCCTTATCTTCTTGTCCTAAAATTTTATGATTTTAGGCCTGATGGTTTAGGAGTTATAGATTTTAGAAGTTTGCTGTCAGGTTTTGCATGTCCTCTAGACAGATCTGAATGATTGTATTGTTTGGATCATTTAAACATAGAATCATGTATTGGTGATTATATTAGAGTTGTATTGATTTTCCTAATCCTTCCAAAATGTTAGAGAACACCCTTTTTGGTGGTCTAGAACTCTAGTTATAGCTGTTCAAAGTGGAATGGCAGATTTCTATGCAAATCTGGATAGAGGTGCCTTCTTGATGTTGTTTGACCTTGTTAGCTATAGAATCATCTTAAAATAATAATGAGAAAGTTATAGATAACTTCATAATATTTTCATAAAGTTAAGAATCATGTTTACTGAATGTCTAGAACTCCAGTTATGCATTTCTAAAGTTAATATTAGCTTTCTGTCCTTAGTTGTATAAGCTCTGCTTCATGATGTATTTTGACCTTGTTATTTGTTGAATCAGCTTTTCGTGTTAATAACAAAGTTTTATATAATTTCATTAGATTTCTAGAAAGTCTTTAATCACACTTTTTGCATGCCTAGAACTCTAGGTATGATTAAAACAAGTGACTGTGGTGTTGCTATTCTGAATCTGTGTTTGTACCTAAAATTGTTTGCTTCACCTTGCTTTGCTTTGTGTGTTGCTAAGTGTGGCTCATGCCTTTGATGGTGTTCAGTTGATATACCTAAAACCTTGTGAAAGTTGTGTCATGCTTGGTGCTACCTTCCTTGCTATCCTAGCATAATAGGTTATGGGATGTTTAATTAAGTAACGTGGAGTGCTTATATATGTTCGGTGTAACCTTGTGCTCATCTTGAATACTTTTATATGAGGCATCTCATATTGTCATTCTTTGCATTCATGCACTTGCATTGTTGCATCTCATCTAGGTATGCTAGATGCACCACGTGAAGGACATGATGATGGAGTCGAACCAGAAGACGGTGTTGGTGTACCTATCCGGAAGATGGAAGGACCCCTAGAGTACATGCCTGAACAGGAGATGCTCGCCAAGCAAGTGTCGTCTAACAAACACTAACATAGTGTTGGATCCTAGGCAAGCCTCGGAGCATTCTAAGCCTCCTATGTTTTTACAAATATCACTTGAGTCCTTTATGTTTGATGCATTAGGTTATAAGAGTTGATTGAAACCACTTGATGCATAGAACTACCTTGTCTAGAAATATACCTTGAGCCCTATGTAGGTCCAGGATTGAATGTATGCTTAGCAATGCTTAGACTGGTAGAAGTCGGGTGATTTCTAATCACCTGCAAGATATAGGTGGATACCAAAGCACGGTTGGCTATATTTGCTATCGTGGAAATAACCATGTGTTGATAAATAAAAGGAGACCAGGCAGGATTATGATAGAGAAGCAACAAGGAATTGAGGTCTTGGTGCCTATTTATCCCCATCTATGTTGGTTAAGGACTGATTTGCTGTACGTCCTCATGTCATGTTGATCGTATGCCTAGCACTTAGTTGGATGGATAACTCGTTCCAACCGTGAAGCCGAGTAGCTCAACTCAGGCCGGGACACGGTAAGTGAAAGTGCGCACACTAGAGGTAGTAAGGATGTGCGGGGAGCCAGTGGCATGAGTCCAAGGGCAGGTCGGGCCTGAACTTCCTAGCAGACTGGTAGTATCCCTGAGGGTGCGGCGCTGCTCGGACCTATGACTGTACCTGAGTTGTACCAAAGGTGACCTAGACTACCTTGGCGTAGGTATGTCTGGGTTTGTGTTAGGAATAACTCCCCAGCTAGTTGGAATCGATTCGAGTCACCGTCTCTCCCGAATAGTGAGAACTTGACTGAGCAACGGCAATGTAGCATTAATTAATGGAATTTGATGGTTATGATGAATATGGAAATGTTACATCGGATATGGTTACTAATGCTTGTTAGCTTAATCAAATGATTGCTCTAGTATAGGTGCTAATCTAGAGATGAATAGCTATAATTAACTTGGTTACCGAATTATAAAATGTATAGCTCAACTACTGGCTTTTATGCTAAATTTTGTCAAGCTAGCTCCACCTATAAAGCCTTGGATACTCCTTAGTGTCACTTTATTTTTGGTTTATGACGGGTAAGTCTAGCTGAGTACATTCGAGTACTCAGGGTTTATCCCACCATGTTGTAGGTAAAGTTCTCAACCTGCTGAAGATGGTGGCTAACTGCCATGGGCTCGGTGACTCTATATTTATTTCTCATCTATACGCTTTTATCAGAGGATGTCACTTATGCTAGCAATGTATTTGGAACTTATATTAATGTAATCATTTGAAAGCTATGTTTTTCCTAATCTGTTTTGAAACCCATACTTGTACTATTATTTGTGAACCCATTTGTAATATTATTTCCGCTGCAACTCTATGTATGTGATGTGTATTTGCTTAATCACGTAATCTTGGTTGTGATGTTGATTTACCGAGGTCCTTCGTGACACTCGGTGGACTACCAGGTTTATATAAGTGAAAGTATGCGCATGTCAATGTGTTAGCGGGGACAACCGTACTTGATCTTGTATAAATTGGGTGGTTCTGTCACAGCTGGCATCAGAGCAAGATTAAGCATAATAGTTTTAAAAACAAAGTTTTGATTTTAAAAGCCTATTTGGACTAAAACCTTAGCTACAGGCAAATTTGTCAAAACTTATTTGCAAAACTATGCTAGCGACAACCTCTAGTTAAGCCCAATTAAGGACCTTTTGGTGGCAATAAGTAAATTAACACTAACTACGGGGGGTTTACTTTCTTGCAATTTTTATTTTGTCGTCCATACGGCGTGCTATTGTATGGATGCCATTCGTTTGAATGGTAATGTATGGATCAATATACCTCTATGCCCAGGTAAGATGGTGAGTGGCATGACCGCAAGATGTGAGCGTATGGTCAAATGGGAGACGTATGTTTGATACTTAAGTATATATATCTCATATATATATGGAAGTATTTTGTAACAGAACTGACCAATTTATAAGAGCACAAGTATGAAAGCAATCACCGGAGTGATCAAACCATCATACTTGAACCCATATAAACCCGGTAGTCAACTGAAACCACGAAGGATTTCAAACCAACTTGCATACAACTAGGATCATAGTGATTCAACATAACAAGCCACATGTTACATCCATTTCACAAGTAGTTCACAAGTACCTCATACATCAGAGTTCACATAGTTATTACAAAATGAGTTCACAAATAGCGGAAGCAA